>NC_081407.1:433528729-433842479 GCF_030272615.1 Cryptomeria japonica | reverse complement strand
ACACCCTTGTACCTTATGTGGACTAAAGAATCATTCAAAAAATATTTGTTGGAATAGAGGTTGGATGGGTGAATCTAAATCTAGTTGAATAAAGATAGATTTGGGATGGACTGATGAACTAGATTGGCCAAGGATACCAAGTAGGTTCCAAAAAATTTACAAACATAAGTACTCATGTGTTGGAGATGATAGAACAAACCTTAGTAAGGAAGGGTACATGTGAAGCATAACAGATGGAGAATTCTACTGGAAAGGGAGGAGGAGAATTGAATCATAACACAATAAATAAAATATGGATCAAGAAATTGAGGAAACTGTAAGGGTTATATTTGTGGAGGAATAATCAAACATCTAGTGGTTATCTAAAGGAAGTTAAGGTGATCATTTCCAAACATTTGTGTAAGGTGTACAAAATAAATTTATGTCAGATTCTTGAGGATGTCACTCAAAGGTGACGTCATAATTATTTTTCATCTTGAGCCAACTTGTAGTGATGACCCATACAAACCATTGACCATTAAGGCAATGCAATGAGTGTAACTTGAACGTCAAACTTGTGGAGTTGAATTTTCATTTTGAGGAAAGTTGTAGTGAGGACCTATAGATACCATTGACCATTGAGAGTGCAGTGAATTGTGAGCATATCATCAAACTTGTGGAGTTGATGTTTGTACAAACCATTAGTTAAGAGTCAAATGAAGGATAGGCAGAGGGAAAAGTGAGGGTGGCAACTTTCAATTAACCTAGGGAGTTTGATGTAGGAGCATGCAGGAGAATTTGGAAGATTTGATCTTCTTGTGATTGGATGTTGTGTTATATATATAGCCATTGGATAGTATTGCATTCTATCATAGTTAATTATCTAGCCTTGTGGTTTAGATGGTAGTTAGAGGTGGTAGGGAGGAATTTTAGATTCTAATTTCCAGATATTTGAGCTACCACACATATATTTGGAAATGATAGAGTGTAAACCATGTAGTTTATAGGATGAGGGGGTCATTGGAGAGTGTCACATTCTACCACACTTGATAGTTGTGATTTATGATCTGGAAGGAGAGTATGTCTACACGTATTAGATCTTGGAGTTTCTAGAGTTGAGCTTTCATGACTACAAAGTTTGACAAAGTAGTTACTGTGCAAGTTGGCCAACTAACTTCCTCTTATGGTTTCATATGTTAGAGGGTTGTAATGTGTGCTCATTGGAAATAGTCGATGGATGATGATTGAGACCAAATATGTCTACATTGGATAACACATAGTGTATTCTTTCTTCTAGAGTAATGTGTGGGCTTTTGGACCTAGCCTATTATACATATGATGAAGGTTTATGCTTGTGTTTGACTCAAGTTGTCTTGGAGAGTTACAGATGATTTATAAGTAAAAATTATGATTGTTCATCGGGACAAATAAGGAAATTAGGAAGTAAAAGGAAGGAAGAAAAATTAGAGGCTTGTAAAGAGGAGTGGGTCATTCGATAACATATAGTGTATTCTTTCTTCTAGAGTAACGTCTGGGATTTTGGACCTAGCCTATTACACATATGGTGAAATTTTATGCTTGTGGTTGGCTCATATTGTCTCGGAGAGTTACATATGATATATAAGGAAAAATTATGATTGTTGCTTGGGGAAAACAAGGAAATGAGGAGCCAAAAGGAAGGAAGCAAAACTATCTTGTCTACTAAAAGGAATGGGTGTTTGAAGCATGAACTTATCTATAGAATGTCCCATGGTGTTACTTGGGTTTGTTGTAACTCTAGGCTACAACCTAGCATGTATGAATCCATTGAGGCGAATGTAATTAGTTTTTTAATCTAATATAAAGAGTTTCATGTTGATGTTGGGTTTTTTTTCCTTTAAGGATTTTTCTAGGACAATTATTGTGTCTTGAGGCTTTGTTGTGTGGATTCTTCTTTGCATGTTCTTGTTATTTTATGTTATAATTGTGTTTTGGATCATTGAGACTGCAAAGTTGGATAGCCCAATTTGAACCCTCCATTTGTGATTGCATCACCCAATCAATAAGGTTAGTCAATAATGAAGATTAAACTCATATGTTTAGCATGAGATACTTCACATCAAGAATGCAAGGGATTTAACACCTAGCTAAGGAGAATATTAGTCACCCAACTTAACACCCAACTCAATAGAATATTGATGACTAGGAAGAAATTTTATTCAATATAATAATTCTAAACCCAAAAACCCAACAAACTCTATGTATTTCATGTCAAATATGAACCACTTTAAATACCCAACATAAGGTAAAAACCCAATGACCACCAACAATAAGGGGAATCTACTAACATAAATCTGTAATGCCTCTTTTTGGACCGATATTTGAGGTATAAAACCCTCAATTGGCACTATGAATCCCACACTTGACCTAAAATAGAAAAGGAAATAACCTAAAATAGAAAAGGAAATAAGGTGAAGAACTTATAACACCCATTTTAGTCAAATATTCCAATACCTAGTTCTCAATATGCTTGATGACTAGGTATTGTGGTCACAATTGCCTCACAAGATTCAAATTTCATGCCAATGGATACTTCATGTTTGTTGTAAATTCCCATATATACTCTTATCAATTTGTCTCGCTTACAAGACTTCACAATTTGATCTTCAATTGTATATATAAATCCTTTCCATGCAAATTGAAACCATGAATGGATTTCAAAAATATTAGCTAGGGAGGCTCTTTCACCACTATATCTAATCTTCACCATATGGTTTTTGTCCCAGTGTTGTACTTGAACAAACCTCTTCAACATACACTATTTTGGTTTTTAAAAACTATCAAATATTAAGAATTAACCAAATGAGACCCTTCAATGTTAGGGTTTCAAGCAGATCCGAAGCAAATATGAACTAACAATTATATGCAGATTTAAATACAAAAGATAAAGGAATAAAATAGGACACAGATAACATAGAGATTTAACGTGGTTCACCCAGAATGGGTTACGTCCACCATACACAGCCATCCAATCTTTCTTATTATCCAGCAAAAATAGTACATCAACCTTACAATGCCTTAAGCATCCCAGCCACTTATAACATGCGTTTTTAGGGCAACAAACAAAGTCGGCCTTTTTAGGGTTTTATTACAATGTTAGTTTTCATCAACAAAAAAAAGGCAAAAAAAATAAAAAAATTTCTCCGGGGCTCCCGCCCCCGAACCCCTGCCCAGGGCCTGGCTCAACCCCGAACCTCGACGAGGATATGTGCTGAGTGTATAGTACTTTGCTGATCAGTCACCACATTTCAACAATCTCCCCGAACCCCTGCCCAGGGCCCGACTCAACCCCGAACCTCGACGAGGATACGTACTGAGTGTACAGTACTTTGCTGATCAGTCACCACATTTCAACAATCTCCCACTTGGAGACTGATACTACATGACACCATTGTACATGCAACATTTGTTGGATAAAACACTAGGACTCGACTGGTATAAATTCCATAATTATCAATCAAGAAGACCAACAGAAACTGATGAAGAAATCAGTTTCTCCTGTGGAACTGCCTTCGTGAACATATTGGCAGGATTCTCACTTGTGTGAATCTTCTCAAGCCGTAATTGACCCTCCTCCAAAACAATTTGGATGAAGTGGTACCTGAGCTGAATGTGCTTTGTCCTTGAATGAAAAACAGAGTTCTTCGCAAGATGAATGGCACTCTAGCTATCAGTATACAATGGGCTATCCTCTTGTGTCTGACCCAATTCCTCTAGAAAACATTGCAACCAAATCATCTCCTTGCTGGCTTCTGTAGCAGCAACATACTCAGCTTCAGTGGTTGAAAGTGCAACAACCTTTTGCAGCCTAGAAATCCAACTGACTGCAGTTCCCCCTATAGTAAAAACATACGCTGTAGTAGTCCTTCATGAATCAATATCACCCGCTAGATCAGAGTCAACAAATCCACTTAGAGTAGCATTAGATCCTTTGAAACATAATGCCTTCATAGTAGTTCCTTTCAAATACCGAAGAATCCATTTCACAACATTCCAATGTTCCATACCCGAATTACTCATAAACCTGCTCACAACTCCCATTGCATGTACAATATCTGGCCTTGTGCATACCATTGCATACATCAGACTGCCAACAGCTGATGAATACGGGATGTTAGACATTTTATTAACCTCTTCCTGTGCCTTTGGGCACATCTCCTTAGTCAATTTGAAATGACTAGCCAAAGGTGTACTAACTGCTTTTGCATCCTGCATGTTAAATCTTTTCAACACCTTCTTTATATACTCACATTGGGACAAATTCAAGGTTATATTTTTCCTATCCTATGTAATCCTCATACCGAGAATTTACTTAGCTGCACCCAAATCCTTCATAGCAAATGACCTGGCTAATTTCTGTTTAAGATCATTTATATGTTGCATGTTAGACCCAACAACAAGCATGTCATCAACATAAAGCAACAAGATAATATAACTGCCATTATCAAATCTCTTAAAATATACACAATGATCAGAATGACATCTATGATAACCATGTTCAGCCATGAAACTATCAAATTTTAAATACCATTGTCGGGGTGCTTGCTTTAGGCCATACAGACTTTTCTTCAACCTGCACACCAAGTTCTCCTTACCTTTGACCTCATATCCCTGTGGTTGCAACATGTAAATTTCCTCCTCCAAATCTCCATGGAGAAAAGTTGTTTTGACATCTAATTGTTCAAGATGTAAATCATTTGCAACCACAAGACTAAGTACAGTTCTAATTGAAGTCATTTACAACTGGAGAAAATATTTCATCATAATCTATACCCTTTTTCTATGCAAAACCTTTTACCACAAGTTTGGCCTTATATCTTTTCTGACCTCCTTCCTCCTCCTTCAGCCAATAAACCCATTTGTTAGGCAAGCTCTTTTTTCTACAGGTAAAGGGACTAAGTCCCAAGTCTTATTTTTCATCAAGGAGTCCATCTCCTCTTTCATGCCTAGCTCCCACTGTTGTTTGGCATCTACCTGCATTGCTTCTTCATATTCTTCTGGTTCACCAGAATCTGTTAATAAAATAGAATACAAAGAAGGAGAAAATATTTCAGGGGGTCTACTTGTCCTCGTAGAACATCTAACACTTGTAGGAGTTTGTGGGACAATCTGTTGTTGCTGAGCATCAGGTACTTGTGGCATTTCATTTTCAGGAATCTCATCCAACACCACATATTCTTGTTTGTCTTGTTCATACTTCTTTTCCTGCATCTATTCTTTATACATAACCTTCTCATTGAATATAACATCTCTACTTCTAATTATTTTCTTATTTTCAAAATCCCATAATCGATAGCCATATTCATCTATCCCATATCCAATGAAGGTACATTTCTGAGATTTAGCATCAAGCTTGGTTTTGTTTTCTTTATCAACATGGACAAAAGCTTCGCAACCAAAAGTTTTTAGAAAATAATAATTTACCTTTTTATCAATCCATGCCTCCTCTGGAATACCACCATCCAAAGGGGTTGAAGGTCCTCTATTTATCAAATAGATAGCAGTATGTACAACCTGTGGAGTTCCTGGAACTGTCTTCTGCTTTTGAATCCCATTTAAGGAGCAGTAATCTTCAAATGATTTGCTGCAATACTCACCTCCATTATTCGATCTGAGACACTTCAACTTTTTTCCTGTCTCATTCTCAACCAAAGCTTTCCATTTCTTAAAAGTTTCAAAAACATCTGATTTTTGTTTTAGGAAATATACCCATGTTTTTCAGGTTGAGTTATTAATAAAAATAACATAATAACAAGAGCCACCAAGAGATGATACCTGAGCCGGTCCCCATACATCTGAATGCACAAGCTCTAACTTCTCACTCTTCTTCTCTTTCCCAACCTTGAAAAATCTGACTCTTTTCTGTTTACCATAAACACAGTTTTCACAGAACTCTAAATCAATCTTCTTTAGTCCTGGCAATAGATTTTTGGAGTGAAGGGTTTTCATCCCTTTCTCACTCATGTGCCCAAGCCTATGGTGCCACATTATCGAATCTGTTCTTGCAATATTTATTGTTGTTGTCCTTGCAGTAACTTTATCTATAGTAGCTAGGGTAGAGTAAGTGTTCCCTGTACATAGATATAATGTGCCTACCTTCGCACCTTTAGCTACTACTAATGATCCTTTAGTGACCTTCCACATACTATCTGAGAAGGTAACTATGCAACCTTCACTACCTAGTTGCCCTGCAGAAATTAAATTTCTTCTTAAATTAGGAACATGTCTTACCTCCAGCAGAAACCAGTCATTACCATTCTACAACTTGATCTTTATCTTTTCCTAGTCCATAGGCTCAGGAGGGATGAAGGATAAAGGGTCCTCATGTTGAATTATGTCAAAGATATTTGGGGTCATGATAGAGATATCAGAGCTTTCCTTTTCCAACAATTTGACAGGGCTCATCATCACCCCAATATACCTGTCCAAAATCACCTTGAACATAATCTAGAAAATATTTTCTATGAGGTGTAGCATGAAATGAAGCCCCAAAATCTATTACCTAGGAATCATTAACATTATCCAAACATAAGATTAAAGCATCTTGTAAAGTATTATTTGCAATATTAGCTTCCTTACTATCATTTTCATTTTTGTCTCCTTCTTTGTTTTTTTGAGACCAACAGTCTTTCTTTAGATGACCAGGCTTTCCACAATACCAGCAATCTTTCTTTCCTCTAGATTGAGAGCGTCCTTTCTTTGACTTCCCTCGTGACTTCTCATTCCCAGGGCCTTTTCCTCTTTCCTTTGATCTTCCTCTGTTCTCCACATTCAAAACACTACCCTATGATGTTGGAGTCTCACCTGTGTTTTTCCTTCGCATTTCCTCGCTTAGGATAACACCAACAATATCATCAAATACCAAAGTATTTTTACCAGAGACAGAGTTACTTACAGCCATAACCAAGCTATTCCAACTTTCTGGCAAAGAACATAAAATCAAGAGAGCCCTAACCTCTTCTACAAAGGTAATTTTTACCGAAGACAATTGACTGGTAATTGTATTAAATTCATTTAAGTGCTCCACTACATATCCTCCCTCATTCATTTTCAAATTAAACAAACGCTTCATAAGAAATACCTTATTCGAAGCCGAGGGTTTCTCGTACAACTTAGCCAATGTTGCCATCAAATCTACAGCCATTTTTGCTTTTGTTATATTGAATGCTACAGATGGCGCAAGGCACAATCGAATGGATCCCAGTGCCTTTCTATCTAAAATGTCCCACTCTTCATCTGACATTGTGGTTGCTTTCTTTGCCTTTCCTTCCAATGGCCGCCACAAATCCTTTTGATACAGGTAATCCTCCATTTGCATTTTCCATAACTGATAATTCTGGTCGTTAAACTTTTCGACCTTGAATTTGGAATCCTCCATTGCTCCCACTCAAATCTGAAAGTCCTGCCAATTTACAGAAAACCTCGCTCTGATACCAATTGTTAGGGTTTCAAGCAGATCCGAAGCAAATATGAACTAACAATTATATGCAGATTTAAATACAAAAGATAAAGGAATAAAATAGGACACAAATAACACAAAGATTTAACGTGGTTCACCCAGAATGGGTTACGTCCACCATACACAGCCATCCAATCTTTCTTATTATCCAGCAAAAATAGTACATCAACCTTACAATGCTTTAAGTATCCCAACCACTTATAACATGTGTTTTTAGGGCAACAAACAAACTCGGCCTTTTTAGGGTTTTATTACAATGTCGGTTTTCATCAACAAAAAAATGGCAAAAAAAAAAAAAAAAAAAATTCTCCAGGGCTCCCGCCCCCGAACCCCTGCTCGGGGCCCGGCCCGACCTTGGACCCCGGTGAGGATACGTGCTGAGTGTACAGTATTTTGCTGATCAGTCGCCACATTTCAACATTCAACCCTTTTTATAATCCTCCCAAGAGCTTTTAAGAATTAAACACTTTAAATCACTTGTACAAAATAATAACCATTATTGCTTTGAAATGCAACTTTATTTAATCGTTTTCTCTTTTCTAACACTTTTATCACTTTTAATAAATTCACTTTATTAAAAAATAATTTAATTTGTCCTTTAATTTTAGTTTTTTTGAGAACTTAATTATTAATTATATCCTACACAACTAATTGAAAGTATGAAAAATGCAAAAATAATCTTAAAGTGAAATCTGAAGGTGCTAATTGTAGCATCCTAAATTGTACTCCCTTATAATTTTGTCCTCATTTGGGCCCTCAGCTTAGCGTTCATGTCTCGAGGCCTGATCAAATCCCTAATTCTACTCACACCATGCGCTAAACTCAAAATTTTCATTATGTACACTTTCTTCCCCAACTTCATGTGTCCCTGATTGGTCAAGACCGGGGCACTAGCACCCTATTCCTCAAGAACCAAAGTGATCAACTCCCTAGTACTCCTAATTAGGGCCTGTTGTAGGGTCTCTTAATGGTAACATGATTTGAGAAGGAACCTAGATCCCATGTCAGTTCATGTAGGAAAATTAAGTTGTTTTTCGACAAGCATGTACAAAAGGAGGTCTATCCCTCTCATTTTGAGATACATTCGATTGATTGGAAAATTCAAGCAATGGATCATTCATTAAAATTCGAGTGAGAAAGCAATCAGTCTTCTTTCAAGGATTGGAGTAGAAGTAAGGTCAAGATTCAAGCATTGGAGTTGACATTCATGTTCTATGTTTATGAAGACTACATAAAACCCTAATTCCTTGTGGAGACAAACAAAACTCCATAAAAAGGTACATCATTAGTGTTTAACACACATCATTCAACATTTCCCTCAAATTGAAATTATTTCCATTAGAACAATTCATTTACATTTCATTTCTATTTCATGGTTAATTCCAATATCGAGGTTTGACCTAAGGCAAACCCCTGTCCCCAACCATTGTCCCTTCTCTACCATGTGTAGGAACAAGTGCAAAGCTACAATTCTCAGGATCAACTTTATTCACAGAGACGAATAGATTCCCCTTTGGACAATGAAAAGTGTGGAGGACCAGAGTGACGGGAATTCTGGTCACAACAATTCAAGATGACCTTTTGGGAATAAATTTGAACACTCACATATTATTCAGATCTAGTTTCGTGGCTCTTTCTGATGACTATAGCTCACTATTTATGCATAATTACTTCAATTTCAACACATTTACCCTAATTTCGATATTTTCACAATTCAACTTAAAAGAGGGAATCAAATCCAAATGCAATGAATCTAATAAGAATTCTCATCCCTAACCCTATTTATTTGAGGCTAGATCTATTAGATTCCCCCCTCTTTAATGTGTTGGTCCTTAAACAAAAATTAGCGGGTTTTATCACATCTTGTGGTGGAAACCCTAATTTTTCACCATCACACCTACATATCATAGTGTTCCACCTCCTTATTATCACCCTCAACCTATATACAATAATTTTACTCCTCCATCTCAATCTAATATGTCCCATTTCCGAAGCAACCATCAATAACCTAGCCCAAAATATTTCTCCCTACAACAACAACTAGCTTCCATTACCCAATCCAAGTTTAATGTGCCCATATTTGATGTAGTGATCCCATTATCTGATGGCATTGTCTATGTTGTCCCTCCTAAACATATGAAAGTCCCTCAATTGGAGCATTACAATAACAAAAGTGATTCCTTTACTCATGTGAAAACATTTCAAACTTTGTGTAGTGAATTTGCTCATGATCAAAGACTTATGACTAATTTGTTTACTAGAACATTTAGGGATAAAGCTTTGCAATGGTATTGTTCTTTTCCTCCTTATTTTATTACATCATTTCAATAATCAACTAGTGCTTTCATTCAACAATTTCACAATAATATTGGTCCTAAAGTTACTTTGATTGATTTGATTCATTGTAAGCAAGGTGTTAAAGGAAAAGTGATTGATTTTATTGGTAGACATAAACATTTTTATTCTCAAATTGTGTATCCTATGCCCAATCAAGATACATTCAAAGAATTTTTATTACTAATTTACAAAAAGACATTAGGGATAAGCTTCTATTTTCTGAATTAACTTCCTTTATGCAGTTGTGCGTAGTGCTTCAAAATTATCAGCTTCAAGTGAGTCAATTTGAATCATCTTCTTCAATGGCTTCGGTTCATACGAATGAAAGTGCTCAATAATATTTTGTGAAGTTTAAACCAAACAAGGGATACATCAAATTCAATGACAACATTAATACTCAAGTGGCAACTGCAACATCAGGTATGCCTCCTTTATCCAAATACTTTAGAAAATAATTAACTCCTTTTTTTGAGTCTTTGCATATAATTATGACACAATTGTTGAATAAAAAAGTGTTGAAACTTCCTCCCATAAAGCCAATTGATAACCTTTGCCACCTTATCATGATCCCAAATCTTTTTGCCACTATCATCGTCAACCCAATCATGACACTAAAAAAGTGTTATTCCTTAAGGAGTGGGATTCAAGAATTTATTGATAACAATACTATATCTATGGTTGGTGTTAATGACAAAGGAAACAAATTCATATATCCTCCTAATCAAAATCTTCAAATCCTTACTAATTCTTTTCCTTCCCCTTTCGCTAAAGTTATTGAGTCTGAGCATTTTGATTTTTCTCCCAACGACCTTGGCCTTGAGTCTAATAATGTGGTGATTCTTGTTGATAAACCTACACCTCCTAAGGACCTATGCATTACCTTTGGTTCTAGTGAGACTATTGATGCACCTAATGGCCCACTATATATCACTGCGAAGATCAAAGACAAACTCTCACGATGGGTGCTTATTGATCCAACATGTATGGTGAATGTGACAACTGAAGAATATCTCTATACTTTACAATTACAACAAGTAACATATGATAAATATGATGTAGTGGTTAAGGTGTATGATGGTTTCTCTTTCCTTACTATTGGTTCTATTACTCTTATGGTTGAGACTGGTACTAAGTGCTTAGATGTAATTTTTCTTATCATTCCTACATCGGATCAATTTTGTGTGAAGTTGGGACATCCTTGGCTCTCTTCCATGAAAGAAATCCCTTCTACTATTCATAAATGTCTAAAATTGCCTCATAATGAATAAATTATAACAATTAATCGTAACATGTATCAACCCACAGTGAGGCATGGCAATGTCAACTTTGATTACTTTTGGCCTAAACAATTTGAGCCTCTTGTTTGCCTTGCCAACTAGGATAATAACTAGACTTGAAGCCTTAACTCAGGGATTGGAAATCCATCTTAATAACTATCATTCCTATGGTTGAGATTCATTTACTTGTCAAACCAAGGATGTATTACTTGAAATGGGCCAGCACTATTTATGCATTAAGTTCCAGTAAAAGCTATTCTATCCTACTGCAACAAATGAAGTTATTGAAATAAACATACAAAGATGCAACAACTAAATGGCTATAGGAAATATTAAAATTGAAAGATGATTTAAATGAATAACTATTATCTATGTTCAAAGCAAGTAAGTAGGAACTACACTGTCTGCCTTGGCTGCAGGAACAGTCACAGGATTTGGTTCCAGTGGCTGCAGGAACAGTCAATTGCCAGAACAACTACCACAACAAAAGAAAACTTAATTCAACAATTATATAGGATTACTCACCAAGTGGGCCCCCTTGAATGAGTGTACCCAGATTTCAAATGCTTCTATATACACAAAATAACATAACTTTATTTATTATCTCCAAAAGTTATTACAATACATAAAATAGAGAAAACACTACTTAGCTCTGAAAAATTCTATCTAACCTCTGCGAAGTGGTTTAGAACTTTATTTATAAGAAGATTATAACAAAATCTTAACTAACTAGACCACGCCCATGAGAATAGGCAAATTTTTTTTTATTACAACAAGGAAGAAGTCAACCACAAAGATCATGGGACTTTCATCATTACACAACCAGGAATATAGCATGATGATTTTTACTAGATTGTCGCTTGCTGAAGACAGTCATAAATAAATCTGGTACTGCCTCACTATTCTTCAGTCGCTCCACTTGAGCACTATCTCCCTTATTGTCTTTATTGCTCTCAACTACCTTGAAATATCTCTAATGGCTTGCATGGTGCGATCCTCCAACTGGCATAGCTTGACCGCTTCTGCAACTACTTATTTATTCCTACATGAAGGGTTAGTACACGCAAACACATGCATATCCATTTTTTGTCAACCATAACATTTATGCATCCATACAAGAAATTATCATAGTAATTCGCATAGCTATAGGAATATTTAGCCAAAATAATACAAGGTTCAACAGGTTCGATTAATATTCAATATGCACACAGTCCAAACTCCAATATGCCTTATGACCTTCACATTGTTTGATTACACAACTTAAATCATGAAAAACATAATAGACATGGACACAAAAAGAACTATTATTTCAACTCATCATTTTTCCCCCCAACCTAACTTCTTGTTGGTCCTCCAGCAGGAGGAAAATTCCTTACACAGGCACTAACTCCGAAATCACCAATGGTACCCTATCCTCTGCCTCCTGTAGCTAGGTTCCAGTAGAATCCCTTCATTTTCTCCAACTTGGTCCACTTGGCTTCTTCTGTGGATTCATCATAAGTCTTATAAGTGGTTGTGCATCCCATGAGTGACCACATGAGAATGGATGGTTGAAATATCAAGGGTAACTAATTATTTTCTTTTATTCTGCCCAGACGGATATACTTGGGGGCTCTTTGTATCATTGCATGATAATTCAACAAGGAATGGGGCTCACCTTGTTTAAGTTCTTCAGGAAGGTTATTCCATTGTTGAGCCAAATGTGTAGCTACAATCTAACCCTTAATCTTAATCAACTTCTCATATTCTTGGAACACCTCCTCCCTTAGTGGCAGAACTTGGCTCTTAACGTCAGATCTATGCAGTAACTTTTTCCAATCATAATACAAGAGCCGTGGATTCTTAGCTTAAGCCCTACGTGGTAGTGGACAATCAAGCTCCATGTCCCTGTGTTTCCTAAATTGTTCTCCCATGTTGATTTCATTCTATATCTAGACATCAATGCTTTCAGATGAATATCTCCAATATATAACAACGGGTTCCATTCGGTATCAGAGGTGACAACATAATTGTGCAATTACAATTCACATAGTAAATTTTTAATGGCTACAGGAGAAATTTGGTAAGCATGATAAAATTCCCGTGGGGTCTCCAAAGAGGGACTTAAATCCCTAACAATGCAGGTTAATTTAAAACACAAGTGTTGTTCTTTCAAATACAAAGCGTAAACCCTTGGTGGAGACCTACATTGCATTAATTCAGGAATCATGTCTACCACAATATCCACCTTACTTTTCAATTCAACAATCTGTTTATCTCTCTTCTCAATTTCCTTTTGTTGTTTATCAATTATCTCTGACATCTTAGCTTTCTCTATTTCCTTTTCTCTATAAAATGAAAGTGCAATAGACAGACTAGTAAGAGAAGAGGGAGGCATGTGAGCAATTACCTGGGGCTTAAAAACCCTATCGCTTGACTCTATTAACTGCTCCGTAATTCTGGCTAGGTTTGTCAGTCCTTCAAAACCCTGACTTCTCTGCGACTAAGTTTCCCGTGGACCGCCATGTTCTTGTTCAGGTGGCTCAACAAAAACAACCACCTTAGCACTCTTTTGCACTGGCAACCTTTGTTGAAGCTTATGACTTCTCCTCAGTGACAGTTCTTGTGTGGTTGCAGGAGGATTTTCCATAGGGAGAACCATCTCTCTTTTTTTTCTCTTCTTGGTTGTAGGAGAAGCCTACGCCTCTTGTGGTCGCTTAACAATTTCTTCCTCTGTAGCTTCTCTTGCTTTGCCCTTCTTTTCACGAAGTGCGACCCTAGTCTGAACTAGAGTGGAAGAAGACTCGACACTTGGTTCATTCATCATTTCTTCTATATCGTGTGGAATGTCTTTAGGAACAGGAGGTTCAACAACCATGGAAGCCCTAGAGGACGAGGCTCCCTCAACAGTTCCTTCTTGAGTTGCAGTTTCCTTCGCAATAGGGGCATTGCCTTCCCCAAATTTTCTAATATCTTCAAACTCTCCCCATATCATCTAAGAGACATCCCTCAGAGAATGTTCCATTAACAATTTAATTAACCCATTATGACTCACAGACCATGAACTACCCTTTTGCGTCTCTTTAGCACTGATAGAAAGAATATGATATAAGACATTTGGTACATTCATTCTCTGTCCATGCCATAAATGACTTAATAAATTGAAATGAACAAAATTCAGATTGGAATATTTGTTGTCACATGTCAAATACTTCATCACATGATATGCTACTTGTGGCCATTTTGCTGGAAGAGACATCCTCTTTGTTCCTTGCTTATCCACACTAAGACGTCTGTCATTTGGATGAGTGAATTCCGCCTGCATGCTCCTTTCATCCTTGGCTTCAAGAAATAATTCCCCGTCCCTTGACAACCCTGTAACCTCTACTATCCTTTCTTTTGTAGCTACAACCCGTAAACCCTTAACTGTAGCTTCACCATTGTTGAATGTTTGCATAAATTCTTGTGCAATTTTTTCATTAAAATCCATTAATTTCAAGATATAAGCAATCCACCCATAATTTCAAAAGTAGGGTTCACACTGGTTATCCTGTAGCAAGGCATCATGAGTCATAGGCTCATGGTGGATAGGCCCACCTCCCATGGCTTCATTAATGTTGGAACAAAAACGATCATTAAATTATAATATGAGGTGGGGTGAAGTGAAGTGGGTGATGTGACATAAAAAGAGATGAGATGGAATGACGTGAAGCGAGAAAAATTATTAATGTAGAATGATATTCCCACAAAATATGAAAATATTTATTATGGCTACATGCAAAGAGTGATCTAGGACTTTGAGACATGAAGCCCCTATAGAAGCTGCAGGAACTGTGGCAGGTGACTGGATGTCAAACTGTTGTAGGAAGTCTTCTTTTGTGGAAGGTTTGTGATAAAGACGCAATCTATGACCATTCACCAGAATTTCAAATTTAACAGGGTTTATAGTTGCTAACTGAACTGTTCCATTTTGGAAAACTTCAATAATTTCATATGGACCCAGCCAATGAGTCTGCAACTTCCCCATTGTATCTTTATACCTTGAATCATATAGAAGTTCCCAATCTCCAGATTTGAATTTCCTTTCTTTAATGTATTTATCATGCCATCCAATACGCTAGTTTTGAACAACCTATTTGTATTGAAGAGCTAGTTTTCTTATATCATCTAGGGCATTGAGTTGCACGATTCAAACTTTTTGTGCTTCAGATAGATTCATATTCAGTTGCAGAGATGTCCTAAGAGTTTTGTGTTCAAACTCAATGGGCATCATGGCTACCTTTCCATACACCATTTCAAAAGGTGTAAAACTAGTAGTTGTTTTCCATGTAGTTCTGTATGCCCAAATGACTTCTGGCAGTTTGCTTGACTAGTCTTTCTTATGGAGAGCTACTATCTTTGTGAAATTTTTCTCAACTAACAACATTCTTTATTTGGGAGAAAAGTGAGAAGGAGAATTATTAGCAACTAAATAATTTGCAATATCAACATATCAGGGGTTCTGAACATTTACCAAGAACAAGTGTTCACCAGGAAAGTAGTCATCTATTGCTGCAGGACTATCCTATAGTTAGGCCTAGAAAGGTAATTTGCAACTACATTGGCTTTCCCTGGTTCGTCAACAAATATAATATCAAATTCCTGCATCAGTAGTAACCATCTGGCCAATCTTCCTATAATGGAAGACTTGTTCATGAGATATCGTATTTTTGTATGATCAGTGTGAACAAATATTTGATATCCTATTATATAATGCCTAAACTTGTTAAGTGCATATATGACTACCAACATCTCCTTTTTCGTGACAATATAATTAAGCTCGGGTCCTTGCAAATTTTTGCTGATAAAAAAAATTGTATTCTTTAAATTATCCAATTTTTGTCGCAAAATTGCTCCTATAGCATAGTCTGATGCATTTGTGTGAATATGGAAAGGTAATGGCCAATTTGGACCCTTGAGGACTAGTGCTTGTGTCAATGCTCTTTTGAGCTTCAGGAAAGCTTCATGACATGTTGGAGTCTAATCAAATTCCATGTCTTTAGATAAAAGATAATATAAGGGTCCCACCATTTTACTAAATTCCTTGATAAATCTTCTATAATATCCAGCATGACCAAGGAAACTTCTAACATCCTTTTGCTTTGTAGGAACAGGAAGGTTGAGGATGACCTATATTTTGGTTGGGTCAACTTGAATTCCAACCTTAGAAATGTGATGTACAAGGACTATTCCTTCTTGCATCATCATGAAACATTTTTCACTATTCAAGGACAAATTGTAATCTTCACACCTCAATAGGACTTTATTCAAATTGCCCAATGCCTCCTCAAACTTTGAACCATAAGTAGTAAAATCATCCATATATATCTCCATGCAGTCATTTGAAATATCTGAAAATATGCTAATGACAACTCTCTAAAAGGTAGTTGGGGCATTACATAGTCCAAAGGGAAGAACAAAATAAGCATATGTGGACCCGAAGGACAAGTAAATGTTGTCTTTTCCTGATCTTCTGGGGCAATTCGAATTTGATTGTAACCATTTATCCATCCAAGAATGAAAAGTACTATTTTCATGCCAAAGAATCTAACATGATCTACAAATGGTAATGGGAAATTATCCTTCTTAGTTGTTGAGTTGAGTGCCCTATAGTCCACACAGACACGCCATTTACCTCCTTTTTTAGGAACTATGACTAAAGGTGATACCCACTGGCTATTCGATATAGGATAGATAAATCCAACATTTAACAATTTTTGCAGTTCTTTAACTATCTCTCTTAATGCAGGATTGATTCTTCTTTGCGGTTGTCTAATTGGTATGCATTCCTCTTTGATATAAATTTTATTTGTACAAAGCTTAGGATCTATACCCTTCATATCTCTATAGTCCCATGCAAAATCTTTCTTATGACATTTAAGTAGGTCAACCAAGGTTGTCTTTTGGGCTTCTGTAAGCTGATAATTAATATTTAAATACTTATTCACAACAACTTCTACCTTGATGGTAAGATCTATCTGAGTCGCTTCAAAGAGATAAGAAGTGTGGACTTCCTGCGATAACAAAGTATGCAATATATCTGTGGTTGCAGGAAGTTCTGATGCTGTAACACATGACGTTAGCTCCTGTGATTGCTACTCCAAGCCATATTCATTTTCCATAATATTAGAAAGCACACAATCTTTATCTCGAAGTTGTATAAATGATTCTCTATTAATCATCATGAGATGAAGAACAAAGTTGACCTCTTCTTCTAATTATTCTCCCACGTCAGGCTAAACAACTTGCTCTTGATCAAGCTGAGGTTGCACAGGTGAATACAGAGCAAGAGTTTTAGTAGAATTCCCATCAGAAATAGTCATGTCCCCTGACTGACACCCAATGTATGCATCAGTTGTAGCAAGCCAAGGTATCCTTAAAATGATAGGATATCCCAATGTAGATTTGGGAGATAATATCATGAAGTCTGCTAGATATTCCTAGGAATCTAGAGTAACCACAACATCTTCAATCATACCATCAAGTCAAAATGTGGAACTGTCAGCAAGCTGCATGACCGTAGGAGTAGGTTTGAGACTAGTTATGTTAAGTTGTTGCATGATATCCTTAGTCATAACATTGATGGTTGCTCCCAAATCTATTAGAGAATTCTTTATATGAGTGCCATTAATGACTATTTTCACAATAGGGCTACTAGGATCAAAGTATTTAGGTATTGTAGCCTTGCCCAACATAATATCAGCCAGTTGACCCATTACATGGACTGTTTGTGGGTCATTATTTTTCCTACCAGGTTTCTTCACACATGCTTCCTTAATTTCTCTACTATAGATGGGGACATCCTTGATAGCTTGGAATAATGGAATCTTAATACATATGTGTTTCAACTGATGAATAAGATCAAAGGTTGCATCCTCATGTTGTTTAGTCTCCTCGACTTGCAGCCTTTGAGGGAATGGAGGCATTTTATTAGCTGGAGGTGAACTGATAGACTGCTAAACCTAAGGAGCTTGGGTTGTTGGACTCAATACTTCCTTTTCCTGTGGCATTTCAGTTATAACCGAGGAGATGGATTAGGAAAGGTTGTCCTAGATCTAAGATGAATGTTGTTTATATTGAGAGAATATGCTAGATACTGATTAGGATCAACATAATATACTTGTTGTTGCTGTTGGGGCTTACTATTAGGATTTGGCATGGGTTGAGCTAGTAATTGGGTAGGTTTAGATGGAGTAGGATTAGGATCAGGGGGTGGCATTATAACAGGCTGTTGAGGTTGTTGTAGTGGTTGCTGGTATCTAGAAGATTGATTTGACCACTACTAGCCTCCTCTCCATTGAGGAGTGGGTTGCCAACTTCCTTGTGATGGTTGCCATGGTCCTTGATATTGAGACCAATTTCCTTGTGGCTGTTGCCACTGTGGAGATGGATTTGAAAAATTTGGCCATGAAATTTGAGGATTATACCAATTTTGAGGTGGAAAGTTCCCAAAATTTTGAACATATGGAGGTTGCCACTAACTATTAAGTGCATAAGAATTCCCATTATAACTAGCAAAATATAATGGATTGGGATGCATACCTTGTCTTGGGGCCCTTGGCCTTCTTTGATCAACATAAAAGAGTTGTTCATCATCATCATGTACTGGCTTAAACTCAGGAACATCAAGATTTTCAACCAGCTTACATCTGCAGTCCTTCTTCTTTTGCCTACAATATGGACAAAATTCTACAAGCATTGCTTCAACTTCCTTGTGCTTCTTCTTGGCTTTAAGTGTGTCTAACTAAGTGGCCATATTATTTATGATATCCTCCTTAAAATCCTTCAGAAGATGTCTTAATTCCATTCGGGAAACTCCACTGCTTGATGTTGATTAAGACATTCCAAGCTTATAACGCCTATTCTTCTTATTAGTGGCCCTGGAATACTTTTGACAGATTTGGCTGATGTCATTCCATGATGATTAAGTTATATCTCCACCTCCCATAAGGTCTAGGGCATCTGTGTATTCTTCACTGATTCCTCTCAAAAATATCAGCTTGAGAGATTCTTCATTTAGAGTACCATGTTTAGACTTCTTAACAATAAATATAAATCTCTCAAGATAGTCTTCTAGACTCTAATCCTCCTTTTGTGTCATTCTGAAGATATCATCTCCATGGCGGTCAGTTCCCCTACAATAATCTTTATATTTCTCAAGAAACAATCATTCATTTCGTCCCATGTATTGATTGAGCTATTTTCTAAACTCATAAACCATCTCAAGGCAAACTCTTTCAAAGCAATAGGGAATATTTTAAGTCTATGAGCATCTGTAGTGTAATCATAGCTCCTACAAAGGACATCAAATTCAAATAAGAAAGTATATGGGTCTTCTATGACTATCCCATAAAATTTAGGCAAAGAAGAAGCTGGGATGTTCTTGAGGTTAGCATTATCATGCAGATCAGAAATGGGAAATTCAAATGTTGGGTTAATAGGTGGATTGCTGCCACCTGGAGGTGGGGGATTACCTCCACCCCATAGTGGATTAACTCCATCTCCTTGTCCCGCCATTGGTCCTTTGTGAACAACTAAAGGGTAATTATCCTCTTTAGGTGGTCCAAAAAGAAAATGAAGACCGTTTTCTGAAAGTTCAAATGCAGGATACTCCGAATTATCTAGGTTTTGATAAAGTGCAACAAAAGGATTTACATCTGGTGCTTCATATGGATTGAGTCCTCTATGATCAAGGTGATTAGGAAGGAATCTACCATGAGCATCTCTTCTTCTTCTATGCATGCAGATTCACAAAAACACTTAACAACTTATCTTAACTATCAAAACAAAATTGTAACTAAAAATTTGAAAACTCATGACTATGATAGGTTCTTAGTTTGCACCATCCCTAGCAACAACGCCAAAAATATTTGCCTTGCCAGTTAGGATAATAACTAGACTTGAAGCTTTAACTCGGGGATTGGACATCCATTCTGAATAGCTATCATTCCCATGGCCGAGGTTCATTTACTTGTCAACCAAGCGATGTATAACTTGAAATGGGCCAACACTATTTGTGCACTAAGTTCCAGTAAAAGCCATTCTATCCTACTGCAACAAATGAAGTTACTAAAATAAATATACAAAGATGAAACAACTAAATGGCTATAGGAAATCTTAACACTAAAAGATGATTTAAATAAATAATTGTTGTCTACATTCAAAGCTAGCAAGCAGGAACTACACTGTCTGCCTTGGCTGCAGGAACAATCACAGGATTTGGTTCTAGTGGCTGCAGTAACAATCAATTGTCAAAACAACTACTACAGTAAAAGAAAGATTTAATTCAACAATTACACTAGATTACTCACCAAGTGGGCCCCCTTGGATGAGTGTACCCAGATTTCAAATGCTTGTATATGCTCAGAATAACATAACTTTATTCATTATCTCCAAAAGTTGTTACAATACATAAAACAAAGAAAACACTACTTAGCTCTGAAAACTCTGTCTAACCTCTATGAAAAGGTTCAAAACTTTATTTATATGAATATTATAACAAACTCTTAACTAACTAGACCACACCCATGAGAATAGGTGGAAACTTTTTATTACAACAAGTAAGAAGTCAACCACAAAGATCGTGGGACTTTCATCATTACACGACCAAGAATATAGCATGACAATTTTCACTAAATTGTTGTCTACTGAAGACTGTCATAAATAATTATGGTACTGCCTCACTATTATTCAGCTGCTCCACTTGAACACTATCTCTCTTATTGTCTTTAATGCTCTCGACTGCCTTGAAATATCTCTAACGGCTTGCATGGCACAATCCTCCAATTGGCATAGCTTGACCGCTTCTGCAACTACTTATTTATTCCTGCATCAAGGGTTAGTACATGCAAACACATACGTATCCATTTTTTTTCAACCATAACATTCATGCATCCATACATGAAATTATCATAGTAATTCACACAGCTATAGGAATATTTAGCCAAACTAATACAAGGTTCAATAGGTTAGGTTAATATTCAATATGCACATAGTCAAAACTCCAATACGCCTTATGACCTTCACATTGTTTGATTACACAACTTAAATCATGAAAAACATATTAGACATGGACTCAAAAAGGACTATTATTTCAACTCATTGTTGCATAAAACTGAGGGTCTGAATATGAGCAAATTCTACCTTTGGGTTTCTCTTGAGTGTCGGCTTCTTCAATTTTTTCCTAACTGTGTCAATCCAGGATCTGTAGACTTGTGAAGGATATTGTGGTTGTTTACCTAAGGGACGAAGATAATGAGTAAGTGGGGATTATATGCAATGATAAATACTTTCTATGATTCCTAAGAAAATAATTCCTAAAGCAATCTCAAATTATATAAATATCAAACTTAGGTTTAAATATAGAATGACTTAATAAAATGCTCTTTTCATATTTAAAATCTAATCCTCACTTATATAAATATATCGTTCACACTTTCAAACTTAACAAGTCAAACTCTATACTCTATACTAATTCACACTTTTAAGATTGATTATGCAATTTCTTAAACTAATTTCATACTTCTAATTCCTCATTGAAACACATTTCATGAATCATATAAATTGCATGACAAATATTTCCTAAAGTTTTATCACTTCAAGGTGTTATACTTCTGGGGACAAGAACTGTTATAGTTTTTCTATAGGAGCTGTTGTAACCTAGCGACAAGATCTGCAGAATAGTTAGCAACTTGACATAGAACTACAATTTCGACAGTTTTAGTATCATTCCAGATTGTTCTTTCAAATTCCTTGAAGGATCAAATAGAAATCATAAACATATTACTAAATAATGGCTATTTCAATATGCATTCATAAGAAATCAAACATACTAAATAAAAGGACTTACAATTAGAGACTAAAGAGGGGGCCCTCCTCCTAATCAACCGACTGTGTAAGTTTCACACATGAATAACCAGCAGCATAATCACAACGAGTATATTCAAAAATATTATGTATATTATTATTGATTATTGTCTTTGCTAAGATTACATATTTATAACCATGTATCAGTCTAACTTCATAACAACACTTAAAAAAAAAGTCTTGAAATAGGTGGCTAAAGTTACAACTAAAATGAAGAGGTAGTCATAAACCACTACCAAACAAAACCAAACTTTACTATACACCGAAGTATCCCATTCACTATTTTAACCGATATGCTAATAAAGGATAACTAAGAAACTTACACCTAGGGGCGACTTCACGGTTGCCTCAGCCTATAAAAACACATTTACCCAGATCAACAACCCTATATGGGGTAAAGTTTGGAATAGAACTCTTATCCCTAAAGTCAACATGTTCTTTTGGATTGCTACTCACAATAGGATTCTTACTATTGATAACTTGACCCGAAGAGGTTTTATGTTCCCTAGTAGGTGTGAGCTATGTCAGAAAGAGGAAGAATTAGTTGATCATCTGTTCATCCATTGCTCCTTCACTTGGGAAATTTGCAGTAAGTTTTGGGTGAATTGGAAAGTTGATTGGGTTATGCACAAGAGTCTCAAGGAAATTATTTGGCAATGGACCTTTCCCACCAAATTTCCTCTTATCAAGAACCTTGGGTCCTTGATCCTTCCCATGACTTGCTGGGGCATCTAGAAAGAGAGAAATAACAGAATATTTAGGGAAGCTAAGTGCACTTCTTAGGTGGTCTTTGAAAAAGTTTGCAAGGCTATAAAAGAAAACATAAATATTCCTCATGGGAACAATAAACAATGGTTTTTTGCTGATATGAATGATATTGAAAAAGGCATCCTTACTGAATGGAATTTAATCCACAAAGTATGCATATTTGACAATAAGACAAGGAGAGAAAATATTGTTTGGAGATTTCCTGATCATGATTGGGTCAAGGTGAATTTTGATGGGGCTGCTAAAGGCAACCCTGGGAAGTCTGGTGGGGGAGGAGTCATCAGAAATGCTCAAGGTGTCCAAAATAATCATGTGGCTGAAGCTCAGGCTATGCTGAAAAGCCTCCAGCTTGCTCAGGGATTCAAATTAAAAAAAAATTGGTTGGAAGGGGACTCTTCCAATATCCTTTAGGCTCTTAAAGGTACTAGTTCTTCCTCTTGGAATATTACTAATACGATTGAAAGTGCTAAAAAGTTATTAAATGACTATGTTAGTATTCTCATAACTCACACTCTAAGGGAAGGCAATAAGGTTGCAGACCTTTTAGCTAATGAAGGGGTCAATTTAGAGGTGGATGCTAAATATATTGGAGAGGCCCAATGTAAAAGGGATGTTAGGGAGAAATTATTATTTGATCACATCAATGGGTCAAGTTAAAATCATGATCACCTTTTGGGGTCCGGAAATCAAAGACAAAGATTGGGAGAAAGCGAACTGTCAGTTAATGATTGTTATTAGGCATCATTTTTATGATCATTTGTGTGAAGGGGATTATAATAATAAGTTTTGGATCTCTGCGGCCATTATTATTTTCTTTAAAATTATGGATGGTACTCTGTTATGTGATCACAATATTTTGCTCAAGAGTCTGTGTTTAAGTCTTGGCCTGCAATTATTGAGATATACTATTGGAGACTTTGACCTGCTATTCAACATGGGAGGTAACCTAAACCGGAATGAGCCATCTAGTTGCGAGAACTGGAAGAGTGAGAGAAAAGTGTGGAGGAGGATCCATAGACATGGATTCACTGACTATATGGAAAAGCTGAATGGTAGTAGAAAATCGGTGTCTCAAGGCTTCGCTAAGGGTTGGAACAACAACAGAGTCACTTTGTTTGAGGAGACCTGGAAGATTGATGAGGATTTGGTTGCGGAGGTCACCAGACTTTAGAAGGAGGGCACAAAATTATATAGAGACTGAAAGTTTGCTGCTGAAGCGATTAAAAAATTTCCAAAAACTGAGGATGAGAAGGCTATGCTTGCCAAGAAAGACAACATTTCTTACTACCTCCCCTAGTAGGTAAAGTCTTTTTGGCAGAAAATGCTAAGGGTTTTGATGGAATTCCTTACTGTTGATGGTAGATTTACTAAAGTCTACAATTATCATTTTGCAATTCTTAATCATTTCCGCCATGGGGTTAAGATTTCTCTGCCCTTTTATTTAGCATCTTCCCTAAATAAGAGCTTGGCTGACCATGCCAAAAAGCCCAAATCTTACCCCATAGCCCAGCAGGGGCTTATTTTGCTAATTTATGAACACCTGAAGAAAAAATATAGGGTTAGCAAGGATGATAACCTGGTAACAAATGCACATATTTTTAAGAGTTGTAATGACTCTGAGTTTGATGATAATCTATCTAATGCCCCTACCCATAAAAAAGGGAGAGCTGACATTGATAATGTGAACATGGAGGTGAATGATGGTATGGAGGAGGAACAGGGGAAGGAGGTTGATATTGAAGTGGAGAGTGAGAAGGAAGAGTATGCTGGAGAAGAGGAGGAAGGGAAAAAAGATTCCAATATTGAAAACCCTGATTCTAACCCTATGGGTTCAGATAGCAGAATTGTTGCCCAGAACTCCATGGAGGAAGCCAACCCTAACTTTGTGAGCTCTGAGCAGGGAAGGGATTCGATGAACACTATCTTGAATACCGTTCAAAACTGCATGCTGGAGTCTTTCAATTTTCAAAAGTGGGTTATTGAAAATATAACTAGAATTCAGAGCAAACAGAGGGACCTGGAAAATAAGATTCACAATTTGATCAAGGAAACAAATTCGGGGAAAAAGAGTGCGGAGGTGGAAACTAGTGAAGCAGAGAAGGAAATTGAAATGTAGGACTAGTCGAAAAATGACCTCATAAAAGGGGATTTGAAACATCTAGAGGATGTTATTAGAATTGTAAAAGAAAAGACTGAGGCGGATAACAAGACCATCATTAATCAAGTTGCTAAATCTTAGAAGGCATTGAAAAGATTCATGAACCACAGTCTTGAGGTTTGAGAATCTCTTCTCAAAACATGAATGCCTTGGTGGATCACTTAGAGAGGAAAACTCAGAATAAGGATTTGGTAATTATTGATGATATCCCGACGTCCAACTCTACTCATCAAATCTCCAGGTGAAGGACCAAGCAAACAATCGGTGATATGGAGACAAAGATGAAAGACATTCAGCTAAAACAAGAGAATTATGATCTGAGAGAAGCCGCTAAGGCCATGATGTTGTTGGTTCAGAATGCTAAGGAGTCTATAAAAAATTTTATTTGACATGTAATGTTGGAATTTGGATGTCAGTTCCTCGTTGGCTTTGTGCTATCCTTTTGTCCTAGCTATTGGTTTTTATGCTGGTTTTTGTGCAACTTTTTTGTCAAGGTCTTGTCTTCTCTAGTTTCTTTCATGCTCATCTTTCGTAATGTAAGCGGGTTTCGGGTCCCTTAAAACCTGTTTTTCCTTAATCAAAAACTAAGAAACTTATACAAAAGTCTTCAGCCACGAATGAGAGAAGGTCTTCAAAACTGCGATCAGCACAGTTGTAGTCTCATAAACAATGTTACCAAATATAACACCAATTTCAGTTGAATATACTTCTATGTTTGCTTTTATCTGCTTGCTTGACTCTGAAATTAAAGCATTATTTTGTGGTCGTTCAACTCGTTTAGCTCCTCCATGCTTATGAAACACCTTGTTTCATGTGAACACACAAGTTAGTGATCAAATAATGGTTAAATGTTAGCAAGATTGCATTTCCTCCATTCATGATAATTATCCAAATCTTTCATAATAACTATGGCAACTTTAGAGGACAACATGGAAAATACAAGCTAAAATGGGCATGGAACTAAGGAAAATAGAAGACATGTAATTCACCCATCATTTACCCCCCAACTGAAGACATTGCATGTCCTCATGCAACATCCTCATGCTCAACTTACTGGTCCTGGTTATTCTACTGCAAAATTCTGCATGGCTGCCATCATTTCTGTTTGTCATTTTACCTTTAACTCTTTGACTGTTTGTTGGTGGGCACTCAAGGAGACGTAGTTATCCTTAAGATTGTTTTGCATAGAGGCTTTTAATTCTGAGATAGCCTGTAGATGTTTCTCCATCGGGACATACCCTGTTCTAACTTTTTCTTCCCATGTTGCATTTAAAGTATCCACCTCCCGTCTCAGTTTAGCCTTCAATTCATCAATTTTACTCTTATGGTATTCTTAGGAAACACATTCTGCAATTACTCTTTCTTCCTAATAACCCTTCAACTCATCAATAATTTTCTTATGCTTGACTATGGATATATACCCAGTTATTATTTTCTATTCCCATAAGGCTTCCACTTGTCCAAGGATCTGCTCATGTTCCTCCAAAGTGAGATGAATTTCAGTATCACCACCTCTCTTCAAAGTCCTTTTTAGCTTTTCCACTATGTTATGGTGCTTTTCTATAGATATGTATCCCGACATTATTTGTTGATGCTCCCCTATTGATATATAAGTTGTCATAGCTGGGTTTGGATTCCCTATTAATGACCTGTTTCTTACTTTCTTCAATTCCTCTTCTTGCTTCTGGGATCTCTCACATAGTTGTTGTAATTGTTGTTGAACAAGTGCAATTTGAGTCTCTAACCACTTCACTTTTTCTTGCAGCATCCTAAATTCCTAAGTAGAGTATTCTTCTCCATTTTATAAATCATCATGAAAAGCTCATGTTTCATCTTGCATAGTATCCTAGAGTTGATGAGGAAAGACCCCGATTGTCTGACTAGGGATTTTATCCTTATCAGGAGTCTGCTCCATTCTAATTTTTTGTGATGGAGAACCAAGTTGTTGTACCAGAGATTGTTATTCATCTCTCTGAGGATCTATTTTTCCTTTTGTGTTTAATTGTTCATTCCCCTTGCTTGGGATTGTGGGGTTGTCCTTTTTAGTGGAAAGGGTTTCTCCTATTTTCTGAGGATCTATGTAGTTTTTGATGATCTCTTCAAGGCTAAGGAAATTTTATTGTTTTAATAGTTCTTCCACATCTCCAAGTGGAGGATCAACTATCTGAGTATCTTTATCCACTTCCCTGTTTTGTTTACCCTGTTTATCATTGTCTATGGTATTCTGAGATTTCTCTTCTGTTTCATTTTCTAATTGTTCATCTGTAGTCTTTCTTTGTTTTTCCTTATTGTGATGCGATCTCATCCTCCTATAATCTCTACTCTGTTTATCTTTCGCAACCTTGTTTACAACTTGAATTTTTGGTTTAGAAAGTTCTTCCTCCACAGTGCATGCAGTATTAGCTAGGTTTTGCTGTCTAGAAGCATCTCCATGTTTGCGTTTAGACCTAGTATTATAGGGACTCTGTATCGAGGAATTACTAAGACCAATGATTACATTTCTTGTGGCAGTTTTAGTTCTTCGGTTAAGTTCATAACCTCCACCAGACTCATAATCCCCATCATTATTTTTGTCATCACTTCCCATTGGTAGGGTTTCTATTCTAGGGTTTTCATTGTGGTTCCTGGCTTTATGCCCCTCAGAACCATCTTTAGGAGCCGAGGAATTCTCTTCTTCCACAAACAATGCCCATGAAACTGGAGAAGCACTATTTTCTAAATGCTTCATGATAATTAATTTAATTACACTATGATGTGCTAATGCATTTCTATTACCATTCTGAACTTCAAAACTCATTTCCTTAATTGACTGGAAGAGATAAAATGGAACATTAACCAATTGATCATGTCAAAGATGACAAAGCAATATGAAATGGTGGGCAAAAACATATACATATCGACCCTCTCCTATAATGTATTGCATTGTGGCCTTAGCAACGTCTAGCCAATGGTCTGGCAGAGAAGCTCGCAAAGTGCCATGCTTTGGGGTTGTTTGTATAACTTCGCCCCGCTCCAAGAAATACTGGAAAAAATTCTTGAGGTCGATTTTTTGATTTGCATATGCAGGAAAATACCTTTTACCCGTCTAGGGAAGCTTGGTGACTTCAGTTATAATTTTTTTCTTACTGCAAAAGACCGACATCGACTCATAACTGTATCGTCACCATTGTTATACCCCATAGTGAATTTGAATGCTACTTCATCATCATACCCGCAGAGACATTGGAAGTATACATTCCAGCCAACCTTTTTAAACTCTTCTCATACTTTAGCTTGATCTTTCACTTTCTCCACACTAGTAGGTTCATGGCGGACATGAGGACCCCCCATGGAAAATAAAGACAACATGATAGGTAATAGAGTAGTTTTTGTTTCTATTTTTAGGAAATTTGGGTAGGCGACAGGGGAAAATTGCAATGGTGGTTTTATCGGTGGTAAAGGTAAAGGATAGCAGTAAATGGCAATAATGCAAATGACGTTAGTCCTTCTCCATAACTGACGGGAAACGACATCCACGAGGTCACCATAATTATTGAAAAGATATCGAATAATTAAAAACAAATGAAGAAAATAAAAACCTGCAAAAACATTACCATTACTGCCACGATGTGGTGATGAGGCAGGACAAAGCTAACCAGAGCACACCACAAAGGACGTAGTGACCGATGAATCTGTGCCGATGAGATGTGAGGGTGATGGAGAAATGAAAGAAACGATGGCCAAGGAAAATGAAAGAAATGATGGCCAAGGAAAATGAGTGAGGATGTTGGCCACATGAAAATGGAAGGAAGCCGATAGTCAGGGAGACACCGCAAAGAGGCGTCAACAAACCACAAGCGGCTAGGTGGAAGGACAGTGACAAAAAGATGAAGAATAATAGAAGGAAGAAAGGTGGGGCCACAACGAGAGCCATGGTGGTGAAAAGGGATAGGGGAAAAGCAGTGGAAAAAGGCTACCACATGTGCAAAGGAAAGTATGGAAAGACCCACGAGCAAGAATGATACACAAGCCAATAGGTACACGTGGACAGTGGTGGGCCCCCGGGATGAAGAGTGGACCACATAGAGAGGAATGAAGAAAGTTAGGAGAAGAGAAATGAAGTGTTTGGCCCGGTCATCAGGGCGATAGGACAAACCTCCCACCTCCAGGTATAATGTTTTTATTTGTCATCATTTTTTTTCTTTTTTATTCACACTGAGACATCGCTGGAAGATCGGTTTTCAATGACCCAATGATTGAAAATACTGGAAACTCAGTTTTCACTTTCAGATTTATTCGACAAGTAGTACTCATCGACAAGCGGTTTTCAAGCACTATTTGGCCAACAATGTCGAATACCGGTTTTCATTGTTGGGTCTTTTTTTTTTAAGTAATATATATCTAGTGCAATAGAAAATTCTCAAACCTAAATAATGCCGAAGGGAACATTCTGAGTTCCTTCGCCACCTCCTAAAAGAAAGCTTCTTTGGAAAGGGGCTTCTTATACAATTTCACCCGATGCCCATTGACGAGGAGAATTATTCTTTCAGGATCGACTATGCAGAGTCAGACTGCTCCGTTATCATATACTTGCGTGATCTCATACGGTCCCAGTCAACATGTGTGAAACTTCCCCTTAAAGTCCTAGAAGCGAGAATCATACAATAGTTCCCAATCACCAAGTTGAAAGGAGTGTTGGCATATGTGATGATCATGCCAGAGGGCATGTTATTTTTGAACAACCTCAATGTGGAAAAGGGCTTCTTGTCATAGCTCATCCAAGGAGTGCAACTGATCAATGCGTTCTTTTTGGGTATTAGAAAGACTCATTCCTAGCTCAAGGGCAATACGAAGAGTTTTGATCTCAAATTCAATAGGGAGAACTTCTTTCTTACCATAAATGAGTTCCACGTTGTGTGATAAGCCCACACATCCTCAGGAAGGCGTGCAACCTAATCTTGCTTATGAAGAGAATCCATCTTGGTAAGAATGATCCAATTTACCTATTGGTAACTTCAACTTTCCCATTGGCTTGGGGGTGATATGGTGTAGAATTGTGGTGGCAAATCTCATACTCTTGAACCAAGGACGAGATGAGATTAGATGTGAATTGTGGACCTTGGTCTGTGGTTATCTTTTGTGGAACTCCAAATCAGGTAAAAATATCAGAATAGAGGAAATCATCCACTTTTGTATCTCGTGCATGCTTTAGGGAAACCACTTCAACCCACTTGGTGACATAATCTATACAAACACGGATGTACTCCTTGTTCTTAGATGGTGGATTGATTGGTCCCACAAAGTCAAGACCCCATTTTTCAAAGGCTTCTATGGATAGCTGTGGATGCAATGGCATTTCATCAGAGCATGTGGGATGACCCATACGTTGACACTTATCGCAATGGTGAACATAGTGCTGAAAATCCTTGTGAATTGTGGGCTAATAACATCCAGTTGTGAGAATATTTTGTGTGATCCTTTGAGAAACAAAGTGTCCTCCACGTGGTTCTGTGTGACATGCAGAAAGTATATCGAAGACATCATCCTCAGGTACACATCAACACATGATATTGTCAATTCTAGTTCGGAAGAGCAAACCATTGATCTAAGTGTACTGTCCACTATGACCAACCAACTTTCGATATTCTTGTGGAAAGAAGTGGGGTGGAAACTTGCATGTGAGAAAGTAGTTGGTAATGTCAGCAAACCATGGGCTCTTTGCTAAGACAACAAATAAGTGCCCATCTAGAAAGGTGTCATCAAGTGGGGTTGGTTTATTATCTGGTTGCTGCAACTTGGATAAAAAGTCTGCAACCACATTTTGTTGACTAGGCTTATCTTTTCTCAACCAGGCTTATCAAGTATAGTTACATCAAATTATTGTAATAAAAGCAACCATTTAATGACTCAACCAATTGAAACAAGTTTATTCATTAAGAAATGAATAGTTGAATGATCTGTATGAACAAACACCTTATAACTAGTAATGTAATGACAAAATTTATTAATTGCATATACAACAATTAAAAACTTTTTCTCGGTAACTGTGTAGTTTACCTCAGTGCCCGTGAAGTTCCTGTTGATGTAGTAGATGGAATAGAAGAGATTGTCTTCTTTTTGTCCGAGCATAGCTCCCATAGAAGAATCAGAGGCATCAGTTTGGATATGGAAATGCAACGCCCAATTTGGACCTCTAAGGACGAGTGTGATCACAAGTTTTGTTTTAATAGTCTCCAAGGCTTCTTGACATTCAGGTGTCCATGAGAAGGTTGTTAGAATCAAAGATCATTGAGAGGGGGGGGTGAATCAGTGATCTACCAGAAATCAAATCCACAAACTTATTCTTTATCCACCGGTTAAAAATGCATAACAGAAAAGAACATAAACATGTTGTAAATAAGCCATAGATCCACAACATTAAAATTTTTATGTGGAAACCTGAAAAGGGAAAAACCATGGTGGGGTTGGAACCCACAATATTCATATACAATGGCGAGGAGTACATAAATGTTACATAGATGGGGAATGCACTTGTTTTCAGGCTCACTGCCTAGAGCTAATTGCTCAAATATAGTTGCATGGAAGGCTACAACCTTCAGAGAAGTCTCAGTAGCTTATAATTTGATTACAATGAGAAAATACAATAAAATGAACTCTCAAGTAGCATCTGACTATGCAAGAATGAGTTTTGGTTAAGAACTGAATCTCTAACTATCTTTTATATGCTAAATACTATGTTACTATCTCAGTCAACTACCAGATTGTCTGTAAGCAAAGCGTGCACATGAAACTGCTCTCAACTAAACCAAAACTAATCGCCACACCATTAATACACCAAAAATCAATCACCAAGTTGATCTTATATATTCGGTCTTAGCACAAAAGCAATCTCGTTCAAGTCAACTTCAACAAGTGTAACGTGTAGCTCCAAGTCGGCTTCAATCTCAAACAAAACATAGCATTGGACCAAAAGAGTGTATTCACATGCTTCCTAAGGATCTTACCATTCATTAAGAACACAAAATCAACCACCAAAATTACTGCAATCATAAAAAATTATTCCAGACCAAAACATCACCGAGATACCTTGTTATACTGGTTAACTCCATCTTTTGGTTAAGATGAATCACGATAGCTGGATCGAGTCTCCAAGAAGAGTTGCCATCAATGACAACCCTCAACCACAAATCAAGCATCGAAGATCACCAGATGAGTATCAATTGCCAACAATCTCCCCCTTTGACATTGATGGCAACACCTGTGAAAAATGTCTAAGTGTTGAACCTTGTGAAACCTATACACCAGATCAAGAATGAAAGAATTCTAAGGCTCCCCCTTAGATCAACAATCCAAAAAACTACATCACCAAACTGTACACTCTATACACAATGAGTGTGTACATTTTTCACCTCATCTCTCCCCCTTCGACAACAATGCCAAAGATAAGGTGTGCATCAAAATTGCCTGTACATATATACACATTCACTGGATGATCAAATATATACATGTTTCAGTATATCTGCATATGTCATCTTAAGGAACCCAAGATATGTGTTCCATCATGCTCGCAACTTCTCCAAAATTGAAACAAAACCATTCAAAACATTAGCATGAAATTCTATAGCCACAATCTCAATAGGATTCTCTTGAGACATGTTTTGAATGCAATCCATCTTATGATACACTAAGGTGTCCAACCGGGGGCCAATTAGGTTCCGGAGTTCATGTATCTGCTTGATCATCCTCTCCTTCTCCTTCTCAAAATTCCTAATCTGCTCCATGATATTCAAAATTTGTCCTTCAATACTGCTAGTTAAGTTAGCTGTCGGATCATAAGCATAAGAAATTTGAACTAACTGTCTTCTACAACTATCTATCTGCTTGTCTATCTCAATAGTAAAATTAGTCAAAATTAGACAAGACTTATAAATTTTACCGCCTTCTGCTAAGGCCTCATCAATTAGTTTTAACTCCTTATCATTACTAATCATTTGCAAAATGTTTGAATTTTAGCATCTTTAAATTTCTCCATAGCTTGTCGGGCTGATGCCTTGGTCAAAGAATCAAACTAGGTGGATATATGATCTATTTTCGGAAGCTTACCGGATGAACTGGTTTTTGCCTCAAGTTGCAATTCTGGTACCACCTATTCCAAAACTTTAACTAATTTTTCAATGATTCTCTTCTCTTCAGATTCTATTTGTGCTAACTCCCGATTGGTTTGTGCTTGGAGAGAAACAACAAAAATCATCCTCTCTACTAGAGACATCTGATTGAATGTTTTATCAAAACTCATATTGAACTGCGAAAAACTCCCTTGGCTTTGAATTTTAGCTATGTCAATTACCACAAGGATCAGAGTCTTCATTACCTTACCCTTTCCTTTATCCAGTTCTTCATGTTTCTCCTCTTCCTTCTTCTCAGCTTTGACCAATCCGGATTTGCCTTCATTAGGTGCTTCCTGTGCACCAGTGTCACCACTTGGTGCACCATCCTTTGCCTCTGCTAATTCATCATTTTCTTTAGAAGGCTCAACCTCAACATAATCCAAAATTTGTTGCTCTGCTACATCTCGAGTATCCTCTTCCTTATTTACATCATTAACCAGAGGATTTTCTAACCGAGTGGCTTCATCTTATGAGACAGTTTCCACAAGACGATTCTTAGTAAGAAACTTCTTCTTGGTTTCACTAGTTTCTCTCCTTATTTCTCCAACGCAGCCAACCATCAGACTGTTTACTCTATGCTTGCTCCTAATTTCCTTTTTATTAGCCAATAAAATCAATCTGTCAATTTCCTCTATAGTAATACTGGTGCACTGATTAACCAGTTCACTCTCCTTTATTTCTCTATCCATTTGGCTAGCAACTTTTCTCCTAACATCAATTAAAATGTACAAATCTTTGGGAAGATATTTTTCTAATTCAATCAATGCTTTACTAAATACATCCATGTACAAAATTACAGCTTCCTTAATTTGTCTTTGATCCTTAACATCCACATTCTCATAATATAGAGATGTTCTTCAAATTTCCATCTTTAATAATTTCATCAATCAACTCTTGAATAGACAAAGGAGGAACAATATGATACTCTATTTTATAAGTTTTCATCTTACCTAATTCTTTAGCCTCATCCAAGTCATATTTTGTCTTCTTTCCTCGCTTGGGCTTGCCTATCGATACAAGATCCGATCTGGCCTTCTTCTCCTTTTGCACTTTCTTCTCACTACCGGATTGGGGTTTTTGGATTACTCTAGCAAACTCTCCTTTCTTCAGTGCCTTAGGAATGTTTGTATCAGATTCAGTCTCATATTGCACTGGAGAAACTGCTACATATTCCTTTTGAGGTTTCTACTTCTTCCTCATAACACCTTTACCCTTAGTAGATGCACCAGAGGGTTCTGCTTCAGTAGGAGGTGTCTTCACCAGAGCGGGAGAAGGTCCTGTCACCTTTACCTTAACTGGAGCAGGTACAACCTTCTGTTTCTTCACTTTCTCAATTGCATCCCTCGTAGCTCTATCAACTCTAACTCTCTCCTAGGGATGTCCTTTTTCAACAAGAATGTCCTCCACAATTTTTGCAACTTTTCTCTTTCTTGCCGGTTCGGTGAATTTAGTGTGTAACTCCATTGATTTCTCCTTGCAGGTTTTGAACCTTTCTTCTTTGGTGTCTATCAGATCTTTTAACAAATGTTGTACGTAGGCATCCAAAGTGGCTTCATCAACCTCATATCCCATAGGCATTATCCATACCGTATAGGGTTGAACCGCTTCCATAAGATATTCATCTTTGTTCACCATATAGAAGATTGTCCCCTCATATTTCTTTACAATTTCTTTGGGGATTCTGACTCTTTTTTTTAATTTTGTCCTAAAAGGTTTTGAAGAAAGCCCACAAAGTAGCATTCTGATTATCCTCGTTGACAATTTTTTCAAGCCCCTGCTTCATCTGTTGAGCCACTGGTCTGTCAGAAGCCCATTGTACTCTATCGGTTCCAGGGATCTGATTCATGAAGTACAATGCCAGACAGATAACCAAAGAACCAAATTTAAAGACATGCTTTTTATCCTGTTTGATTTTCTTCAAATTTATCATCAACTCCTCCAATAGCACACTGCACAAGTCATAATGAGAATCTTCTTTGACCATTTTGTAGGCTGCATGAATAACAGTGCCAGATACAAAATTCAGTCTATTAGACTGGTATACCTTGTAGCCAATTAACATTGTAGCAAATTTGACATCATCCTCCTTGATTGTGTTGATTTTCATTGATCGCCCATGAAATTTTGCACCAGTTAATTTGTTCATTGTAGGGTTTGTGACTTTGTGTAACCTTGGATTTTCATCGGTTTGATTCAAATAGGTTATTTCCCTAATCTCATCAACAATGATCTTGTATGGTTGGTCTAGCCATATAAATTCAACATGGATCCTTCTTAGCACATACCTCACCCCTTCCTTCTCATCGAATGTCAGAAAGTTTACAAATTGAGTGAAACCCTTTCTCTGCAACTGCACAAATTCTTACTTAGGGTTGCCAATCTCATCCATGACGTTGTCATTATAAAGATCCAGAATATCCTAAGAGCCAGTTTTATTAATTTCACAATGAATATAGGTTCAAACATCATCAACGTGCAAAACTCTGTGTAGAATGAAAGAGAAATCTCCAGTTGGGTCGACTTCTATGGATTTGTAGGGGTGTTTCTTGAACACAAGATGAGTCCTATCCTTGACTTCAATAATGAGAGGGGTAGCAATGGAAGATGTATATGCCATTTCAAATTCTCAAAAAATTAGACACAGAAATTCTCTTCGAAAAATACCTCAACCGACTGACGGATGCCCTAGATCGATCACCACATCGCTTTTGCTCTCTGATCGCCTGAAAACCTTGATCGCCTTGTTCTTCAGCTCAAAAACACTATTCAAAAAGTAAAGAATGATTCTCGCATTTTCCCTTTTTAACTTTTCAAACCTTAATTTCACTTTGAAATAAATGCACCTCAAATATCCAATCAGATGTCCTGTTCGACTAGCGGATGCCAGATTCAACCATCTGAATCCCAAATATCAACTAAAACTTAATCCCTACCATCTGTAATCCATCAACTACAGATCTCATCAAGGGGTACAACAAGATTTGCATTAGTTTTCCTCCCCCTAAGGCCAAAAGCCCTAGTTACCAAATTTTGCACCGGATTCAAGTACAAATACATTATTGGCCTTAGATTCTTCCTTCTTTACCCACATCTTCTTATGTTGATCTCTAATCTCATCTACTTTTTCTTTTCCTCTCTCATTTGATTTGTTCTTGTCTACCGGAGCACTGTTCTTGCTTTTGTAATACTTTGTAATGTGACTAGTTTTGTTGCATGCTCGACAAACAACATTATTGTTCATAGGTCTGAAGTTCATCTGATTTGGTCTTGTCCTACACTGATTAGAGATATGTCCAAACATTCCACAAGCATAGCATCTCTTGTTCTGAAGGTTATTTAATTTATCCACATATATTTGAATTGTGTCCAAAGTTATTGCATATGAAACACTGACCGATAAAGGTAGGAACATTATTCATGTTGTTAATCATATTGTTATTGTTCATCATTCCATTATCCATTCTACTTCTACACTGACTCGCCATATGACCAAACTTGTTGTAGGTAAAACATCTACCATTGAATTTATGAGCATTCGGTTGTCTTACCAGAAGATTATTTCTCTTCTTCTCATCTAATTTGTTCTTGTCTACCGGAGCACTATTCTTGCTTCTGCAATACTTTGCAATGTGACCGGTTTTGTTGCATGCTCAACAAACAACATTATTACTCATAGGTTTGAAGTTCATCTGATTTGGTCTTGTCCTGCACTGATTAGAGATATGTCCAAACATTCCATAAGCATAGCATCTCTTGTTCTGAAGGTTATTTATTACTGATCTACACATATTTGACTTGTGTCCAAAGTTATTGCATATGAAACACTAACCAGTAAAGGTAGGAACACTATTCATGTTGTTCATCATATTGTTATTGTTCATCATTCCATTATTCATTCTACTTCTACACTGACTCACCATATGACCAAACTTGTTGCAAGTAAAACATCTACCATTGAATTTATGAGCATTAGGTTATCTTACAGGAGGATTCTTTCTCTTCTTCTGATCAGGTTTTGCATTGCCTTGTATAGATCCAAATGATTCACCTTTCTCAAATCCTAGACCTCGCATGTCCTTTCCATGTCTCTAACTTTCCAGCATCTCATCAAGCCTTGCTGAACTAGCTTTGAATTTGTCTTTGTATTCATTGGCAGTAGCAAGTTCATCCCTTAAGGTAGCAACATGTCTTTCAATTCCTTGACCATTATTCCTTGATTGTGTCAACTCAAGCTTCAACTAATCATTCTCATAGGTAAGCCTAAAGCATTCATCAACTCTTTCCTTCAGTGATTGTGCTAGATTCTCTTCATTCTTCTTCTCATCCTCAATTTCCTTAGTTAGTCTTATCATAATGGATTACATCTCATTCTTCAAAGTAGCATTCTCTCTCTCAAGCTTGTCAGCCTCATCATCTTTGTCCTGGAATTCCATGATATGATCTTCTTTCTCCTTCAACTTGTCCATTAATTCCTTCCTCTTTTGTCTACAGACACTTGCTTTATCCTTTAGCTCACTAATGAATTTATCAGCAACATTCAAGTTCTTCTTCAAGGTATAGATCTCATTTCTAGCTACATCAATATCCTCAAGTACCATATTGAGTTGTCTCTAAGAACCGAAATTCATAGAATCAATCTCCCAGATCTTCCTCAAGAGATTAAGCTTCCTTGAAGGAAATACGCTCTGATACCACTTATTAGAATTAGAAATCACTAAGGGGGGGGTGGGGGTGGGGGGGTGAATCAGTGATCTACCAAAAATCAAATCCACAAACTTATTCTTTATCCACTAGTTAGCAATGCATACCAAAAAAGAACATAAACATGCAGTAAATAAACCACAGATCCAAAACACTGGAATTTTTATGTGGAAACCCGAAAAGGGAAAAAACACGGTGGGGATGGAACCCACAATATTCATATACTATGACCAGGAGTACATAAATATTACATATATGGGGAATGCACTTGCATTCAGACTCACCGCCTAGAGCTCATTGCTCAAATATAGTTGCCCGGAAGGCTACAACCTTCAAGAAAGTCTCACTAAATTACAATTTGATTACAATAAGAAAATACAATAAAATTAACTCTCAAGTAGCATCTGACTATCCAAGAATGAGTTTCGGTTAAGCACTGAATCTCTAATTGTCTTCGATCTGCTAAATACTCTTTTACTGTCTCAGTCAACTACCAAATTGTCTGTAATCAAAGTGCACAAGTGAAATTGCGCTCAATCGCACAAAAATGATCGCCACACCACTAATACACCAAAAATAAATGGCCAATTCGATCTTATATATCCGGTCTTAGCACAAAAGCAATCTCCTTCAAGTCAGCTTCAAGAAGTGTAACGTGTAGCTCCAAGTCAGCTTCAATCTTGAACAAAACATAGCACCATACCAAAAGAGTGTATTCACATGCTTCCTAAGGATTTTACCATTCATCAAGAACACAAAATCAACCACCAAAATTACCACAATCATCATAAATTATTTCGAACCAAAATATCATCGAGATATCTTGTTATACCGGTTAACTCCAGCTTCCGCTTAAGATGGATAACGATCGCCGGATCGAGTCTCCAAGGAGAGTTGCCATCAATAACAACCTTAAACCATAAATCAAGCATCGAAGATCACCAGATGAGTGTCAATTTCCAACAAAGGTAACATCTTTAGCGAGTAAAGCAAATAAGGGAGAGGCAAGTTTGCTAAAATTTTGGATAAACCTTCAGTAATACCCAACATGACCTAGAAAACTATGAACATCCTTTTGACTAGATGGTGTGGGTAAGTCTTGGATGATTTGGATCTTTTAGGATCCACCTGAATACCTTGAGAAGATATGTAGTGTCCTAGTACAATTCCTTCTGTCATAAGGATGTGGCACTTTTCATGGCTCAAAGATAAGTTAGTGTCTATACATCGCTTAAGCACCTTTTCCAGATTTTTTTTTGCCTCTTCATAAGTATTACCATGTATAGTAAAACCATCCATATAAATTTCAACACAATAATTAACAAGGTCAGCAAAAATACTTAACACTGCTCTCTGAAAAGTAGTGGGGGCATTGCACAACCCGAAAGGTAGAACATTATATGCAAAGGTACCCCAAGGACACATGAAGGTAGTTTTGTCTTGATCCTCTGACGGTATGCGAATTTGGTTGTATCCACTAAATCCATCCAAGAAAGAGAAGAAGTGTTTTCTTGCAAGTATCCAGTACTTGGTCAATAAATGGCAATGGAAAATGATCCTTTTTAGTTGCTTTGTTGAGAGCTCTATAATCAACACAAATCGGCCACTTACCATTTTTCTTTGGGACCACAACTAGAGGAGAAACCCATCGACTATCTAAGATAAGATATATAAAACTAACATTTAAATTTTTTTGTAATTCCTCCTTGACTATTTCTCACAAAGTAGGATTAAGTCTCCATTGTGGTTGTCTGACTGGACAACTTCCTTCTTCTATATAGATATGGTCTGTGCAGGTGTTTGGATGGATGCCACATATGTCTTGGTATTCCCAAAAAAGTGCCTCTTTATTATATCTAAGCATGGCAATAAGGTCCTTAACTTGTTCAAGACTTAAATGTGGATTAATGTTAATTATGTGACCCGATAAAATTTCAATAGGTTTGAGTTGTGTTGATGAGTCAAGGGCAAGAACTTGTGAAGAAATCAGAGTCCCTAAAGATAATAATGAGCTAAATAAATATTGGTGGGGTAACAATTGATGTAGTGTCAAAAAGTATTGAGCAGACTGAGAACTACCCACCAAAGGAAAATTCCCAAAAGGACAACCAATACTCATTTCTAAAGGAAGGACCAAGTTTTCTAGGATGTCATTTGATTCATACCTGTTCTGAAGGAAAATAACAAGAATATTATCCTCAGTAGGTTTGTCAAGGTCTTGATCTTGATCAATTGTTAAGATTGGAAGTGACTCTTCTAAGTCACTATCAACCCAAACTAGGTCTTCTATTTCTAGCAAGGGTTGTGCTGGTGGGTATAACGTCAAATGCTTTGTTTGTTCCCCATTAGAAATAACCATATTACCTAACTGAGAGTTGATGAAGGAATTGGCGACAACTAGCCAAGGTCATCCCAAGATCAAGGGGTATCCCCCCAGCTTAACTTTAGGTTGCAAGATCGTAAAGTCAGTTGAATAGTCCCGCAAATCAATGGAAAGAATTACATCCTCTATAACCCCCTCAGGCTTGACCAATGAATGGTTTTCCATTTGAAGGACTATGGGAGTAGGTCTAAGTCCCCCAAGTGACAATTTTGCCTTTGTCTCATATGTCATTATGTTGATTGCAACACCTAAATCAACAAGTGTATTAGGAATAGCTACCTTACCAATACTTATCTTGATGACAAGACTCCCTAGATCTGAATATTTTGGAACGGTCAAGTTCCCAAGTATAAGGTTTGTCAGTTTCTCGATAACTTGGACAGTCTTTGGGTCTTCTTTCTCTTTCTGCTTCCTCATAGATAACTCACGAACGGTCTTGTTGTACACTAGAATATCCTTTATGGCCTGCAACAAAGGGATCTTGATGTTAACATTACGAAGTTCATTCACAAAATCAAATTATGTTTGTGGTACCTCCTTTTGTACAAATTTTGAAAGGAATCGATCAAGAAATGGTGGTTGTTTTTTCAGGCTCCTCCTCAGTTTCATCATTTATTTCCGTGATGGTAGGGCCTTGGAGGGATTTACCTGACCTTAGTTGTACTCCTTCAAGTTCCACTGTATTAATTGGATAAGTAGGATAACCTACCACTTTATTATTATACATAGGTTGTGTTGCCTTATTGTTGGGATTGGGATTTGGTTGTGTTGGCATTGACGTAGATTTTGGTGGTTTTGTAGGCCGAGGCAGCTCATTATTTGGAGGAGGGCAGAGGAATTTGTTGTTGTTGCTAATATGGATGAACCATTGGAGGTGGAGGATAAGGTGGAAATTGTTGTGGATACTGAGGGTACTGAGGTTGTGATCTCTAGGGTTGTTTCCAAGGTTGGGTTACAGGTTGATTAGGCCATGATGAATACTAAGGCATGGTGGGTTGTTGCCAACCATCATACCATCCTGATTGATTCACAAAGGAAGAAGGTTGACTTGGTCTAATTCGAGAATAATTATTAGCCATCTTAGGTTGCATGGGTCTAGGTGGCTAAGGATAACAAGATCTTCACTATATTCAACTTTTGCCATATTTGCAGGAAGGGGTCGTAAAGATAGAATTCCTACTAGCATCTTATAAGGATGAGATTCTGGTTTTGTTATAGGGGCATTCCTCACTACCATGCATCTTTTTGCAAGTTGGACAAAAGACTGCTAATGCTTTTTCAACATCTTCCTATTTCTTTTGAGTATAAAGTGTGTCTATCTATTTACCCACATGACTCAATAAACCAGTTTAAGGTATTGAAGTAACATACCAAGTTCCCATTTAGTGACTCCTGACATACCTCCACCCATCAAATTGTTTCTTCTCGTATATCCATGGATAGACCAAGCAGACCTTGAATAATTATTGCATGCTTCACAAATATCATTAAAACATGCTTTTGAAATATCACCCCCACCCATAAGGTTCATTATTTCCATGCAATCATCCCGAATTCCCCTAAAAAATAACATTTTAATAGTATCATTAGTCAAACCATTTTGTTGGGCTCGTTGAAGACTGAACAAAAATCTCTCCAAATAATCCTCCATCGTCTCTTCTTCTCGATGTGTCATAAAGAAGATCTCATCTCATACCTCCTTAGTCTTGCAATACTCCTGATATTTTGCAAGAAAATCTTCTTTCATAGTGTCCCATGTACAGACTGACTGTGGTCCAAGGCTCATAAACCACTGAAGCGTTGCATCATTCAGATGGCTGGAAATAGTTTGAGTTTTTGTGCATCTTGCCGATAATCATAGTTGTTATACATAACTTAAAATTTAAACAAAAAAACAACAGGATCTTCCACAGTTAATCCCCTAAATACTGGCAAAGCGAAGTGAGGGATATTTTTCATTGGGGCATATTTAGTAGGATCAACAATAGGGAACTATAAAGTTATAAGATTATTATTTGCAAGTATCCCCCCATTGTTGTTGTTGTTATTGTTATCTCCCATATTGTCTTCAAATGCCTAGGGAGTGTATACAACTATGAATGGTTATCTTCTGGCCTCCCACTACGTATTTTAAAAGATTCAACAAATTGTTGGGCAAATTTCAAGGTAATTAATGGTTCTTGAGGGAACTCAAGAATTGTTTGTGATAGGATAGGTGGTGAGACAATAGAGGGTTCTATAGCACACTTTTCTAAATCAGGTTCAATGGCAACTTGTTCAATCAATGGCTTTTTCCCTGATTTAGATTTTTCTTGTTGAGAACTACCTACTGTGTCTTTTTTGACAAATCTACCCCTACTATCCCTAATATGATTCATGCGCCTATATGATCTATAACAGTGCAAACCAAAGTTAATCACCTAGGTAATGTCGACAATCGTGCAGACTTTCACCTTGGTGCACTGGTCCTAACTTAATTCACTATGGTTTTGTGCCTTTAATACCTTCCCCAACAACAACATAAAAAATGTTGGGTAAAAATAAGGGTCTGAATATGAGAAAATTCTACCTTGGGTTTCTCTTGAGTGTCGGTTCCTTTAGTTTCTTCCTAACTGTGTCAATCTGAGATCCATAGACTTGTGAAGGATATTGTGGTTGTTTACCTAAGGGACAAAGATAACGAATCAAGTGGGGATGATATGCAATGATAAATACTTTCTATGATTCCTAAGAAAATAATACCTAAAGCAATCTCAAATTATATAAATATTAAACTTAAGTTTAAATCTAGAATGACTTAATAAAATGCTCCTTTTAGATTTAAAATCTAACCCTAACTTATGCAAATATATTGTTCACACTTTCAAACTTAACAAGTCAAACTCTATACTCTAAACTAATTCACACTTTTAAGACTGATCATGCAATTCCTTAAACTAATTTCATACTTCTAATTCCTCATTGAAATACATCTCATAAATCATTAAAATTGCATGACACAAAGCTCCTAAAGTTTTATCACTTCAAGGTGTTATGATTCTGGTGACAGAAACTATTATAGTTTTGCTACATGAGCTGCTGTAACCTGGATACAGGATTCACTACAACAAAAATGAAGAGGTGGCCATAAACCAATACCAAACAAAACCAAAATTTACTATATGTCGAAGTATCCCTTTCACTATTTTAACCGATATGCTAATAAAGGATAGCTAAGAAAATTATACAAAAGTCTTCAGCCACACATGAGAGAAGGTCTTCAAAATTGCGATCAACACAATTGTAGTCTCATAAGCAATGTTACCAAATATAACACGAATTTCAGTTGAAGATACTTTTATGTTTTCTTTTATCTGCTTTCTTGACTTACAAATTAAAGCATAATTTTGTAGTTGTTCAACTGGTTTAGCTCCTCCATGCTCATGAAACACCCCGTTTCATGTGAACACACAAGTTAGTGATCAAATAATGGTTCAATGTTATCAAGATTGCATTTCCTCCATTCATGCTAAATATCCAAATCTTTCATAATAACTATGGTAACTTTAGAGGACAACATGGAAAATACAAGCTAAAATGGGCCTGGAACTCAGAAAAATAGAAGACGTGTAATTGAGCCATCCCTCATCACCTCTTAAGCCTTGAAGTGATTCTTTCTTTCAATCTTATTGGAAATGGAAGAATGATATGATCTTATCTTTAAATAAGCCTAGATATCCTAGACCTATTCCTCACCCTCATGATGGACTCGGTCCCTTTCCTACACCTTCTATTCCTCCTATATACGTTGCAATCCCACCTCCTACATCTTACAAAGGGAAGCATCTGACATCTCCTATCTTTCAACCAGTAGACTTTCTCCCATTCCTCCTTCTTTAAAGGAAGAAAATAAGCCCATGTTTATTGATCCTAAACCTTCACAACCCTCAGCTAAAACTAAAAGAAATTGTTGTGTGAGAGAATGTCGATAGAGATGTCGTGCTAAGGCTTGCGAACTTGCTTCTCAACCATTTCCTCCTTGAAGACCCCAAATGTTGACTTTGTCCCATTTGTCCATCCTTTTCCTGATCCTTGGGAGGAAGTTCAACCTAAATCTTTAAGATTAAAAAATGCTTAAAAAAGATGATGGTTCATGTTCTATTCATGTTAAAGATCCTATTTTTATTAATCTTGATGAAGAAATGAATGAAAATGATGTTCATGCTAACAATGTTGATGCTAATGATTCCAATGATGAATATGAACTTGTTGATGTTGATGATTTATCTAAACAATTTTCAAAAGCATTAATCCCAGTTCCTAGTGATAGATAGAGTGACTCATCATCAGAGCATGATCCTAAACTTGTAGTAGCTTCGTCTACCGTGCTCAAAGTTGCTCCTCTTTCATATTGTCTGCCTTCCCAAAATATGTTCAACAAGATTGAGAGGTGGATAATTTTCTTGATTAGCTTCATTCATGTTGTAGATTCTCTCTATCTCTCCTCTCTTGCTTGTTTCTAAAATTGCTCTTTTTATTTATCAATTCTTCTCTTTGTTGTCCCTAGTTTTGTCTACTTGAGGATGATGCAAAGAATTGATATCTCTTTTGGTCTCTTCCATGTTGAATCAAAAGACACATGTGCCATTCTTCCATTGTGGTTCTACTTCATTTGGGGAATGAGGTCAATTCAATGAAAATATATTTCATGATATGCATTATTTATCATAAGAGCATACTAACTGTAGAGTTAGTAGAACCCTTATGTGTATTGTGACCATTTTCCTTTGATTTCTCCTTTCTTGGGGGCATATCATTATGGTAATGTGATTGTCTTTTGGATGCATGCTACCTTAAAGAAATTTCTCTTGATAAGGCTTATGCAATCACTTTAATGTGGGGGCATACACTTTGCTCAATGTTTCACTTTTTGCACACACTATCACATGTTTCGATACTCAAGTTTCTTTGCAAGTTATATCTTTTTGCTTTGTAATTTGGTATTTTTCTTTTTCATGACACACATTATCTGAGCCTTAATAGGGTAGTAGTCACGTTTCTCTCTTTATTTTATGATTTCCCTTTTATCTTGATATTGATGAAGTAAGATCCTAAAGTCCACTAGGGGATTAGTGTGTCTTTTCTCTTTGATGAGTTGATGAATGTTGTCTCACAATGAAACGGTTAGTGCATGATTAGTATTCAATAAACACAAAAACCATTTAAATGAGATATCAAGAAATATTTGAACAAGAACATCATGAAAACAAAATAAAACATAAATATACTCATGAAGCTCCCATTGCAAGTAGCTCTTCCTTGTCCTCCTTGCCTCCATGAACTTTGCTAGCTCCAAAGTTTGACAAATGGAGAGTTGGAGAGAGATGAGTGAATGTGGATTGCTCTCCTTGTGCTCAACAAGGTAAGTGGATTGATGGATTATTGGATTATTGGATTTGAGAGAGGATTTAGAAGAGGATGAGAGGAGAATTGAGTAGCATGAGGATGCATGAGAAGTGGGATCCTTTTGTGAGGATAATTGGCTCCAATTTATAGATTGGAGGAGGCCAATGGAGGGCCAAGATTGATTTGATTATGAAGGGTTGAGATTGATTTTAGATAGAAGGCATGGATCAAGGGTGCCTTGGGAAAATAAACAGGAATATAAAATTCCTTTGGAAAAGGGGGGAGAAATTTGAATTTCAAACTTGAGGAATTAAAAATTCCAAAATAAGGATGCATTGAGGGATTCAAAGAAATTTGAATTTCTTTGAGAGATTCAAAGTTTGATGTGACATGAGTGGGAATTAAAAATAGGAGAATAATGATAAGCATGATTATGAGAGATTCTAGAAGGATTAATTAGGTTGAGTGGGATTAGGAAAAGTGATTTGTAGGAATCACATGATTAGGTTAATTAATTAGAATTAATTAACTGAGTTGGTTTAGAGGAAATAATTATTGAGAGGACTTTAGAAGAATAGGGGAATAATTAATTTATTTGATAAATTAATTATTGGACTATAGTGACAGGATTAATTAAATTAGATTTAATTGATTCTGAGAGGAATAAGGATAACACAATTAAGTTAATTAATTATGTTGATAGGCTTAAATTAATTAAATATTAATTTTAGGTGTCTACAAATGTTTTTAATGCAAAAATTTGTACGTTACTAAGAGTATGCTTAGTATCATACTCCCACTAAAGTGGGGGCTAAATGTAGCACCCTAAATTGTACACCCTTACAATTTTGTCTTCATTTGGGCCCTCACCTTGGCGTTCATTTCTCAAGGCTTGATTAGAACCTTGATTCTGCTCACACCATGAACTAAACTCAATTTTTTTTTATTATGCGCACTTTCTTCCTGAACATCTTGTGTCCCTAATTGGTCGGGACAAGGGTTCTAGCGACATGGTCCTCCCAATCAGGGCCCATTTTAGGGCCTTTTAATGGTAACATGATTTGAGTGGGAACCTAGATCCTGTATCGGCTCATGTCAAAAAATTATGTTGTTTTTTGACAACCATGTATAAAATAAGGTCTACTCCTCTCATTTTGAGATAAATTTGAACAATTGGGAAATTCCAACAATCAAGCATTCATTCAAATTCAAGTGAGCAAGCAATCAGTCTTCTTTCAAGAATTGGAGTAGAAGTAAGATCAAGATTAAAGCATTGGAGTTGATATTCATGTTCTATGTTTATGAAGACTACATGAAACTCTAATTCCTTGTGGAGACAAACAAAAATATAGAAAAAGGTATATCATCGTTGGTTTTAGACATCATTCAACATTTCCCTTAAAAGGAAAACATTTCCATTACATCAACTCATTTACATTTATGTATTGGTGAAAAATTAGGGTTTCCACCATATAAGGATGAAAGATCACTAATTTAGACTTGGGGCCCAATACATTGAAGGAGGGAGGTAAACCCAATGGATCTAGCCACAAATCAATAAGGATAAGAGTTGAGAATTCTATTGGATTTACTAGATTTGATTAGACTACCCTCTTTTAAGTTGAATTGTGAAAATACTAAAATTAGGGTAGATGTGCAAGAATTGATGTAACAATGCATGAACAATAAGCTATAGTCATCGGATCGAGCCATGAACCTAGATATGAGGATCATAAGAGTACTCAGACTTATTCCCAGAAGGAGCTCCTGATTTGTCAGGACCGTAGTGATGGTTTCTTTGGTCCTCCATACTTTTTGCACACTCCAATGGGGGATCAATTCATCACTGTAAATAAAGTCAATTCAGAAGATCGTAGCTCCATACTTGTTCCTACACACACTAGAGAAGGAAAATAGGTTGGGAATAGGGGTTTGCCTTAGGTCAAACCATGATTTTGGAATTTACCATAAAATAGAAATAAAATATGATTGAATTGCAGTAATGGAAATGTTCTCCTTTTGAGGGAGATGTTGAATAATGATTGAAACATAAATGCTATACCTCCTTGTGGATTTTTGTTTGTCTCCACATGGAATTAGGGTTTTATGAAGTCTTCAATAACATAGAACATGAATGTCAACTCCAATACTTGAATCTTGACCTTATCTTCGCTCCAATGCTTGAAAGAAGATTGATTTCTTGCTCACTTAACCTCGAATGCTTGATTGCTTGAATTGATTGATTAATATGATTATCGGATGATCAAATGAGAGGGGCAGACCTCCTTTTATACTTGCCCATTGGAAAACAATTTGATTTTATGACATGAGCCGACATGGGTTCAAGATTCCAACTGAAACTTTGTGACCATTAAGGGGCCCAAAAATGGGTCCTAATTAGGAGGACCAAAGCCCTAGTCTTGACCAATCAGGCACCAAAAATATAGGGTAAAATGAAGTGCAAGGTAAAAAATATGGCAAATATGCATGGTATGAGCATAATCAAGTTTCCAATTAGGCCTTGAGGCATGAATACCAAGGCGAGGGCCCAAATAAGGACAAAATTGTAAGGGAGTAAAAATTAGGATGCTATAATTTCATTTATATTTCATGGTTAATTCCAAAATCGAGGATTGACCTAAGGCAAACCCCTATTCCCAACCTTTTCCCCTTATCTACTATGCACAAGAATAGGTGCAGAGCTAAAATTCTTAGAAGCAATAGGAATGTTGGTCTTGACAATTCAAGACGATCTTTTGGGAATAGAGTCGAACACTCACATATTACTCAGATCTAGGTTCGTGGTTCTGTTTGATGACTGTAGCTCACTGTTTATGCACAATTACTTCAATTTTAGCATATTTAACCTAATTTGAACATTTTCACAATTCAACTTAAAAGAGGGAATCAAATACAAATCTATTGAATCTAATAAGAATTCTCAGCCCTATCTCTAGTGATTTGAGGCTAAATCTATTAGATTCACCCTCTTTAATGTGTTGGTTCATGAGCACAAATTAGTGGGTTCTATCACATCTTGCGGTGGAAACCCTATTTTTTCACCATCACACCAAAAAACTTAGAAACTCATCAATATTTGACTAACTAAAAATAGACACTTCCAAAAATAGTGTTTTCCTCCAAGAAGTTTGGAGTGCACTAGAAATTAGGAAATCGCTCTTAAAAGGAATCAATAGACTCAACATGATCCTCAAAACTCAATGTCAATAACTAAACTCCAATATGGAAAGGTTGCTACGCACTAAGAAACTTATAGCTAAATATAATGCTAGAGTGACTAAAAATAGGGACATTATAACCCCCCCCCCAACAAAAAAAAAAAAAGAAAAAAAGAAAAAGAAAAAAAAAAGATTGTTTGTCCCCAAAAAACCTAGCTCAAACACTAATGGATCCCAAATGAAACCCAATGCGATACAAAGATCCAAAATCCATCTTAGGAAGATAACACTATGTTTTAATTGCATATCTATGATTAAAACTAAAATACTAACGTGTCAAATCTTCACTCTCCTCTCATGTAACCCCATGAAGAAATCATCATCAAAAACCTATCTGGGATGTTTGTAAGGATTAGATTGTAAAACTGTTATCCTTAATTTGAGCAAAGCTAAAATTGAGATACTGGTGCAGGAGCACCTAGGAGGCCCATAAATATTCAAGAAGACTCATCATTTGTTATTGTTTTTTTGTGTTGCAATAAGGTCCCATGGACCATTTCATGTCATCTTGTAAGGTTTTGAAACCATTTTGTAAGGCTAAACGCCACTAGGTCCTCATCAAGTATGTAAAGGCCCATATGGTAAAACTTGGTCAAAGACCTTAGTAGAGTAGGAAAATGATAAATTTGGATTTTTTATTTTTTATTTTTTTTTATTTTTTTTTATTTTTTATTTTTTTAATATGTTAGGGGTTCATGTGTGACCTATAAGCAATGTTATTTGGGGGTGGAAGGTAGGTGGACGCAAAACTGTAAAACAAAATGCAATGTTGCTAAAAAGTTGCATGACAACTTTTGAGCCAATTGTGCAACTTACCTCGCAATGGCCATATGGTTAAAATTTCAGTTGGTGTTGGTTGATGAAGTTGAAATATGTCTATTTATGCCTCAAAAGATTGAGGCATTCGAGGTTGTTGTGATCTTTGCTTTTGAATCAATAAAACTACTTTATTTCCCTGGTTATTTTGTTGTTCTTTTGTGTGTACAACCCTATATGGATTGGATGATTGATTTGAATGCCCATGGATGTTTAAGGAACTAAGTTAGGTTCCTTATAAAAGTGGTTTGGGGTCGATCCATTGAGTCTGGTGGGAGTTATTGGCAATTTTGTGAAAATAGTCATCAAAACCATGCCTACCTAGGGTTTGACATAAAAATGCGTATAACTTGACTTTCCACCTTAGGAAAATTATGGACTCTGGTGAAAATTTAAGCCTCTATATTTATTTTAAGATACAACAAGTTTCAGATTGGGAGATGGAGGCAGTTGGGAGAAAATTCAAGCCCTAGAACAAGCATCTCAATGTGATAGGTCATGAGAATGAAGGAAAACCAATAGTAGAAGTACAAACCGGTGGAATAGGCCCAATCCAATTGTGTATTTGGTGGTTTGGAGGGTGTGAAAACCTAGTACAAGTAGTGGTCTTAAGAAATCAGTTCATTCCTTAGGGGTTGCTTTGGAAAAGTGACCCAATTCATCAATTAGGCCAGCAATAGTAGTCCTGACTTGACCCCCTGAATGTTGAGACCCAAGACTCATCTTGGAATATGTTATAGAGGGCCCTAATGGGTATTTGAATCTAATATTTTTTTTGGGACTTGTGTGGGGAGTTTGGAAGTTATCAATGACAAAACCAAAAAGTAGGGCTAGTAGTAAAACAAGCCTTTACAAGCAAGTATCTCTAGAAGGTGTCGTGGAACCAAAATATGGGTTGTATTCATGTGTCTTAGGTCACTAATGAAAATAATTATGATAATATAGGCCTAGTCTACCCTTTGCAATAATAATGTGTTGTGAACTTGTGAGTTAAGTGAATGACTTGTGATGTTATGGAGTCAATGGGGCATTAGATGTGAGAAGGTGTATCAAGGGGTGTGTTAGATGTTCAGAGGGGTCTAAAAGGTGTTGTGACAAGTTATTTAGGAGTCCTTGGAGGACAGGTGCTGGGAAAGCAAGGTATCTAGGAAGAGTGATATTGTGCGTTGTGGGTCAATAACCCTTGTTTCCTTGTGAGCTCTGCATTAGATACCCCATACAAATTTTTCTTCTACCATAGCCCAATTCTCTAAGGCACATTTTTTGAGAAAGATTGTAATTTTTTTTCTTAGCCATGGCCTAATCATCTTTTTAAAATTCGTGATAATTTTTTAGTCAATTTTGTGCCAATTATTTTAATTTTGAATCTTTGTTTTTCTTTGTTTTCTTTAAATTTGAAATACACTTTAGTATCAGGTTTAAAACCTGACACTACAAGTGCCCTTAGGATTTTTGTTTAGGAATACATGTTGTATTGGGTTTTAAACCTGAAACTACAAAGGTTGGTTGCATTGTTATAGTCTTTAATCAATGCACATGTATATTGGGTTTTGAAACATGATATGCACATGCATATTGGGTTTCAAAACCCGATATACATATGCATATTTGGTTTTGAAACCCGATATACACATACATATCAGGTTTCAAAACTAGATATACATTTTTTCATTTCCTACATGTTTGACATTTATGATACCGAGAATCTAGTTTTTATAAAATCTTTCTGCTATTTTCTTTTGTTCATTTCCAGGGATCTTGATCCCATGCGAGAGGTGACATAGGGAAAAGGATTGTTCACGATTCTTATCTTATTTGGGCTTTGAATTGAGTATTTCCTTGATGTTTTCTTTCATTTGTTTGTGCCTTTAGGGTTTTATTTTTCATTCTATTTTTATTTGTTTGTTTGAAGCCCCAATGTTTGTGTCGATAGGTGGGGATTCCATCTTGTGCAACATCATACATTGGTGTTGGGCGAAATGAAATTCCCATCCCCCTTTCCCTCTATGCAAACCATATTTTGAAGCATTCCTTCAACTTTTAATACAGGTTTCAAAAACTATATTATAAGCTAGTATTTCAATTAACTAAAATGCAAGGGCACATGTAGTTCGAACCACAAAGTCTGAACTACATGTGGTTTGGGTTTCATGACCTAAACTACATGCATAATTATTTCTTACAAGTCAAACCAATTGTAGTTTGGGTTTTGAAACCCGAACTACAACTTGTAGTTTGGGTTTTGAAACCTGAACTACAACTTGTAGTTTGAGTTTCATAACCCAAACTACAATATTTTTTGATACGTTCCCTTTCTCTTTTGAACTTCAAGCATGAGCTTGTAATTCATGTTACAAGGTCTGAATTACAACTTGTGGTTCGGATATTGTAACCCTAACTGCAAGTAATGTGAACTATCCAATTATGTAGTTTGATGTTTAAAACTTGAACAACATATAAGTTTAGTTCTTCTCAAATCCTTTCATTGTTTGCACACAAACTATAAAAGGGGAGTTTTTCTCTCTAATTACACTTATAGATCCAAATTGGAGATTTTCTCTGACTCTCAATTTGTATATAGAATTCCTTTGCAGATTTCAATTCATCATGACCAAGCCATCCCCGAGTAAGAAAGGGATGAAGTATAAATATGATAAGTCTTATAAGGTGAATCCAGAAAGCTCAGTCACTTCAAATGTGTCCAAAATTAAGGATATTGAAGTAGGTCATATTAATATGGGAGATTTTCTAGAAATGATTGAAGCAGAATATCCCTCTCTAGAAATGGATAGAGATATCAGAAGTAGTATTCATAAAATTGCAACATTTACTTTGTCCATACAAAATCTGAAGTTTGTACTTGCTATAGCAGCTCATTTTGATGCCACAAACAAATGTGTTAGAGATTTAGATGGAAATGTGGCCATTAAGCTCACAAAGGAATTCTTTAACAAGATCTTCATGTGTCTGAATATTGAATCCTATGTAGACTTAATGATGGATAAAGCCATTGAATATTTTGAAAAGAAAACACAAGAGTGTAAGAGAGTAATATATAATTATTGGAAGAACCCAGAGCAACTTACACTAGGTAGCCTAAATCATTCCACATGAGGGTTTTTAAATAGGAAATCAAAGATCTTATCACATTTGTTAGTAGGGATAAAGGTTTACCAAATTCCAACATCTTTCAAGAATGGATGTTTAAACACATCCAAATCACATTGAAAAGTAAACATAAGATTTATTGGTGAAAGGAGATAAGTGACACGATTTGCGATCTATTGGTTCCCAAAGGGGTTTACACTACAAGACACAAAAATCAAGTTGAATCTTCAAATATCTATGCAGAAGCCAACTCCAACTATTAAAATCCTCAAAAACTTGGACCAACTGACAAGGATTTTGCAAATCCTTTTATGCTTTTGGATCTACATAACTCGAGACAGTGATCCCTTAGTGAATTATATGATCTTTGCACCATACTCAAAGATTCACTAAAACAAGGCACATGATCTCATATGCAGGCTCAACAATAGGGAGAATGCTCAAGGATGGCAAATCCTTCAGTGATCCTCAACCTAATTGGAGCATGAGATGGGTAGAACACACAATAAAATACATGAAATGAAAGGTATTCTAATATTCAATAAATTATAGCAATTTGTTAGTGAATTTGAACACAAAACTGATATTTGAAGATAGTTAAAAGTTGTGATTAGTGCCTTACTGCATTGGGTACCTGAATTTACAGGATGTAAAATGAAAATATGACATAATTTTATCTAGTAGTATAGGATCTAAGATAATATTGCCTTACCATATATCCCATCTGCAATCCCAACCCAAACTACTTATCGAATTCCCTGCATAAGCCCCACCACTCTGCAATTCCACTAAAGCATTTAATCGACCCCTTAGATCGAAGCATGCAATGAAAAATTATATATATCATAACAATGCAAAGAATGAAAAAACCCTTAATTCTATACATACAAAATATGATAGAATTATACACTGGAGAGAATAGATCAAAATTGTATTTTTATTGAATAAATTTACTACTTCTCTCACAAATTTTTTTTACATATAACCTCTCAAGAACTCCCACAAAGCATGACACTAAATACTTTTCATTGCTCTGTAAATGACTTTACAACTTTCTCATTTCACCTAGACTCAAGACTGGAACCAAAAAAGGAACCCCAAAGGAACTAGAATTCGGAACCCTGTCTAAAGGCCTTGAAATCCCTTTTATAGAAACAAGGGAGAAAACAAGATATGGGCCAAGAGAGACACATGTCATCAGAAGGTTTAATCTCAACAATTAAGACTAAGAGGCCATATGTGATTTTGTTACAAAATAATTCCTTAAAACTTCCTAAAACTATCCATACACTGGCACCTGTGATAAAACAAAATCACAATTTGTAACTGAACATTGGTAGAAAAAAAAGTGCTTGAGCCATGCCATTATCACCCTGATGCCTTCGGATGGAGTGTGAGATGCTACGTCCTGCCCTACAGAGCGTTTTCCTTCTGGGAAGGGAAACTAGATCCTGGCAAGAAGTAAAGTCACCCCCAAACTAGAGGAAGACCTCCAGCCTTTATGCCTAGGATCAAAGAAAGTGGAAGGATGAGCTTATAAGGAAACATAATATGTTGAGAAGGGGTCACAACTTCCATGCCATCTCAAAGACGACTGGCTGCCGCTCCCAACTCAAACAAATCCTTCTTTCATTCCCTTGTGGGCTCCTTCCTTAAACCCTCTGCCAACCAGTGGCATAGTAGAAGTAGAGGATGTATCATGCGTGGCTTTTCTGATAAGAAAAGGCTTTCATGCCTCCTCTGACAATCCTTCACACTTTCACAACCCCTCTAATAATAAGCAAACTCACACAAGAGAAAGAACATCCATCTGGTATCACATAGCACACAACAACTCCATGCACGATACTACTCAAACATCATCTTCTTCACTAATGAAAAATTGCTCTCAGAAAATGAAGATGTTTCTTTTCTCTTCTACCAACTCAAATACCACCCAATTGCATTTATAATCAAAATCACTTCACTTGGTGGTGCTCATTCATGTGAAAAAATCACCATTCTAGTGTTTTCTATTCACCCCACCAGCTATGGACTATAGAAGTCATGCCTATCAAATCCAGGACACCGTCACATCAAAACTATCAATCCACTGCCTCCTGCTAAGGGTCATATTACATGAATGATTCTATTCTAATCTTATTCTTCATTGATTATATAATTTCTGCTTCAGAATCCTCAACAACAAGCGACCTCTGATTTTACAGAGAAGTCTATGATCTCTCATTTCTAACTCAGAAGTTATCTAAATCCCCTTATGCCTCCGAAACCATCATCCTTTCTTGTCTGATCAACCTCGACTTAGTAGAAACCTTCAAACTAGTTCCTCGAGAATGAGTCATCATTGAAGTTTCTTGACTTGTCGCTATCTGTTCCATGTCGACAAGCCTGCATTCTGTTTGTTCTAACTTTCCTGCGCGGGTGACAAACAATACCTTTAATTACCTTTTTAAATTCGGTTTGAAATCCTATCATAGATCTTACCCAACTTGGCGAATCAAATGATCACCAATGGTCAATCTGACATTGACCTTCCATTGTGGCATGTGGACCCATAAACAAATGTGACGTAGCAACGCCATGTCATCTTCTAGCCTAACACTATCATTGGCCCCACCATCAGTCTTCTTGATCAGCCTAGGACATGTGGCATCATCTCGTGATGTTTCATTCCATAACCTTCTTGCATCTTCCTTCATGGGGTTACGAGGGCCATTGATCTGTTTGCACTTTACCTTGGGGCCACAATGCCCACCAACCTTTGCAAATTAAACGTCGAGCACCTTTTCACCTAGATTAAAACATCACCATCTAATGAAGCACATGCAAATTGATGGAACCATTAGTATTTTGGTCTTTACTCGATGGGAACCGATAACATCAAAGGTTTGAAAATTCAAACAACCGGCTTAACCTCCCCATTGAGGACACATGTCACCATCATGTGATGTCGTGGTCCATAACCTTCTTTGCACTTTCAACCGCAGGGCTATGTGGACCGCTGGATCTACTCGCTTGTTAAAATAAAGTCACCGACAAAGTATTACAATTTAGACTTAGGAAAATTTAATGCGCTAATAAATATTAAAAGGGGACTCGACCATAGTGAGATTTTACGTGCAGGCTTAGGAAAATATAAGGGGTCGACAAAAGAATTAATTGCTAGGAAAATAACATGCCCCCCTCGTTAATAAGCTAACCCTCGGCCTAAGTGGAAAAAGGTAATGAGGGAATATAACAAGCTTAGGGTTTTTTATAAAATACTTAAACAAAACACATAAACCCTAAACCTTGAACCCTGAACATAGGGCAAAATTAATCCATAATGACCAATATTTTGACTAAGGCATGAAGATTTTTGCACAGTCATTTTTTGGACTATTAGTGGCTCTAGTTGGGGACGTTCATTTCACTGGAATGAAGCGAGAATCCAGAATATTTGGTGAAGCAGACCATTTTGTAGAGCATACGAAAAGGAAGTCACTTGGACATGGCAACTCAAATAGAAAGGAAACTACACTATTACGTACAAGACTTAAACTAATTCTCATGGAAAAATAACTACTTTAAGAAAAGTAGAGCTTCAAAAATTATCCATGAACAGACAATACAAGAAGAAAAAGATAACTACTCCATTGGGCATAGAGTCAAACATGATTACTCTACCCCAAGCTACTTGTGGCCTGAAGGTCAAACCACATGTGATGGCCCGAGGCCATCTGAAAAGATCAGTCAGTGCTTTCCTCGGTCAAATATGGAGTTGTGATCACATTGCATCATGAACAATCTAGGAGTATCACTGACATATACCTGTTCATGATCAACAAGCTCTTCATCCTTCAACATGTCATAAAAACTCTTTATCTCAGCATAGTTTTCACTAATTTGAATTTTATCACCAGACATTGCTTGAAACAAACAATACCCATGCTCAATGTCTGAAATAAAAACATGTCAAAAACAACATTCATCAAGTTTTATGATAGCCCCATCAATCTGAAAAGGGAAGTAAAACACTTCATACTCTGTTCTGCAACTAGTATCATGAAAAATGGTCTCTTCATTTGTTTGCACCTCCATAACATATTCATCATTGAAGCACTCATGAAAACACAATACAAATTCATTATAGATGTCAAAGGAAGTGCTCTCATATGTTGGTCCATCCAACATAGTAACTGGTTTACAAATATCCATATCTGAACAATCAACATTTGAAGACCATTCTAATTCACTTTTGTTTCTCATTGACATAGTCACTGATTCTTGATCAACATTTTGTACACTCGGATCACTGTATGATGAAAAATAATCATTCACCTTCTCAACAAAACTATCCTCATTCACAACAAAAGATTCCAAATCTGATTTCAATGTGTCATGTGGAGCAATAAGGAAACAATCTTCTTCATCCACTTCACAACCTTGGACAATATCAATGAACTACACACTCTCATATTCAATGTCAACACTTGTAACATCAAAAGAAAAATCACCCTCATATTCACTAGTTACAAATGTTTCCAAATCAGATTTAAATAAATACTCAAAAATATCAGGATAACAGGTTTCATCACACCCTGTTTCATCCTTTTCACTTTCAAATTCTTCACATGAAGTAGAATATTCACATAAAATAAACTCACTATATGGATGATCCATATATTTATCTGATGTAATCTCTTTATTATTCATAAACTTCTGAGTCTCTTCATGCACAAATGTTTGTAATGGAACAATTGGTATGCAACTATTGAAAACATTATTTTTAGGGACACATACCCTGATTAATTTTTTATTTTCACTTTGAATAGAATCATGTGACATATGCACAGGCTGAGACTTACCTTCTTCGTTATTTGCAACCCTCTTTGTATTTTCTCTAATTAATGCTTGTGTATGCATTATGGAATCAACAAGGGCTGCTAACCGCTGATTCAAAATCTAAGAATCAATTTGATCCACTGCATGAAGATTTGTTTGTAATATGGGATAGTTGGTGCACAACTAATTGTAATACTATTTTCAGGCACACATACCTCAACTAACTCTTCATTTACATTATTTTGGATAAATTCATGTGGCATAGATACAAGCTAAAAAATACTTTCTTCATTGGAACACACCATGCAACTTTCTAGCTCAAAAGTATTGTCAACCAAAAATGGTAGCACCTCATCATTCAAATTCTTATCATCACACATAACTAATTCTTAAGAGACTGAATCTATGTCATCAAAATCTTGCACACTAGCATTATCTTCATCAGATGTACAACTTTCCAATTCTTCATACACGCTGTTGGATTCATTTGAAACATAAGACTGCAGATGAACCTCTTGTGGGATCTCCTTGTTGGAACAACTAGTGTTGCTCTCATATGGTGTAGTAACTGAAATTATCTCCATCTCTATATCAGTTGTATCACATAATTTCTCACTAACCTTCTCTTCACTAACATGAGGAATAACCACTATCTGGGACAAGTTCTCTTCACTCATATTTTTGTTTGAATCATAATTCATAACATGGTTAGTGTGATCAGCATGGATACAAATGCTTTAACATTGATCTTTACTTCTTGATTCACACCTTTCTTTGACATCTAGCATCTTAGGATGACATATTCTTCCAGATAGATAACCCTTAGGGATTCCATATTTCTCGTTATTCTCAATATCCATTGCTATCCTATAAGCTTGATGTATGGTTTTAGGATCCTTGTCTCTCAACAAATAGATAATTTCCTCATCAAATGTAGCTAGGTAAACAACTAAACACATTGCATCGTTTGGCCTATAGCCACTAGGAATGTCATCCAATGTTCTTGCAAATATGAGATTGAAAATAGGGACTAACTCATCTTCTTTCTTTTGAATATCCACAAATCTTTTTATAACTGAACCTGAATCAACTCTTTCACCAAATTGTTCCATTAAGGTTGCCTTTAGTTCATCCCATGAAGAGATAGAACATGTTGAAAAATAAGAGAACCAATCTCTGGCATCCTCCTTCAAATATTGAACAAAAAACTTCATGAGAATATCTTCTTGACTTATCTCAAAATATCCCATCAAATCAGTAAACACTTGCAAATGTTGACGTGTTGATTCTGATCTTTTCCCATTGAACTCTGGTAAATGTTCCCTAACCTTAGTAAGAATAAGATTTGGGAAACCTTGAATACCAATAAAACTTAATGGTTTATATCTTTCCATAGAGAACCCTCTGCTGTGACTTGACAAAGGCTGGAGGTATTTCATATTGACATTTGGTATTTTATAGGGATGTATAGGCAAAAGACAAATCTTCTCACTCATTTCCCTACTTCTTTCCTTTATCGCAATCTTAAAATATTACAATGCATATCTCAAAACATACTTCATCCAACTTAATACAAAATCTAAAAATTGTATCACAAAAGTATGCAAAATAATCACTACTATTCCCTTTCTTAGTGCTTTAATCACTTAATAGGGAAACATTTTCTACAATTGATTTTCCTGGAAACACATTTGACTCATGAAAATCAAAATGCCTGGAAGTGTTATAATGATTAGAAATCAACCTTCTGGCTTGCAACAGTGATAGATCTGAAGCTATCTTCACCTCTTCATTAGGTTCTTTTGTAGAGTTGCCACCTCTTTGCAAAGGACAAATATTCTTAAACAATTGGAAATTCTTCACAGGTCAAATTTGTTCCAAAACCAACACTGCAACACATCCTTACCATCATATGGCATCATACGGATTCCTTCCTCAACTTGTCAGGGTACTTCATCATAAGAACTCAAATCTACTTCATCTTTACTGCAAATTCTTTGGTTCTTCTTGCTTCTTCTTTAAATAATGCACATTGGTGCAAATATCTCAGAGTCGCCACTCACAACTTGTAAGGTATTGAAATAATCATAAAATAAGGACAAATCTAGACATACTTGCATTGAAAGATGAAATACAATAGATTCTCATGCAACATTTATGAGAATTGACTCAACTGACAAGGGATGGACTTAACAAGGCAAAATATTTGGGTCCTATGACATGGGAGCATAGCTCAACCATCAAGTCACATAAAGACATAGAAAACTCTATGCAATGTCCCCAACAAAGTCGCCATTTTGTTGGTTCCCAAATGAGTTTACATTGCAAGAAGCAAAAACCAAGTTGAATATTCAAATATCTATGGAGAAGCCAACTCCAACTATTAAAATCCTCAAGAACTTGGACCAATTGATAAGGATTTTGCAAATCCTTCTATGATTTGGGCTCTACATAACCCAGGAGGGTGATCCCTTATTGAATTTTATGATCTCTGCACCATACTCAAAGATTCACTAAAACAAGGCAGATGATCTCATATGCAGGCTCAACAACAGGGAGAATGCTCAAGGATGGCAAATCTTTTAGTGATCCTAAACCTAATTAGAGCATGAGATGGGTAAAACACACAATTAAAGATATGAAATGAAAGGTATTCTGATATTCAACAAATTATAGCAATTTGTCAGTGAATTTGAACACAAAACTTACATTTAAAGACAGTTACAAGCTATGATCAATGCCTTACTCCATTGGGTACCTGAATTTACAAGATGCAAAAGAAAATATGATAGAATTTTATCTAATAGTATATGATCTAAGATAATATTGCCTTACCATATATCTCATCTGCAATCCCAACCCAAACTACTTATCAAAATTCCCTGCATAAGCCCTACCACTCTGCAATTCCACTCAATCATTTAATCAACCCCTTAGGTCGAAGCATGAAATGAAAAATTACATACATCATAACAATGTAGTGAATGAAAAAAACCTTGATTGTATTCATTCGAAATATGATAGAATTATACATTGGAGAGAAATAGATCAAAATTATATTTCTATTGAATAAATTTACTACTTCTGTCACAAAATAAATTTACATATAACTCATTCAAGAACTTGCACAAAGCTTGACAATAAATTATTTTCATTGCTTTGTAAATGACTTTACAACTTGCTCATTTCACCTAGACTCACTACTGGAACTAGAAAAGGAACCCCAAAGGAACCAAAATTCGGAACCCTATCTCAAGGCCTTGAAATCCCGTTTATAGAAACAAGGGACCAAACAAGGTACGGGCCAAGAGACACACACATGTCATCAGAAGGTTTAATATCAGCAATTAAGCCTAAGAGGCCATATGCGATTCTATTACAAAACATTTCCTTAAAACTTCCTAAAAGTATCCATACGCTGGCACCCATGATAAAATAGAATCACAATTTGTAACTGAACATTGGTAGAAACAAAAGTTCTCGAGTCATGCCATTATCACCCTGATGCCTTCGGATGGAGTGTGAGATGCTACGTTCTTCCCTACAGAGCATTTCCCTTCTAGGAAGGGAAACTAGATCCTGGTAAGAAGTAAAGTCACCCCCAAACTAGAGGAAGACCTCCGACATTTATGCCCAGGATTAGGGAAAGTGGAAGGAGGAGCTTATAGGGAAACATAATATGTTGGGAAGGGGTCAGAGCTTCCATGCCATCTCAAAGATGACTGGCTACCACTCCCCACTCAAACAAATCCTTCTTTCATTCCCCTGTGGGCTCCTTCCTCAAACCCCTTGCCAGCTAGTGGCAGAGTAGAAGAAGAGGATGTATCATGAGTGGCTTTTTCTGATAATAAAAGGATTTCACGCCCCCTCTAAAAATCCTTCACACTTTCACAACCCCTCTGACAATAAAAAACTCACACAAGAGAAAGAACATCCATCTGGTATCATAGAGCACACAACAACCCCATGCATGATACTGGTCAAACATCATCCTCTTTGCTGATGAAAAACTGCTCTCAGAAAATGAAGATGTTTCTTTTCTCTTATACCAACTAAAATACCAACCCATTACATTTATAATTAAAATCACTTCACTTGGTGGTGCTCATTCATGTGAAAATATCATCATTCTGGTGCTTTCTACTCACCCCGCCAGCTATGGACTCTAGAAGTCATGCCTATCAAATCCAAGACACCATCACATCAAAACTATCAATCCACTGCCTCCTGCCAAGGCTCATCTTACATGAACGATTATGTTATGATCTTATTCTTCCTTGATTGTACAATTTTTTCTTCAAAATCCCTGACAACAAGTGACCTTTGATTTTACAGAGAAGTCCGTGATCTCTGATTTCTAACTCAGAAGTTATCCAAATCCCCTTATGCCTTTGAAACTATCATCCTTGCTTGTCTGATCAACCTTGACTCAGTAGAAACCTTCAAACTAGCCCCTCAGGAATGAGTCAGAATCCAAGTGTCCCGACTTGTCGCTATCTGTTCCATGTTGACAAGCCTGCATTTTGTTTGTTCTAACTTTCCCATGCAAGTGACAAACAATGCCTTTAATTACCTTTTTAAATTTGGTTTGAAACTCTGCCGTAGATCTTACCTAGCTTGGTGAATCAAACGATCACCAATGGTCAATTTGACATTGAACTTCCATCATGACATGTGGACCCATAAAAAAATGTGATGTAGCAACGCCATGTCATCTTCTAGCCTAACACTGTTAGCGGCCCCACCGTCAATCTTCTCGGTCAGCCCAGGGCACATGGCATCATCTTGTGATGCCATGGTCCATAACCTTCTTGCATATTCCTTCACGGGATTATGAGGGCTGTTGGATTTGTTCACACTTTACCTTGCGGCCAAAGTGCCCGCCAACCTTTGCAAATTAAACGTCGAGCACCTTTTTGCCTAGATTAAAACATCACCGTCTATTGAAGCACGTGCAAATTGATGGAACCATTAGTATTCTGGTCTTTACCTGTTGGGAATCGGTAACATCAAATGTTTGAAAAGTCAAACAACTAGCTTAGCCTCCTCGCCGAGGACATGTGGCACCATCTTGTGATGCCGTGGTCCATAAACTTCTTTGCACTTTCAACCGCGGGGCTGCCCGGACCACTAGATCTACTCACTTGTTAACATAAAGTCATCGACAAAGTATTAAAGTTTAGACTTAGGATAATTTAATGTACTAGCATAAATATTAAAAGGGGACTTGACCATAGGGAGATTTTACTTGCAAGCTTAGGAAAATATAAGGGACTGACAAAAGAATTAATTGCTAGGAAAATAACATGGCCCCCTCGACTATAATCTAGCCCTTAGTCTAAGTGGAAAAAGGTAATGAAGGAATATAAAAAGATTAGGGTTTTTTTATAAAAGACTTAAACAAAATGCATAAACCCTAAACCCTAAACCCTGAACAGAGGGAAAAATTAATCCATAATGACCAATATTTTGACTAAGGCATGAAGATTTTTGCACAGTCATTTTTAGGACTATCATGATCAACTTTCCAAGGTTAACACAATCTTGAAGTTCTACATGGCATCTTATCTAGTCTATGTAGCTGCTTCAATGAGACATTTTTTGGGCTTGACTATAGAGGGTGATCACAAACAAGTTCCTGTCTACAGATACTTTTCTCAGCTTGCATTGAATGAAAGTAAGCATCATTTCAATAGGGTTAATGATGACTACTTTACAGTTTACATGTGCTTGTTCAATAAAGATTTGGTTAAGAAATATTTTCAGATGAGGCATATAAAATGGTCAACAAAAATGGTTGTGTGTTGATTCAGTTTCCCACTTTTACATACATTTGAGTCTGGTGCTATGATGTTCAACCATACATGCTCCTATGATAACCTAGTGATAAGATTGTTCTAATGGAGCTATGCAGACAAATAATATTTGTCCATGCACAACAATCAGATGCTTATAAGTCAAGTTTCAAGTTTCCACTCTCTATGGGTAGGTATACCATAAATACCTCCTTCAAAACCAAGAATATGGAGACTAAAATGCAATGGGTTACAATGAAGAAATTCAAATGTAGGGAAGATTTTGACTAAAAAATAATGAAAGATAGGTTGAAAAGAGCCTATCATCATGTTCACAAGTTAAAAGAAAAATGGGTTGAATGCAAAATGGAAGAAGATGTTAGGAGGATTGACCATAGTCAACTTACCCTTGATTAGTTCAGAGCTCTCAATCTAGTAAACATTCCTAATGCCATGGAAGAAGAAGATGATGTTTTGGATCTTTATTATGTAATTAATCATGTTGTTGATTCACCACTCCCACTAATTTAATGGTCCAAAAAGGAGTAAGAGTCAATTAGAGAATTATTTCAACCCATTCTTGCAAACACAAACATTTGGTTGTAGAAGAAAGGAATCAAATTGGAACCTTTCAAAACTAGTTCTGAGAAGGAATATCCTCAAGGTCCTATTGGGAGGACTCCTAAGTTAAAGACTAAAAACAAAGAAGATCCTAAGGCTACCAAGAAGACTCCCAAAATTAAGTTCACTGTTGGGAAAGATAAGGAAAAATTTATAGATGAATCCTCTTCACCTAAGGTTCCAGATCAATCTTTGTGAAAAGGAAATGAGAAAAAAGGGAGTTTGAGGATCTTATTGATGTGGATGAACTAGAAGTTGATCTCAAAGATGAACCAAAAAAAGAACTAGATCAACAATCAAAAGAGAACCTTGCTACAAAAGAGGACACTAAACTAGAAGATCTTCTCATGATGTCAACTCCTATTACTACTACTACTGTTGCACCTTTCTTGGTCATAGTTACGAGTTCTCTCTCAACTCTTATGGTTTTGGTCCCTCCTAGTTTGTCTAATGTGTTTGTACAAACAATTCCCTTTTCTACTCCTAGTGAGTTTATGCTAGAATTTCGTCATGATAGCATCAAGAATTTTTTTGGTACATCATCATCATTCCCAAGTCTATCCGATGTCTCAACTGCCATGCAAGAAAATATCTTTGACTTGGATAGAATTATCAATGATTCTACATAGACGAGTATCACTCCTCCTGCAGTACAAGTTAGTGCCTTGGCTATTGTCACCATTGTTTTCCGGTATCAAGACACATCTTAATAGATAGTTTCTTTAGGTCTACCTCCATGGTTGGATTTACTATAACAAAGAGGAAGAAACAAGTTGTTTCTCTAGATGATTTTGATTTCAATCAATTACTTCCCACCAAGCCTAAAATGATCAAGAAAGCCAAAACTTTCTCCCGGATTAGAGTAGATCAAAATAAAATGAAATATGCAGAAGTGGCAAAGCCTCCTCTTGATAAAACTTGAGATGAAGTTTAATGAGAAGATTATATAGTGAAGAGGATTGATCTTGGTAGGCAAAGCCATTATGGTGCAAAAGATGATGTGTAGTCTTCTTTGGACATTTTGGTGGAAAGGTATGATCAACTGAAAGAAATCAAAGACCACTACAAGCATTGTGCAGAGAAGGTGGCTGAAGTATTGATCAAGATCACTAAATCATCTGAGGTTGTGACACTTGGTGAGGCATTAGTTGATGATGAATCAATGAAGCAGGTGGCGCATATAGGTGCGTGAGGAAGAGCTGTTGGTGAATGGATTTACAGGATGCTTTCTCAAGGTACTCATCTTTTGTGTTCTTCCATAAAGCTAATTAGTAGTCTGAACAATATGAAATCAAAATTGGACCAAACATTGGACACCTTTTCACAAGGAATTAATTGGAGAAAGACTATGATGCATGATTAAAACTTGGAGACTTTGAAATAGAAATATTTGTAGAAGATGGTGTCATTCCTACAAGGGAAATGTACATTGAATATTACTAGGCCTTGGAATATAAAATGGACACCCTTGAAAATCTAATCAAAGATTTGCAGAAGGCACAAAAACAGTATGTAGACAAAGGTCTCAAGATCTCAAACAAGACCTCAGAGTTTCCATGTAAGTTGTTCAACGATGATAATAAGATGCTTCGAGTTGAAAATATTATTTAAGAATTCAATCTGACTGTCTGTATAGAAACTGGGGAAAAGGAGTTCACTTTGGATTTCGTTGACAAGCTCATAGAATTTCAAGCTATTCTAGATGATCTAAGATAAATTTTGAAGAAACATAACAAAGGATATGCAAGTATTGAAGATACAATCATCTGATTCCATACCATTTCTAAATGTATTGAAGGACCCGATGATTGAAAGATTCAGAGTGCTCTTCATAAGTTTGAAGGATTCTTGAAGAAAGAGTAAAATGTGTTCTCAGACACTTAGATCATTTTGATATTCTGATATATGTAAATTGTAGTTTTGTTTTGACATCTTACATCTAATTTAAGAATATATAATTACACGTAACAAAAGTACAAGTCAAAGTCAAGTAGGACTATACTTTTGAATAAGTCTTAGTTAGCTTCTATTTTTTTTTTAGTCCCTCCTCTATAAATATGATGGTGCTCATTGTAAATGATATCTTTAATTTTATGCATTAAAACTTTGTTGAATTGAAGAGAAATGAGAAACTTTGAGTTCATATTGTTATTTTACAAACTTGATCAAATAAGAGAACATCATTGGCATTCAAACTTTATGATGACTTCATTGTGGTCTATGGTGAGAGTGTTCTTACGTCATTCTTATTGTAGAATCTTGTTTTGATTAAGCAAAAGCATTTTGAAAAAGTATTGTTAAAGAGTAGAGCCAATTTTGTTTTCTAAACTTTGTGTTATATTTCGGAATTTAGATAACTATTTCAAGACTTTGAGATTTACTTTGTTTTCATAACTGAATGTTTACAAATTTGTATGTAGATATCAGTATAAATACTTTGAGATTTATCTTGTTATCTTAGGAAAAGTTCATTTTGGCTACAAAAGTTATTGATTAAAGGTTGATAGGATTATAGTGTGTGTTGAAGACTTTCAGCTTCAGTGCTATTTTCTCATCCCAAGGAAGCAACAAAAGACTTTGTGCTTTCATGGAAACTGTGTTTCTTGTTATTTATATATTTCACTAGTATACTTTGGGTTGTTTCTCAATAACCTAGAAGTTTATTGGTTATTGTTACTCTCAATTTATAATATCCTTTCCAAAAAAAGAGAAAAGGATAAAACATCTATTTTGAAGAAAGAGAATGAAGATGGCGCAACACCCAAGCTTAGAATAGGATTAGTAAGTATAATTTTGTTTTAAGAAAGTTAGAGTAATAAGCAAAGGGGGAACCTTCTCTTATAATTTTAATCCAATTTAGACTTTTAAGACTAAATTGTATATTGAATTTTTTGGGTATTCTTGTCATCTTTAGTCTTATGTATAAACTATTATATCTTTGAGGTTTCATGTCTTTTGAGAAGAATTAAGATAGATTCTACAAACTAAATGTCTTGACCTTTCATTATATGTGATAATTGCATTTTAAAGCCAAGTTTACCCATGGTCAACATGGTGATTTATCTTTTTGCAAATTTTGAAAAAACTAGTTTCATGCTTCATAATGGCCACCAAATATGGAGCAGATCCGTATAGTTAAGTCTCACTTGTTCATGAAATAATATAAAATCTCATATGGACAACAGACAAGAAGCACAAAAAAATAGTTTTCTAGAGAGGAAATGCTTTATTCGCTCGAAGGAACAACACATTCTCATTAAGAAGACATGGGTGTAGTGGGGTTAAGGAACATCAACTCAAAGTTAGAGCAACAAGCTTCATGGATTCATTAATGTAACGACATAAAGGATTTGTCACAATAGCACACGCGGTAGAAGAAGCAGATGTCAAGCAGTTTTCAAAAAAGAGGTAGGGGTTTTCACAGAACTTACAAAGACTTGATATGTTTATGATGCGCTTTCATGATTTAGTGTATATGAGAAAGCTTATCTTATGTCTTCTTCTGCCTTTAGAGGTATTTGTTTTATTTCTTTAGTGTATCCTTGTATAGTTAGGGAGAACATTTAAGGTTTCATCTCTTTTCTCCAAAGGTTCAACACTGCTTATATAGGGCTTTCATTGTTTTAAGAAATGTCTCCTTTGTTTTGAGTAAAATCTTTATTTTACTGGTTGGAAGAGTATAGACTCATAATAAGGTCATTAAGTCTAGATTGGTCCAAGAAAGAGTACGTTGTTGTCATTTTTATCTATAAAAATAAGAGATCAGACTCTAAAGAAATGCCAAGGAGGTATTACAGTGACATGGTTAATGTCTAAACACCATTGTAAGAGAAAATCTAAAGAAATATAGAGTATAAGTTATTCAATGGCCAAATACTACAATCAATAAGATAAAGAAGCCTTTAGGCAAAAAACAACTATAGGACAATGTAGATATTGCACTCTGCAACCAAAAGTCATAGTCATAGTTAAATGTCAAGTTGCCAATATGTCTTGTTCATTGTCAAGAGTAGTTTCATTTATTCTACAAATGAGTTAATTAGTATGAAGAGGTCTTACTAATAATGAAAGACAACAATAGTCTTTATAGGCTCAATAAAAAGAGCCAAAATCTGATAACTCAATGATGAATAGTGAGTACCAAACTGGTACTGAGAGGGGGAGGGGGTGAATCAGTACAGACACAAGAAATTTTCCTGAACCGGTTTGATTGCAGACTGCAAACTACTGGCAATCCCTAACACTAGTCCAAACTAGATTACTATCGGTTAAACACAGTTCAGCTGTGAAAGACATGAATTGATCAATCTTCTTAGCTTTCCATACAACCTACTCCCTCATTTCCACTTTGTCCTTATGCATAAACAAATAATCTATCATCAAAAATATAATAACTTGCTAGATCAACATGATTCACCGCTTGACAAAAAACAAAAAAACATCACGTGAAAAAGACATCACATATGACACACATATTTTTCCACGTGGAAAACCAACTGGGAAAAACCACGGTGGGGATGAATACCCACAAGCTGTTTTGAACTCTTTAGAAGTCCACTCTGTTAGGAGCCTAGTCCTATTAAAGACTGTTACATCAGGTTCTGTTAGGGATCACCCGGTTAAGGGATGGCTAGAATACCCGGTTAAGGGTTAAACCCTGTTAGAGGTTACCTTGTTAGAGGATTTTATGAACTCAATGGCTTTGAGTCACCCTGTTAAAGGATTTACAACAAGCTAGATAAAGCTACCCTATTAAGGGATTTGCCAACTGTTGAAGTGATTAGAGATCAATAGGTATTACAATGATCTAGTAATAGCACTCAATGCCAATGTAGATCCGCTTTAGTTCCTTCCTTCTGCACACACTCTATGTAGGTATCAATCCTCTCAACTGGTTTGGCAAGAATCACGTATCTCTGCACATAGATACACACACAACATTTGCCAACAAACTCAACATGAAACACCACCGACCTTATAGGAAACAGATAGGTCGGTAGCATAAACCCTAAACCCTAAACACTTAGGTTGAGAAATTTATTCGGTTCAATCCTGACCATTGAACACTTTGCATTTGAATACAACGGTCTTGAATAGATCTCAAGACATTCTCCATCATTCGTTCTTCACTGCTTCTTGGAGGTGATAACCCATCACACATTCTCCACCGTTTGCAGAGACTTCGCACATTCCAGAGGTAGATAAGATCAATCTCCTTCATGCAAGATCCTTCATGTGTACGAGGCTGACGTGGCAAGACAATCTGATCTCTGTTACAATGCTAACTCATCACACAATGCCATTGGTTGAGACACACAGGCTCAAAACACTTCAACCGGAAACCCTGAAGTTGAGACTACCAACCGCTAGTTATGCCATATGAAACCTAGATACAAAACATTCCATATATCGATTCTCGTTCCGACATACCGGTTTTGGTTCACAACATCATATCGGTTCACTTGGACAAGCATACCACTTCACTTTTTCACATATGTCGGTTCACAACATCATACCGGTTCTCTTTGTCAGTTGCTTAACTTCAATAATCCTGTTCACTCTTCATCATGTTACCGGTTCACTCTTCAGCATATTACCGGTTCTCTTTCAGTATATTGACATCAATGACAACACAATATCATCATGTCAACATATTCTGCACATATACCAACAATCTCCCCCTTTGGCATTGATGGCAATATACAAAGATATCTCTCTTTCTGCATCACATCTTCTCCTTAATACTACAGATATCTTTTCCACTTCACATCTTCTCCCCCTTCGACAACAATGCCAAAGTGGAGGCACAAGCTTCCCTGTTCCACTATGCTGCTCCCCTTGAGGAGTAGCAGCCTTCAACACATCAATCTTGAAAAGATATAGCAAAGTAAGATCGGACGGATGTGGAGCACAGACCTTTAGATTACTTGTTGAAGCGGCAGCACCCCTAACTCACCTCTCAGATAGGTAAAAGTAGCCTTCAGTAGAGGCTTGGTGAATATGTCTGTTAATTTCTCCTTACTAGAAACATGTTCCAATACCACCTCTTTGTTCTGAACCTTTTCCCTCAAGAAATGATACTTGAGTTCAAAGTGCTTGGTTCTAGCATGTAAAACTGGATTCTTGGATATGTTAATTGCACTTGTATTGTCATAGAATATACTTACCGGTTCAGATATAGGAACTTTGAAGCCATTCAATACATGCTTCATCCAAATAGTCTGGGTACAATTCACAAAAGTTGCAACATACTCTGCTTCTACTGTAGACTAAGAGATACAACTCTATTTTTTACTCATCCATGAGACCAGTCTACCACCAAGAAAGAATGCACCACTGGTTGTGCTCTTCTGGTCATCTACATTACCAGCCCAATCAACATCTGTGAACACTTTTAGGTTGAAATCATTATTGTATGGATACCATAACCCATAGTCAATAGTTCCCTTCATATATCTAAGAGTCCGCTTGACTGCTACCAAGTGGGATTCCCTTGTGCTTTGCTAAAACCGAGCGGTAATACCCACTACATGTGCAATGTCCGGTCTACTATGCACTACATAATGCAACTTACCAATCATTGGTTGGCATTCCTTCTTATGTACCAATGCTGAGTCATCCTCTTTTGATAGTTTACAACTAGTCACCATTGGTGTACCAACCGATTTACTGCCTTCCATGCCAAAGGCCTGCAACACCTCTTTGACATACTTGGACTGAGTAATAAAGATTCCATTTTTTATTTGTTGAAGCAACAGTCCAATGAAGAACTTAATTTCCCCTATGAGTGACATTTCAAACTCCTCTTTCATCTCATCTGCAAAGTCATGATTAATCTTGTCATCTCCACCAAAGATTAGTTCCTTCCTTCTACACACACTCTATGCAAGTATTAATCCTCTCAACTGGTGTGGCAAGAATCATGTATCTCTGCACATAGATACACACACAACATTTGCCAACAACCTCAGCACACCACATTGACCTTATAGGAAACAGATAGGTCAGTAGCATAAAACCTAAACCCTAAACACTTAAGTTGAGAAATTTAGTCAGTTCAATCTTGACCATTGAACACTTTGCATTTGAATACAATGGTCTTGAACATATCTCAAGACATTCTCCATTGTTCGTTCTTCGCCGCTTCTTGGAGGTGATAACCCATCACGCATTCTCCACTGTTTGCAAAGACTTCACACATTCTTGAGGTAGATAGGATCAATCTCCTTCATGCAAGATCCTTCACATGTATGAGGTTGACGTGGCAACATGATCTGATTTCCGTTACAATGCTAACTCATCACACAATGCCATCGATTGAGACACACAGGCTCAAAACACTTCAACTGGAAACCCTGAAGCTAAGACTACCAACCGCTAGTTATGCCATATGAACCCTAGATACAAAACATTCCATATACCAGTTCCGGTTCACAACATCATACCGGTTCACTTGGACAAGCATACCACTTCACTTTTTCACATATGCCGTTCACAACATCATACCGGTTCTCTTTGTTAGTTGCTTAACTTCAATAATCCCGTTCACTCTTCATCATGTTACCGGTTCACTCTTCAGCATATTACCGGTTCTCTTTTAGCATATTGACATCAATGACAACACAATATCATCATGTCAACATATTCTGCACATATACCAACAATCTCCCCCTTTGGCATTGATGGCAATATATAAAGATATCTCTCTTTCTGCATCACATCTTCTCCTTAATATTGTAGATATCTTTTCCACTTCACATCTTCTCCCCCTTTGATAGCAATGCCAAAGTGCAGGCACAAGCTTCCCTGTTCCACTATGCTGCTCCCCCTGAGGAGTAGCATCCTTCAACACATCAATCCTGAAAAGATATAGCAAAGTAAGATCGGACTGATGTGAAGCACATACCTTTAGATTACCTCTTGAAGGGGCAACACCCCTAACTCACCTCTTAGATAGGTAAAAGTAGCCTTTGGGAGAGGCTTGGTGAATATGTCTGTTAACTGCTCCTTACTGGAAACATGTTCCAATACCACCTCTTTGTTCTGAACCTTTTCCCTCAAGAAATGATACTTGAGTTCAAAGTGCTTGGTTCTAGCATGTAAAACCGGATTCTTGGATATGTTAATTGCACTTGTTTGTCACATAATATACTTACCGGTTCAAATATAGGAACTTTGAAGCCATTCAATAAGTCTAGGTATAGTTCATAAGAGCTGCAACATACTCTGCTTCTGCTATAGACTAAGAGATACAACTCTATTTTTTACTCATCCATGAGACAAGTCTACCACTGAGAAAGAATGCACCACCGGTTGTGCTCTTCCGATCATCTACATTACCAACCCAATCAACATCTGTGAACACTTTTAGGTTGAAATCATTATTGTATGGATACCATAACCCATAGTCAATAGTTCCCTTCATATATCTAAGAATCCGCTTGACTGATACCAAGTGGGATTCTCTTGGGCTTTGCTGAAACCGAGCAGTAATACCCATTGCATGTGCAATGTCCGGTCTGCTATGCACTACATAATGTAACTTACCAATCATTGATCGAGATTCCTTCTTATGTACCAATGCTAAGTCATCCTCTTTTTATAGTTTACAATCGGTCACCATTGGTGTACCAACCAATTTACTGTCTTCCATGCCAAAGGCCTTCAACACCTCTTTGACATACTTGGACTGAGTAATAAAGATTCCATTTTTTATTTGTTGGATCTGCAGTCCAATGAAGAACTTAATTTCCCCTATGAGTGACATTTCAAACTCCTCTTTCATCTCATCTACAAAGTCATGACTCATCTTGTCATGCTCTTGGTGTCTGCTTCAGTCCATATAAGGCTTCATGTAGCTTACACACCATGTCACTGTCTTCTGATAGGGAAAACCCATCTGGTTGCTCTATATACACCTCCTCTTCAAGTATTCCAATTAGAAATGCAGATTTTACATCCATTTGGTATACCTTGAATCCTTTAAAAGTTGCATATGCAAGAAGCATACGAACTCCTTCCAATCTTGCTACTAGAGCAAAGGTTTCACCATAGTCTTCTCCTTCTTCTTGGGCATATCCTTTACATACTAGTCTGGCTTTGTTCCTTACCACTGTGCCATCCTCATTTAGTTTATTTCTAAAAATCCATTTGGTTCCAATGACATTTTTATGCTCTGGTCTGGGTACCAAAGACCATGCACCATTCTTTTTTATCTGGTCAAGTTCCTCCTCCATTGCCTTGATCTAGTCTTCATCTTTATGTGCCTCTTTGAATGATTTAGGCTCAAATTCAGAGATCATACATGATCTTTCTCTAACTTTCTTCTTGTAAGAATTCCTGCATCTTTGTCTCCTATGATCTGATTTGGATTATGATTGAGTTTGACATACCTAGGTATGTTCTTAACAACTTCCTCTTGCTTTTCTTCATCATCCTCATCTTCATCAGCATCAACATCTACCGGTGTAGGAGCACAATTATTGGTACTGGGCTGCTTTGCAACTGGTTCCTAGAAAGTTACTACCGGGTCATCTTCTCCTTGCTTATTGCCGATTCCCTCCAATTTATCAGAGTTTTCATTAACCCTAACATTGATGCTTTCAACGATTCTCTGAGTCCTATTATTGAAACATTTGAGAGCTTTTCTCTTAGTGGAATACCCTAAGAATATTCTCTCATCACATTTAGCGTCAAACTTGCTTTGATGTTCAGTCCTCTTGATATAACATTTACTACCAAACACTTTGAAGTATCTTACCATTGGTGTCTTACTGGTCCAGTACTCATAAGGAGTCTTATCCTTTCCTTTCTTGATGAGTACCTAGTTCATTGTGTAGACTGCAGTGATCACCCCTTCTCTCCAAAAGGTGTGAGCGACCTTTCCTTGGATCAACATAGTTCTAGCTGCTTCAACCATAGTCCAATTGTTTCTCTCTGCTAGGCCATTCTGCTGTGGAGTCCAGGGGGCAGACAGTTGCCTCTTGATGCCATTCTCTTCACAATATTTGTTGAATTCACTGGAAGTGAATTCCCCTCCTTGATCAGTTCTAAGGAATTTGATTCTTCTACCACTTTCCTTTTCTACCAGTGCTTTGAAAGCTTTGAACTTTCCAAAGGCTTCAGACTTGTCCTTCAAGAATGTGACCCACATCATTCTTGAGAAATCATCTGTAAGAATCATAAAATACCTATCTCCCTGCACACTCCTAGTTTTCATAGGACCACACAAATCAGTATGCACAAGATGAAGTAAGTTGTCAGCAGTGAAATATTTACCTTTGAAGGTTGAGGAAGACATTTTCCCTAGTTGACATTCTCTGCACAAAGGATTTTCTGGTTTTCTCAGCATCAACAGTCCTCTAACTACCTTGATCTTACTGGCCTTCACTATGTTATCAAAGTTTACATGGTAGAGTCTCCTATGCCATATCTAGCTATCATCAAACTTAGCCATAAGACATGTACTTATATTTGCATTTAGCTGAAATAAGTTACCTTTGGTCTGCATATCGGTGGCCATCAGTTCACCATTCTTTCCTTTGATTTTGCAGACTCCATTTTTGAATTCCAGAGTGAGTCCACTGTCATTCAGCTGGGCAACACTCAATAGATTGAGTCTGAGACCTTCCACCCAATACACATTGTCAGCATTGCTCTTTCCATTTAGAGAGATGGACCCTCTACCTTTGACCATACATGGTGCATCATTACCAAAACGAACCACCCCACCATCATACTCTTCCAGAGATATAAACTTTCTCTGGTCACCAGTCATATGGTGAGAATAACCACTGTCAATAATCCACTCATTGGAATTATCAAAGCGGGAGACAAGAGCCTTTTTGTCTAACACATCCTCCTTGACTCCAACAAACACAATATCTTCATTTTCTTCATCTTCTGATTCCTCATCTCTGACACCTTCATCAATTGCTACAAAATAGTTTCTTTGGTTTCCTCCTTTGAATTTCTTGAACCTTTCCAGTTTGTCCTTGCTATCACCATTAGGACAGTTTATAGTGATGTGTCCTATTCGGTTACAAGAGAAGCATTTCAAAGGAAGCTTACCTCTGTATTTGCCGGTTCCCTTAGGAAGTCTCTTGGCAAGAAGAGCTTCAAATTCCATTAGAATCTCCTCATCATCCATTTCTCTGCTCTATCTTGGTTCACCGCTGGTGCTTGCTTGTTTTCCTTTTCTGGATGGTGCAACAAATGCTCTAAAAGTTGATTTAGTCTTCTGAATACTGCCATCAAAACTATTTAGCTCATAGGCTGTCAACTTTGCAATGATGGATTCTAGGGATACCTTAGTCTTGTCTATTGATCTCAATTCATGAATAGCAACAACCCTTATTGTATAGATTGGTGATAAGGATCTCAAAACTTTGCTAACAACAGTGGAATCTTCCATTTTACCACCTGCACTCTTGATATCTCCAACAACAGTTTTGATTCTTATTCCGTATTGTTGAATGGTCTCACCTTCAACCATCTGCATGTCTTCAAACTTCCCTCTAAGGCTTTCTTCCTTAGCTTATTTTACATGCTCATCACCACCATAGATATTTTCAAGAGTATCCTATACTTCTTTGGGATTTTCTTTATCCTGGACATCAATAAACTCAATGTTAGATAAACTACTGATTAGGGCTTCCATGACTTTCCCATTCTTCTTAATCTCTCTCTTTTGGTCATCGGTGAGAGTACCGGTAGGGATAACATAAAAATTCTCAACATAGCTCCAATGTTGAGCACCCATGCTTCTGATGTATATCTTCATTCTGTCCTTCCATATTTTAAAGTTATCTCTGTTGAATTTTGGACCTTCCATCTTCATCATTACAATAGGATCTTTCCCTCAAGCAGTTAAGCTTATGACACAGAGGACCTGGAGGACGCTCTGATACCAATTGATAACTCAATGATGAATAGTGAGTACCAAACCACTACTGAGAGGGGGGGGGGGGGTGAATTAGTACAGGCACAAGAAATTTTCCTGAACCAGTTTGATTGCAGGCTGTAAACTACTGGCAATCCCTAATACCAGTCCAAACTAGATTACTACCGGTTAAACACAGTGCAGCTGTGAAAGACATGAACCGGTCAATCTTCTTAGCTTTCCATACAGCCTACTCCCTCATTTCTACTTTGTCCTTATGAATAAATAGATAATCTATCATAAAAAATATAATAACTTGCTAGATCAACATGATTCACTGCTTGACAGAAAACAACAAAGCATCACATGAAAAAGACATCACATATGACACACATATTTTTTCACGTGGAAACCCAACTGGGAAAAACCACGGTGGGGATGAATACCCACAAGTTGTTTTGAATTCTTTAGAAGTCCGCTTTGTTAGGAGCCTAGTCCAGTTAAAGACTGTTACATCAGGTTTTGTTAGGAACCGATCCTGCTAGGGATCACCCGGGTAAGGGATGGCTAGAATAGCCAGTTAAGGGTTAAACCTTGTTAGAGGTTACCTTGTTAGAGGATTTTATGAACTTAATGGATTTGAGTCACCCTGTTAAAGGATTTACAACAAGTTGGTTAAAGCTACCCTATTAAGGGATTTTCCAACTGTTGAAGTGATTAGAGATCAATAGGTATTACAATGATCTGGTAATAGCACTCAATGCCAATGTAGATCCGCTTTAGTTCCTTCCTTCTGCACACACACTGTGTAGGTATCAATCCTCTCAACTAGTCTGGCAAGAATCACGTATCTCTACACATAGATACACACACAAGATTTGCCAACAACTTCAGCATGAAATACCACATCGACCTTATAGGAAACAAATAGGTCGGTAGCATAAACCCTAAACCCTAAACACTTAGGTTGAGAAATTTAGTCTGTTCAATCCTGACCATTGAACACTTTACATTTGAATACAACGGTCTTAAATAGATCTCAAGACATTCTCCATCATTCATTCTTTGCCACTTCTTGGAGGTGATAACCCATCACATGTTCTCCATCGTTTGCAGAGACTTTTCACACTCCCAAGGTAGATAGGATCAATCTCCTTCATGCAAGATCCTTCACGTGCATGAGGCTGACGTGGCAACATGATCTGATCTCTGTTACAATGCTATCTCATCACACAATGCCATCGGTTGAGACATATAGGCTCAAAACACTTCAACCGAAAACCCTGAAGCTGAGACTACCAACCAGTAGTTATGCCATATGAACCCTAGATACAAAACATTCCATACACCGGTTCTTGTTCCGACATACCGGTTCTGGTTCACAACATCATACTGGTTCTCTTTGTCAATTGCTTAACTTCAATAATCCTATTCACTCTTCATCATGTTACCGGTTCACTCTTCAGCATATTAACGGTTCTCTTTCAGCATATTGACATAAATGACAACACAATATCATCATGTCAACATATTCTGCACATATGCCAACATCATCATTTGATAGTGAGAAAAGATCAACCTACTTGTAGTGCATTCATGCTTCCCATGAGCAGCAGGGTCACAAACATAGAAGGACTAAAACTTAGAAAAAAAATAAGAGCATACGGCTAAAGAAGGGCAAATCACAGAGTATCAAACAATACAGGGAAAGTGGCAAATGTTTTACTATCACAAGGATACTTGAAGATAATGTTATGCATTTGTTTGTTTTCATAGTGAAAGTGAAAGCATGATCACCTCCATTTAAAGAATAATGGGGAAGCATCATGACACATGGTGTCCAATCAGGTAACAAGCTGCACTTCTAAGACAATTAAAGTCCTAATGAGCATCCTAAGAAGAGCATGATGAAGCACTGATTTCAAAATATCATCAGCAAATATAAGATTTGAAGAAGTGTTAGAAGCAAAACATAGAGAACTCAAAGATATATGAAGCCTTCAAAACACCAAAATGCAGTCACAATTTTGAAGAAACAATGAACAAGAATGCAATCATAGTAAAAAATGGAAGAGCTTTTGCCCTAGATTTAGAGCTTATCAACTCATAAGATAGTACACAGTGCAAAGTCCTAAAAAATAGTGATAACCCTTATAACAATGCCAATAACACCCCAAAGGACAGTGCTAGTAGATGAAAGCATGATAGGGCTACAAGTTGAAGAGGATTGTAAAGGACAAATTCTCTTTCAAGAACAAAAATATAGTAATAGTGAGCAAAAATCATTTCAAGCTTCAAGAAAACAATGCTCGAGTATAGTCAAAATAGTGTATCCAAGGCAAAAGGACCTCTTGTTGTAGGTTTGAAGACAAAGAACAACATCATGAATAGTGTAAATGTTGAATATTGTAAATGCTATAAAAGCCAAAAATCACAATGCATAGTGACCTCATTTATGAGCATCTATGATAGAAGCAAAGGAAAATGATAGTCATTTTGGCAAAGAGCATTCTGTATAATCAGAAAATATAGTCTCCTAAAGCATGCATTTGTCAAAATAGAGATAGCAATGAGGGTTATGCATGGGGTAGACTTTTGTGACAGTCACCAAAAGAAGTATAATTTTCAATCAAAGTGTCAATAACCACTACTAAAGCACTTAATGATACTTCACACACCAAGATTGTAAAGACAAGACAACCCATAGAAAGTTTCACCTTTATACACTTGTGGGCATAGATGTCATGCAAGCTTCATATAGAGTTCTTAGGAGTAGACTCTCAAGACAAAGATTGTAGCTAGCCCAGTAGAAGGGAGTTTCTAGTCTTTTGATAGTAAATGAGAAGAAAAGATATAAAAGATAGTTCAATAGAATGAAAGAGATGAGTAATGACAATCACTATCATTAGAGTCATAAGTAGTGAGCTTGTGAATATAGAAGACATAGTAGGGTAGCATTAAGGAACTATGGAAATATCTCAATGCATGAAAAGTAAGGGCACATAGCAGGTAATGACCTAACACAAAAAGGACAGTCATATGGTAGTGAGTTAATTAAAACAAAGTGAAATATTTCATAGAATATATGAATAAGGGTTTGAGCATGTGAGAACAGTGGAATTTTCAGTTAGAGCACCATTAGCAGACCTTAAATATAAGAAGGCATCAATTCAAAGGACAATAATTGATACAATATGCAATCTCCAAACACATTCATGTCAATTCTATACTTGAAGCCAACACATAGATCTAGGGCAGAACACAGTCTAAAGACTATCAAGGACAACATACACAGGTGGCAGGGTTACAAAAGACAAAGTAGGATAGTATTCTTCATAGGAGCATAACTGTTAATAACATTGGCTAGTCTTTCAAGACAATATTGTAGTCATCATGTAGCCCTTCAAGTCAAGTGAGCAGCAAAACAAACAAGGTTTTTGACCGTCAAAAGAACCCTTGGAGAGAAGTATTAGAGCCAAATGATGTAGGTCCTGGCTAGGAGCAAATCAATCATGAATAGTCATGTAGCAGAGTGTACTCAAATCAATTGGAACAATGACTATGCACAGTGAATATCAAAGAATGGTGATTTCCAACAAATAAAGAGAATGAAAAAGATAGTTATAATGTAGTGAAAATCTTAAAATATTGACTTAAGGCCACAAGGACATAGTCATCAAAGTGAGTTTGTAAAAGAGTATAAGATTTGAATTTCAAATTTAAATCAATCTTTAATGCAAGCTCAAATTTTCAAATCTTGTCAAGAGGGTCGACTAGAGAAACATCTCATGGTTTGAGGAGGTTTTTGAGGCCTTAGCAATAGTCCTACCCCTGATTTGAGGGCCCCCAAGGGCGACTCATCAACCAAGAGGAGTCTTGGAAGCATAGTCAGCTTGTTCACTTCAATTTTAGCCCCCTTTTGAGGGATTTTCAAATGAGCTCGTCCAACAAGTTGAATTTTTAAGTTTATCATTAGTCAAGTGCTTGATTTTAAGGAGAGGGAGCAGTCAACATGCCTAGTCACCACTGTTCAAAGGAGTCATCAAGTCAAAGACAATAAAAATTTGGAGCCTCTTTTGTTATAAGTCAGACTTCTTCTCTCTTCTCTCTCTAGTTCTAAGTTTTTCCTTGGCTGTAGTAGCAAGGCATACACTTTGTAACTCATTTCATTACAAGATTTTCAGTTAATCTATAGCATTTTGTATATTTGTAATGATAGTTACTCCTATTTCTCAATAAAAGAAGCTTATTTTCTTCTCATTTATTCACTATTCCAGTATTGTATGTTAGTTTTTTGATAAAAGTCTTGTGATTTTTACTCAACAATCCTTCATTTTTATCTAGTTGCTTCAATATCAAGTTTATGAGATAGCATGTTATAGTGAAATTCAGTGAATGTGTTGTCATTTTTGGTGTATGAAATTGTGAAAATAACATTGTTTTCCTCTTTACAAACATCATAAAACTTAGACCTTTCATATGAATCATTTATGAAAAGCATGCATAATTTAGTGCTGAGTTGATTTAGCTTCATTGTTGAGTATTTTGTGAGTTTGACAACATATCAAGTCATTTTTAGTCATTGGTGCATCACCTATTGGTTAGTAGTTTCATTTCCAAAACATCCTTCTATCTCTTTTCTAGAAATCAATAGTTTTTTAGGATATCAAAAGGGGAGCCAACCCATAATTTGGAGGTCCTTCTTCACTATGAGCAACCCACAGGCTCGAAGATGGTCCCATGTTTCATGGGATAGTTGAGCATCACGCTTAGCTATTGGGTGTGAATCCCTATGACAATAATAATTAGGAGAGATTTAATCTCACACACTATGACAGAAACCATAATTTTATAAATCTCACAAGTTTATATAATTTTCAACCAATCATAATATAGATCTCATGCCAAGGTATCTTAGTACAATAAAAAACTGCAAACTCACAGTCTAACATGATCTTGGGAAACAAGAAAATTAATCTATTAAATAAGAAAGCATGGTTCTCAACATAAGTTATTGTGGTGTCTTGGAAATGATGTGGATTAGTCCCTGTCAAGTTGTTGATACAAATGATGACAACGATGTTAGAATTGAAAACTAAATTCATAGTTATCTTAGGAATGCTTTCATTGTAATAAACTAATAGTACCTCATTAACAATCAATTTTCAAGTATAAAAAATGTAGTCCTGTGTACACCAATTCATGCAATCATCTGCAATAATCAATGCAACATCCTATAATACATAGGTCTACAACATGAAATGATCATAATAACTATTACTCTCCAATGTGGAAGTTAGAAATAATGAAACCTTATATAAAAAATCTCCTACATTTCACTGTCATAAAACCTACAAACCGGTGGGGCCGTGGTAGAGTGCATTATGAAATGCAATCTGCCCCTCCTGCCCCGTTTGCCTATGTCCACTAATTGCCCTAGGTTCTTGGGTATAGCCGGAGCTCCCCCGCCAGTTGGATGGCCTAGGAGGCCGAAAGGAAAGAGTTTTTAACTCCTACTTTTCTTGCTCCTAGCTTATCCATCCAACTGACTGGGTCCCTTCAGTCCGGAATCCCGTGGATCTGGGTATAGCCAGAGTTGTTCTAAGCGATAACCGATAACCGGCCCATATAGAAATAGATATATACATCTAATACATATATATATATACATTTATACGGGCTGCTGCTTAGAAAGGCCAATATATATCTATCCTCATTGGTTGGGGGTGCCAAAGAAAGGAGGAGTCGCGTTTGATATATATCTAACAGATCACATGGGACTCGAACCCAACCCTACAGGAGGTGTGCCTTATCACCTGATCTAATAAGTAATAGATTGATTCTTGGGGGTGGGGTCCATCCAGCCAATAAGAATCATAAAACTTTTCCCTTGTTCCCCGAGGCCAAATACCCCTACTTCCGAAGGAGGGGTATTGGTTAGGCCTCGTAATTCTCTGACCTCTTCAGCTTGACCTGATGGCTGAAGGGAAGGGACCCTCCCAAGAGGGGCCCGAACCTTCAGACGAAGGGCAGGAGCTTGCCCCTTCCAGCCAGTCAAGAGAGAACAACTTTTCCTTCCTTCCTTCCTTCCTATTAGCCAATTAGTAATTAGAATTATTGATTTGTATTGGTGCCCTATTTGGCCTAACCTGATGGCTGAAGGGAAGGGACCCTCCCAAGAGGGGCCCAAACCTGAAGACGAAGGGCAGGAGCTTGTTCCTTCCAGCCAGAGAGAAAAACTCGTCCCTCGTCCCTTTGTCCCTTCCAACCAATAGATAACAACTTGTATCTTGTCCCTTGTCGGTGTTTTCCCTGACCTGATGGCTGAAGGGAAGGGACCCTCCCAAGAGGGGCCCGAACCTGAAGATGAAGGGCAGGAGCAGTGAATTGATTTCCTGACTAGACTGACTCTGAGGAGGGCTTTCCCCCGTAGCCCCAAAAGGCGAAGGGGGGAGAAAGCCCAAACTACAGAGGCAGGAGAGTCAGGAAAAACAAAGAACGTAGAGGTAGGCTTGACTGAAGTACTGAGTTTGTTAAGTATCCCCCAAAGGGGAGACTTAACTAACGAAGACGAAGTCAAGCGGGGGGAGGACCTGCCCTGATGGCTGAAGGGAAGGGACCCGAGGGTATTTTATCAATATCTATATTTTAATACTAGGGAACAACTCTAGTGATAAAGTATTCTTGTTTGCGTAGGATATGTAGGCATGAAATTGACTAAAAGGACTTCTCCAATGATGGGATTATCTTCACCATTCAATTCCCATAAAAAAATACTCCACTTCTTGGTTGGAAACACTTACCAATCCATTCAAATGCAAGTAACATTTAAATTCATGTGTTGAATGGTGGGAAGGTGGACACCAACTCCAAATCTATAATATTTTGTAGTGGCCCTCCATAAATTAGTTACCTCAAGTAAGCTACAACCTCGATTCTTCTTTCTTTGTCAAGGGATCTATCAAGAGGATCGCTAATCAAAATCTTATCATTCTTGATCACACAACTATGCACATCACTAAAACTTAATTTTCTATCTTCATGTGAACCAAATGGCCAATCATGATAGAAATTGCACTTAATTCATTCATTTCCTAGAATTTCATCATCCTAATTCTAAGTCATTACCTCAAGACAAAAAACTTCACTTGAATCTAATATCATGTGATTGACATGAACCATGACACTAAAATTGGGAAGTGTTCCGTCCTCCATCACAAATAATGTATTATCAAAAGTAGAGTGAGCATCCCATTCAAAAATAGGATTAGAATCAAACTAAAAATCAATTCTATTTTCTTGATCCAATCATCCTTCATGTTGTTCTACACTTTCAAACTTGTGAAATTGCTCTAAATCAAAATTTGCATGGAGCCAAATTAAGCTCATCAAACACCTACTTGATTTACTTAGCTCTTTCTTCATTGTTCTTGATTCATAAATTATTCTGCAATAGCAAGCTGATTTTATGTTTCTTAAAGATCCTTTTGAGCACTCTCCAAAGAATTCTTAGTAGGCTTAGGCCCAAATGTGAGCTTATATACTTCTTCCTCTTTTCCTATCAATTCATCAAATATCACTTCAATAACTTTATGGAATGATCCCTAAATAAATGAAAATTCAAGTAATATGATTTCATTGTTCCCAAAGCTTCTTTGACTACCTAAAAACCCACAATAGAGAAATCTCCTTTAATGCCCTTTTTATCTCTTCTCAACTTGGTCCTTCTAAAAGAGATCTTCGATGAACTTGTGTGTTATCAAAATGTTTTAAGGTTACAACAACCTTATCTTCAGTGACTTCCAACTAATTCTTTAAAATATGTAACTCACTAGGCATGTGATTAAAATTAGCTTCATACAATTCAAAAAAAATATTTGTCTTCAAGAACATGCCTCTTAAAACCAACCACCTCTATGACATCCTCTTTGCATAATTTATGTTTTGAGGTTTAGACAACATTATGTTCAAAAGGAAATTCATCATAAATTTTTTTTTCATCATATTTTGATGCCAAAGCACCTAGATCTTTATGGCTTTGATCTAAAAAAGTATGCTCATTGTGTCTCCCGTTAATGGTTATTTCCTCAAACAATTAACTTTCCAAATCAAAAAGGTTAAAATCAACATGAACACTCTTCTTCATATGTTCTAGTTGGATACCAAACTGATATACATTTGGCATTAGAAACTTTCTCTCAACATCTATACTATCATTACTAAAGTGGTACAAGTAATCATCATTATATGCTAACTTGAAATGTGCAACATTCTCAACTTTATGATTCTCTTTTTCTAAAATTGCAGTAGCGATTTCAATGATTTTATCATTTGTATTCATTCCACACATGTCATCAAAGGGAACTAATAGTCTCAAAAACTTCACGGAATTGATCTAAGTTTGTAACAAAGTTTTTGTATTGACATCTCCATTAAACACATTCCCAGTATATGTAGATGCATGCACTTCAATGGATTCATTTTGGATCCTATCATACATACCTTAAAGCATTTTCTCTATCAATTTTTTTTTCTATGAACTCCTCTTCTTCCTCATGCTCCTCATTTGTCAAATAAAATTTCATTTTCTCTTCATAGTATGCAATCACCATTTCATTCATGACTTTTTTAATTGATAAGGATTCTTGATCATCCTTCCATATGCTGGTCGATGAGATAGAATAAAGTGACCGTGACACATCATCACTTTCATTAACAATCAAGGTCATAATGAACTGCACTGTTGTTATAACACTATCTATGTGACATTTTCTGATTGTAGCAAACAAATTATGTTTTTTTTTTAAAATCAGATCTTCACAACCCATATCTAACATGATGTAACCAAATACTTTTATTTTTAATGTTTCAAGTATGGTTACCCTCGTAGTAAAACCAAATTTTTTGACATCATCTAAACCTTGGAAACTATCCACCAACAATTCAAATACCTCTTTCATTAGGTCATCATTGCATTGAGTTTCAGGAGCTAAAAATCTCATGATTTCACTTAAATAAGTAGTGAACAATCTTGCATCCTTATCTTTGTGTCTCAACAACTTTTTCTTACCCACAAATGTCACTATAGGAATTATAGTTGCTTGTATTACTTGAGAAGGTTACCAATTCATCATGTGTATGTTGGCAGCAAAGCAACAGTAAAACCACAATAAGATGATACTCTGCAGTAGTATGTGAAAATGTTACAATGGGGAACACACATGCATTCAGGCACACTGCCTAGAGCTCATTGCTCAAAACAACAAATGGCTACAACCCTAGGAAGGCTCACTGCCTTACAAAGATAAGACAACAATCCATATTACATGAACTAAAAGAATAACATCTCCAAATGCTTGATTATAGTTCCGGTTAAGCACATTGTTTGTACAACAACTTTTCTCTGCTCTTCCACACTTCCGAATGATAGATTCACTTGCTTGCACATACAATATACTCTCAGATCATAAACACAACTGCAAAGACACAACTAACATGATTACATCACCTATTTATACAATTCATCAACCTTACCCTCAAGGTCGACTCAACACATAAGACCTAATTACAAAATTACATCACATGATACATAAATCCATAACCAGACCAATACAATGTCGGCAAGGACATATCACGAACCCAAATAAAATCCTTGAACACACAACACCACCAAATAATTCTCCAAGATCATCCACAACACGCTACACCACCAAATATATCACATAACACAAAGAATAACACCATACCAATACAATCTTCAATAATGCGCACCACGATCAATACAGACAACCAAAACGCATAGGAAACAATCAAAGAACATCAACAAGCAATGTGAATTCCACCACAATCACCACAATGACTCATATAATAAGATGTTATTTGTAAGAACTAGTTTATTACTGAGAGGGGGGGTGAATCAGTAATAATAGTAAACTTAGAAACTTTAACAACCACCACAAAATTCTTTCAAAACAACTCATAAACAATACCGGTAACAACTGAAATCATACTACTAATCTGATTCATCAAACTGTTCGTTTAAGTGTTCCATATCATGCATGCAATAGAAAGATATCTACTTAACACATAAGAAATCAAGCAACACATGAACACCAGGATTTTCACGTGGAAACCCAAATGGGAAAAACCACGGTGGGAATTGGTACCCACAAGATTTTTGCACTCTTTCAGAATGCACCCTCTCAGGAGCCTAGCTCGGTTAGGAGCTTACAAATATGCCCGGTTAGGAGAAGACCGTGTTAGGAGTCCCCCAGTTAAGGGATTTACCTAAGCTCTGTTAGGAGCTTTACTTTGTTAAGAGTAACCTTGTGAAAGGATTTAGAACTCAAGCTAACGAGTCATCCGGTGAAGGGATTTATACAATCAGGCCTGTTAGGACCTACCCGGTTAAGGGATTTTGAGTGCTACAACTGTTAGGGAACAACAAATGAATGATATGAAAATAGAACTCTTGCTTATATAGATCCTTTTCTATTCCAATCTCCTTCTCTCTTGCAGATACACACACTGGTTCGGCCATACACTCTTCTCTTGATCACCGACACAGTAAATCATCACAGACTTACCCTAAATAGACTTTACAACTTAGTCGGTTACAAAAATCTAAGACTTACAACATAGATCATCACAGATCTTTACAACTCATTATAGATCATCATATGGATCATTATAATCAATTATAAATTAATTACAGTCGTTGAATGATCATTGCGCCTCGATCTGGTACACTTTGAAACCCTTCACTCATTCTGCTAAGCACTTCTCACATTCCCAAGAAATTCGCTCTTTGATCGTGCCAAAAAATCATTCAAACACTTCATGTGGTTTCAGCCACGTCATCACCAACCTACAAACATAATGTAATACACCACCGAACTCAAAATCATTACCGGTTATAAGAATTGAATACTGGTTCTTAAACCCTTCTTAAACTCATCAGTCAATCACAAACATGACTTCCAGTAGCCAAAACATGATGCGATTCCGGTCATAAACTCATTACAATGTTACAAACACATATTTGAAACCGCAACACCAAATTCTTCATCAATCTCAAGATCCAATTACTTAAGCATAACATAGTTTCACATTTAGTGGTTAAAGTCCTGTTTGCCAGTTAGCTATCAAATCCATTCCAAAGATTTCTGGTCAATCATAGATGACTCAAATAACATGATAAAAATAATTTAACCATAGTTGCCATCAATGACAACACAAACTGATCATCAAGTCATCAAACAACATCTCAACTATATCATCACCAACAATCCTTATACCGGTTCATCAATATCATCAACAATTATGCCAATATGCCAACAATCTCCCCCTTTGGCATTGATGGCAACACTGAAAAACCTCATCATGTTGAACTGATCTGTTATGCACTTTCTCGTCTACTCAACATCTCCTCTTCTGCTGGTTATCTAGCTCTTCTTCTCATGGCTGATCTTCAATTAATTCTTCTCCCCCTTTGACAACAATGCCAAAGGTGCAAGTACCTATGATGTCTTCATCTCTGCTGCTACCATCTCTGTTTATCTCATCATAGATGCTCCCCTTGAGGAGTAGCCCACTTCACATCAATCCAAAACTAAAAGATATTCAATGAAATCATTGGATTGATGCATCACCAACATCTTAGTTGATCTTGTGCAGGGGTACAACCCCTAATCTACCTGTGAGATACTCAAAGGTTGTCTTAGGCAAAGGTTTAGTGAATATATTTGCTAATTTCTCTTTGCTAGACACATACTTCATTTTTACTTTCTTCTCCTGTACTCTTTCCCTCATAAAGTGATACTTCAACTCAATGTGCTTTGTTCTTGCATGTAACACAAGATTTTTTGAAATATTAATAGGACTAGTGTTATCACAATGAATAGTCACCGACTCAGACATGTCTTCCTTAAAACCTTCCAAAATATGTCTCATCCATATAGCCTGAGTACAATTTATTGACGCTGCCATATATTCTGCTTCAACAATAGATTGTGAAATACAAGACTATTTTTTGCTTATCCAGGACACCAATCTTTCTCCTAAAAAGAAAGCTCCATCGATTGTGCTTTTCTGATCATCAACATTTCCAACCCAATCTGCATCTGTGAAATTTTTTAAAGAAAAATTATCATTGTGTGGATACCACAAACCATAACCAACCGTTCCTTTGAATATCCTTTTTACCGCTACCATGTGTGTCTCCTTAGGATCTTTTTGAAATCTTGCAACCAATCCAACAACATGTGCAATATCTGATCTACTGTGAACAACATAATGCAACTTTCCAATCATAGACCTGTATACTTTCTCATCCACAAACGGTGAATTATCTTGTTTTGACAATTTACAACTTGTCACCATCGGAGTACCAACCAGTTTACAATCTTCCATGCCAAAAGTCTTCAAGACTTCTTTTACATACTTAGTTTGGCAGATAAATAATCCATTCTCCAGTTGTTGAATATGTAAACCAATAAATAATTTTATCTCACCGATAAGAGACATCTCAAATTCTTTGTTCATTTCATCTACAAAAGACATACACATGTCATCATTTCCACCAGATATTCTATCATCAACAAAAATTTCAGCAAGTAACATTTTATCTCCACCAGTCTTCAAATATATTTTACTATCTTCACTGGTTCTCCATAATCCTATCTCGATCAGATGTGCATGCAATCTTTCAAACCATGCTCTGGGAGCTTGCTTTAATCCATACAGTGCCTTTTGTAGTTTGCAACCATGTTTTCATCTTCACTCAATGCAAAACCATCTGATTGTTCTATATATACTTCTTCTTCCAGGATACCATTCAAAAAAGCTGATTTAACATCCATCTGATATACCTTAAATCCTTTAAAAGCAGCAAAGGCAAGCAACATTCTAACACCTTCAAGTCTTGCCACTGGTGCAAAGGTTTCACAATAGTCTTCACCTTCTTCTTGTGCATACCCTTTGCAAACCAACCTCGCCTTGTTTCTTACAACTTCAGCATCCTCATTGAGTTTGTTTTTGAATACCCATTTTATCCCTGTAGTGTCATAAAATTGCAACCCTAGCAATTTTCGACCACATTAGGGTCCTCACCCATGCTAAATTGAATCCCCTAGCCTGATCGGAGACCGGAGACTGCCCAACCCCCCAAAACTACATCTCCCTTGCCCTCTGCACTGCCTAACCTGCATCTTGTCCTGCAAAAAAGGGACTGGACAGGGGTGCCATGCCCCTATCCCCTGCCTTATTTTGGGGCAAGACCCTTCCTAAGTCTGCATTGAAGGTTGTGCAGTGAGCGAGAAAACTTCCCCGATGTCGACCTGTGACGAAAACCAGTTTCATTAACCCTAATTGACAAGTATAAAAGTTGCATTTTCCCTCTCATTTGCATAAGTTCAATAAGGTGAAAATTTGCAATCAAGCGTTCAAGAGCATTCAAGCATTCCTTTTGAACATTGAGCATCTCAAGTCTCCCTTCAAGGCTAGGTGTTGCATTCAAGTCAAGGATTCAACCATTGAAGAGGAGATCCATTTCAATGTTCAACTTCATACAAGAATTTCTATCATTATTTCTATCACAACCTCCCTTGAGGTGATTTACATTTCAGTCTTCCATTTACATTTACTTGCAAGTAATTTCTTTCATTACTTGGTTAATTCCAAAACTGGGGTTTGACCTGAAGGCAAACCCCCAATCCCAACCCCTTTTCCTCTCTTCTTTATGTGTAGGTTGCAGGTGCATAGCTGTACTTTTGGATTTGGACTCCATTTGCAGAGGCAGAAAAACCCTTTTCGTTTCATGGATTTTTCGAAGGACCGTGTACACTTTCGCCATGGTCTGGGCAACTTTTCCTCAAATTCGTAGGGTGGCTTCGTCTTGACATATTACTACCAAATCTAGGTGCACAACTTTATCCCACACTCTAATTTTGAGTTATTATCAGTTCTTCGTCTCTTTTCACTTAGTCTTAATACATAATTCAATCAATTCCTTCCATTCCGAGTAGAAGAGGGGATTGACTTATCATTCTCATTTCATTCAGAATTCTATCTTCTTTTTTGGAGATTGAATCTAGTGAATTTTCCCCCCCTCTTCCAATGTAATGCATGAAAAGTGTTTGAAGGGAAATCCTTAGTGAAACTCTCATCTCTCTTTGGAGGGAAAGGGTAGCTTTCCTCTTGATCTCTCATTCACACATTCTTCACCCACCATTACAGTCCCAATAACATTTTTGTCTTTTGGTCTAGGAACAAGAGATCATGTAGTGTTCTTCTCAATCTGGTCAAGTTCTTCATTCATTGCATTCAACCAATCTTCATCTTTCAAGGCTTCCCTAACATTCTTTGGCTCAATAGTTGAAATCAGACAGGAATTCTCTCTGATTTTCCTTCTTGTTTGCACACCAACATTTTTGTCACCTATAATCTGGTCTTCTGAATGATTTAGCCTTACATATCTTGGGATTACTGTTTCTGTTGCAATTCTTTCTACCTCATGTCCATCATCCTCTTCATCGCTTATTGGTTGAGCTCCTATTTCTACATTGTTCTGCTCATCTTCCTTCTGCACTTCTAGTTCAATATACACAATTTTTTCTTTATCATCAGCAGGTTCAGATCCGCTGGAATCATCAAGTTTGTCAAAAAATTCATCAATTTTAACATTAACACTCTCAACAATTTTCTTTGTCCTTTTATTATAACATTTGAATGCTTTACTCTTGGTAGAATATCCAAGAAATATTCCTTCATCACTCTTTGCATCAAACTTTCCAGTAAAATCATCTCTCTTAATAAAACATCTACTACCAAAAACTTTAAAGTAGTTGATAGTAGGAATCTTACCATGCCAAAGTTCATAAGGTGTTTTATCATTACCTTTCTTCACAAGAACCTGGTTCAAAGTATAAACAACAGTGCTAACTGCTTCTCTCCAAAACATTTTTGGAACATCTCCTTGTATCAACATTATTTTGGCAGCTTCCACTATTGTTCTGTTTCTTCTCTCTGGAATGTGATTCTGCTGTGGAGTCCTAGGTGCTGCCATCTGTCTCTTTATCCCATGTTCTTCATAAAACCTAGTAAACTCATCAAAAGTAAATTCTCCACCCTGGTAAGATCTTAAACACTTTAGATTCTTGTCGATTTCCTTTTCAACTAGGGCTTTAAAGATATTGAATTTGCTGAATGCCCCAAATTTCTCCTTCAAGAAAGTTACCCACATCATCCTTGAAAAATCATCAATGAAAATCATAAAATACCTATCACCATAATAACTTTTAGTCCTCATAGGGCCACATAGATCAGTATGCACTAAATCAAGAATATGCTCTAAAGAAAAAGATTTACTCTTAGAAGATGTCGAAGTCATCTTACCCACCTGACAATATTTGCTTAACACATTATCCGGTTTAACAAGTTGGGGCATACCTCTCGCCATACTTGATTTGCTGACCTTTATCAAATTATCAAAGTTGACATGATAGAACCTTTTGTTCCACAACCAACTATCTTCAATTTTAGCCACCAAACAACTATTCACATTAGCATTCAGATAAAAAAGATTACCTCTAGTCTGTTTATCAGTAGAAATCAAATCTCCATTGCATCTGATGATCCTGCACACTCCTTTTTTAAACTCAAGGTGATATCCTTTATCATTCAATTGTCCAACACTCAACAGGTTATGTTTTAATCCTTCAACCAAATAAACATCATCTACATTACTCTTACCATTCAGTGAAATAGTTCCTTTACCTTTTACCATACAGGGTGAGTTATTACCAAATCTTACCACACCACCATCAAACTCTTCAAATGATATGAATTTGTTCTTATCACTAGTCATGTGATGTGAACAACCACTGTCTATTATCCACTCGTCACTAGAGTCAAACTGAGAAACCAAAGCCTTTTCATTACTCAAATCTTCCTTTACAACAACAAAGCCAACCTCCTCATTGTCATCATCTTCAAATTCCTCATTAGTCACACCTTCATCAACTGCAACATAGCATTGTTTCTTCCATTTTCCTTTATATTTCCTAAACTTCTCCTTACTATCACTGTTAGGGAAATTTGCAGCAATATGTCCAATCTTATTGCAAGAGAAACACTTAAGATGTAGTTTACCTTTATATTTACCAGTGCCTCTTGGAAGTCTCTTAGCCTAAAGAGCTTCAAACTCCATTACATGGTCTTCATCATCATTGTCTCCTTTACTACCACCTTGACTAGATCTGTAATCATAACTGTGACATACATCATTCCCTTTTCTCATAGGAGTACCAGATACAAATGCTTTAAAAGCTGATTCAAATGTCTTATAAATACCGTTATCAAAACTATTTAATTCTAATGCAACCATTTTACCAATAAGAGAATCAATAGTGACTTTATCACTACTTACTGACCTTAACTCTTGAATAGCATAAACTCTTATAGCATAGGCAGGTAAAAGAGTTCTTAACATTTTAATTACAATAGTGTCATCTTCAATCTTTCCTCCAACACTCTTAATACCACTGACAAACTCTTTGATCCTTTGACCATACTGAGCTATATTCTCTCCTTCTACCATTCTCATGTCATCAAATTTATCTCTAAGACTCTCTTCCTTAGCTTTTTGAACATGTTTGTCACCACCATATATTAGTTCTAATTTCTCCCAAACTTCAGATGCAGTTTCTAATCCATGTACATCAATGTATTCAATATCAGACAATGCACTTACAATAGCTTCCAATGCTTGATTGTTTTCCTACTACTCCTTAAGCTGATCCAAAGTTAGAGGAACGGTAGGGGGTACATATTTAGTAGTAACATGTTGCCAAAACTGAGAACCCATACCTTTGATATAAATCTTCATTTTGTCTTTCCATATTGTGTAGTTGTCTTTAATAAACTTCGAACCCTCCTTCTTCATCATTTTCCTCCGGATCTTCCTCAAGCGGTTAAGCTTCTGCACATAGAGGACCAACGCTTTGATACCAATTGTTTTTTTTAAGGAACCAGTTTATTACTGAGGGGGGGGGGGGGGGGGGAATTAGTAATAACAATATACTAAAAAACTTTAACAACCACCACAAAATTCTTTCAAAACAACTCATAAACAGTACCGGTAACAACTAAAATCATACTGCTAAGCTGATTAATCAAAGTGTTCATTTAAGTGTTCCATATTATGCATGCAATAGAAATATATCAACTTAACACATAAGAAATCAAGCAACACATGAACACCATGATTTTCACATGGAAACCCAAATGGGAAAAACCATGATGGGAATTGGTACCCACAAGATTTTTGCACTCTTTCAAAATGCGCCCTGTTAGGAGCCTATCCCGGTTAGGAGCTTCCAAAGATGCCCGCTTAGGAGAAGACCCTGTTAGGAGTCCCCCGGTTAAGGGATTTACCTCAGCCATGTTAGGAGCTTTAATCTATTAGGAGTAACCTTGTGAAAGGATTTAGAACTCAAGCTAACGAGTCACTCGGTGAAGGGATTTATACAATCAAGCCTATCAGGATCTACCCGGTTAATGTATTTTGAGTCTGCTGCAACTGTTAGGGAACAACATATGAATGATTTGAAAATAACATTATTTCTTGTACAGATCCTTTTTTTCCCAATCCGCTTCTCTCTTGCAGACACACACTGGTTTGGCCACACACTCTTCTCTTGATCACCGACATAATAAATCATCACAGACTTACCCTAAATAGACTTTACAACTTAGTCGGTTACAAAACTCTAAGACTTACAAGATAGATCATCACAAATCTTTACAACTCATTACAAATCATCATATGGATCATTACAATCAATTAAAAATCAATTATAGTCATTGAATGATCACCGCATCTTGAGCTGATACACTTTCAAATCCTTAGTTCATTCTACTAAGCATTTCACACATTCCCAAGAAATTCGCTCTTTGATTGTGCCAACACATCATTCAAACACTTCACGAGGTTTTAGCCACATCATCACCAAATTACAAACATAATGTAATACACTCCTGAACTTTAAATCATTATCGGTTATAAGAATTGAATACCGGTTCTTAAACCCTTCTTAAACCCTATAGAAAATACATCAGTCAATCACAAACATGACTTCTGGTAGCCAAAACATGATGCAGCTTCGGTCATAACCTCATTACAATGTTACAAACACATATTCCAAACCGTAACACCAAATTATTCATCAATCTCAAGATCCAATTATTTAAGCATAACATAGCTTCACATTTACCGATTAAAGTCCTATTTGCCAGTTAACTGTCAAATCCATTCCAAAGCTTTCCGGTCAATCATAGATGACTCATATAACATGATAAAATAATGTAACCATAGTTTCCATCAATGACAACACAAATTGATCATCAAGTCATCAAACAACATCTCAACTATATCATCACCAACAATCCTTATACTGGTTCATCAATATCATCAACAATTATGCCAATATGCCAACATAAGAATCATCATTAACACCATCACCAAAGCTCAAGAAGACTAATTGAAAAACTAAAAGATACGCTTGCGAAGTTTCAAATCATGAACCATTTGATATGAGGACATGCATGAATGTCCCAAAAACTCTCCAAAATCCGCAACTCAAGATATCATCATTCTGGAGCAATATGAATCAAATACGACAACTCACCGAATAACATAACTCGACCAAATCACCTCATAGAATCATGAAAATCACACCGAATCAACTAGAGATAAATATCTCAAAACCCAATAAATCGCATCAGCACATCTACAATAGATCACCAAAACCAAATCTCTGCAACACACCAATTCTTTGCAACATAGGAATATGTTGACTGTTGGTGTAAATAATTATTCATCATGGATATTATTACACCTTACTTAAGTTTACTTAGGAAATGCATTTCATAGTAGTCTGGGTATGAGACACTTGGGTGTTTGTGCCACATTGGGATAGTGTGTGTAGGAGAATTTCCACCTTTTGTGGTCATATCTTGTTGTTACATTCGACCTTCAGTGGGTGATCCACCTCATGTGGAATATTATATTGTTTCTCCTACCTACCCTTGTTTCTTATTGAGCCACATGTTATGTTTGTGTGCTCACATATCTATATAGCCTTACCTATATAAGGTGACTCATATTCATTGTATGTAACACTTGATGATCCAGTTGATCAATATTTTCATCTTGATAGAATACAGTTTATTTCTATCATCTATTTTGTCTCTCTTGTGCTTTTCATTGAGCTCTTGATCTTGGCAAAATCTCACATGGTATCAGAGCCTATAGGGCTTCATTGATTAGTCTTTTGGAGACATTTTGGAGGCTTCAATTTTCGGATTTAGAGATCTTCATTTTTTGGGGGTGTTGTACAACGATTTCGACATCACAGTTGCGTCCAGGAGGCTGTTTCCATGAATTTTGACTATAAAGTCAGTCTATTTTGGTGAGAATTTTATTTTTTTTGGCCTATTTTGACTATAGTACGAATTTCAAAAATTTTTGAAAAAAAATAATTTATTTCTGCAAAATTTTTTTTAATTTTTTCACAGGAAAAATTCAAATTTTTTTTTTTGGAAAAAGAAAAAAGGTAGTAAAGAAAAAAAAAAAAATTCAAAAAGTTTTTTTTGGGGGGTCCGCAAACCCCCCCCGTACTCTGTCTCGCCATACTGTGCAGGGTTGTGCTCTCGTACCCTGCCGACAACAACTGCCTCTCCTCCGGCAGCCAGCTTCACCGTCACTGGCGATCTCTCCACTCGGGCCGCCTAACCACCGGTGACCATCTTATCGACTGCTGTCGTCCGTTGGTCCCGCGCCCGGACCCCGCCATCCGTTAGTCTCGACCCCTGCTGTCCATTGGTCCTGTGCCGCTCAGGTAGTTGCCGTCAACAAACCTTCTACCGGCCCTTCTGGCAATCATCGGAGCTCCAATTGTCGGGCCCACTGCCTCCGCCACGTGGCGCCATCACCTGCCTAGTCATCTCCGCCATGTCATCTTTTTTTGAGTATTTTGGGGGGTGTCTTGTGTGTCATACCCAAACTTTTGGGCAAAAAATGGAACAACAAATTTTTATTTTTATTTTTTTTAAAACAACATAAATACATTAAATAATCTACATTTAAAATGGAATAAATAAGTTTTGTCTTAACTAAGGGTTAACTCTGGGTTAAATAGAATGGTTTACTAAGTTGATTTAATTCAACTCTCTCATAATAGCGTTAATCTAGAGTAGATTAATTATTCCCCAAAAGTGGGTCGTCACAACTTAATTAATTAATTAAACTAAATTAGTTAATTTTCTCTAATTAAAAATTCTCCAATAAATAAATCCAAAGATATTAATTATCTCAACAAAATTTAATTACTCTATGACTAAATAAAATGATGTCAACTCATATTAAAATAATTAATTGGACATATGCTTTTAAATTTAACTAATAAAGACATCTATATATTTATATATACATATATATATGTGTGTTTATTAGCATATATATATATATATATATATATATATATATATATATATATATATATGTTTATTAGCATATATATATATATATATAGAGAGAGAGAGAGAGAGAGAGAGAGAGAGAGAGAGAGATGTGTATATATATATATATCTCTATATATGTATATATATACATATACATATATATCTCTATATATATATATACATATATATATACATATATATATATACATACATACATATATATATATATATATATATATATATATATATATATATATATATATATATATATATATATATATATATATATGCTTAAATTATAAAAACTTCGTTTAGAACTAAATACCTTTTTATTCATTAATAGAAATAATCCTTTATTTCCTAAACAATAATTAGTTTACACATGGGGGTTATCTTTTTGTTTTTAAATTAAAAAAGTTTTCCCACCTTTCTTATTTACTTTAATATTATTATCTTTTTGAACCCTAACTAGGGTTTTGATATCCTTACTTAAATAAACTTACATTCTTATTCTTATCAAAGCTAACCCTAACCCGAAATTGGGTTAGGGCTACTTTGTTCTAACATATTCTTTTTTTTCTTGTTTGTGTGTGTGTGCAGGGTTTCATGGAGGCGGAGGCGAAATACTTTCCGCAAGGGCCGAAGTGATGTGGTGTTGCGTAGGGAGGAAGGGGCGGAGGCGAAGGCTGTGACACCACCAGTGGTTCGCCCCACTGCGTGGGTCGTGGCCAGCTGTGAGAGTCGCGACCCGCACAGTGGGCATGACCCGTTGTGAGGTCGCGGCCCGCACAGAGGTGCTGCCTCCTGTGATGGTCGCGGTCCCCCACAATGGTTGCGAACCACTGTGTGGTTGCGAACCACTGTGTGGTCGCAGCCGCGAGGGGCTGGCTTTCCCCGAAGCCTTAACTTGCCCTCCCCAAAGTTTTTTCGGTGCAAATTTTTTTTAATAATTTTTTTTTAAAGTTATTTAAATATTAAAAGGATGTGTGTGTGTGTGTGTGTGTGTGTGTGTGTGTGTGTGTGTGTGTGTGTGTGTGTGTGTGTATTGGAGAATATATATATGTATATATTTATATTCTTAAATGATATACTTAGCATTTCCAAACTTAGAGTAGGATATTATTAAATAACAGAATATAATAAATTTGTTTCTCATCAATAACATATAGTTAACATGTTGATTTAAATAACTATATCTAGATTTATTTACTGCTTTTAAAGAATGTAAAGATATGACAGAGTTTTATTTATTTACAACTGCAACTAACTTTTCTAAAAATCATTAAATCCATAAACAACATGATGTGATACAATACTAATATTCTCTCTAAAAGTATATTTATTTTTCCTACTTAACATGCATTTACATAATAGAAAAATTAGCATAAATTAATTTATTTACAGCTGCAATATAAATCTTTCTAGAATCCATTGATTAATAACAAGAAGTTGCAATGTAAGATTAAAAACCATTTCAAAGTTGCCTATTAAATTTTGTGTTTAACTATAGATAGAAATAGATATTTCTTCTCTTTTTATTTAAAACTGCACTATAAACATTTAGATGATTTCATTTCCTTTTCAAATAGCAATAAGAACAAACTATAAATTTCATGCTTAATCTTTTTCTATAAAAAAAAAACATTAAAAAGATAACTTCAACAATGCATTCTTCACTTTGCAAGGAAATATACTTCAAATGAAATGCATTTTATTTCATGGTAAAACTTAGTCAAATAAATACATTTAATACTTCATGAAATTTCTTTTACAAATAGATAGATACAAAACCTAGTCTCTCATTTCTACTAAATGAGGGCTTCCCAAATACATATATATATTTTTTCTTATTACAAATAAAAATAGGATCAACTCAAAGCTTTTTCTTTCAATCCTTTCCCAAGCAAACCTGCAATAAAAAGCTTGAGGTTGTGACCATGAAGGCTCACCTCCCAACCTAGACTTACTAGAAGCCACCCTCGAGCTAGGAGAACCAAGACCCAAACGGGACACACACAAGCAATACACATATAAGCAAGAAAACTTCACAACATTCACACTCCCAACCTAAGGCTAAACAACATCACATATGTGACTTTTCAAGTGGGGTGAAGGTGGACTAAGTATCTAGAGGAGAATTCTGCAAATAGGAGAACATAATGCCATTGCAAGGCTACCAAGAAACACATCCACAAGTTCCAAACATGTCCCAACAATTCCTTATGTCCCCCAAGACATACAAGCCAACAAAACTCCCTTTATGACCCCCATTGCATAAACAAATCACTATGCAACAAGGGTCACAAAATCCCTTGTGAATAACTCTCTTCAAAAGAGAGCCTCTTACTCATAGGCTGTCAAACAACCTTTCACCCCAAGGCCACTCTACCCTCCAAAGGGTGAGTTTGGCCTTGAAAAATCCCAAAACAACAACATAAAACTCAACCAAAAACACATAAGGAAGAACTCAACATCTTCCTACACATAAAAAAAACAATAATGGAAAAACAAATACAACAACATTTATGAGATAGGAGTTCAACCAAATTTAAATCTGCCAAAAGGGTGAAAAGAAGTTGTAGGAGAGCTGCCAAAATCCACAACCTTTTTATTCTCAAGACTTAGCCAAAATCTTCCAAAAAACCTTACAAAAATTGCTCAAGAATCTAAGTCTCCAAAATGGAGAGTGGGTGATCAAACTTCTCCCTACCAAATTATTCCCTATGAAGACACTCGTCACTCTTTCCAACCCACTTGGGAAGGGTGAAGGATGTTTATTGGTTGGTCTTCCCAATACCTTACAACTCTCTAGCCAAGACACCTCAAAAAAGGTAAAAGGAATGGGAAAGAACAATGTCACTCATGAGGAGGGTTATCTAACCTAGGAAGGCTCCTCTAAAGTTGAAATTCGGCCAACTTGGGAAACTCAATTTTTGGGGAGGCTAAACAGGCCCTAGGGAGTGGACACATGGCTAAATTTGGTCTTCATCCATAGGTACATCATATGGCCCACTAAAAAGGCCCCTAACTTGACCCTAGGAGTTAGTTTAACCCCTAAGAAATTCACCCAAAGTTTACCTACGGGTCAACCCTGAGTTGACCTTTCTAATGGCTCCCTATCCAAGACTTTCTTGGGGCCATACTAGGATAATTGAAAAATATGCATTGGTAAAATAAATTTCCTCCAAAGGGACATGCCATTGCCAACTCATCCTACAACACGTGTCAAGTTACACCACAAAAAGAATTACAAATGACTAAAATACACATGGCAAATGTCCCTTTTTTTGGAATTTATAAATTAAACAATTTCCAAATTAAACACACATCAAAGTATTACATTTACAAATTAAAACACATTTACAAACAAGTTGTGTCTCTCCAAATAGACAACCCTTGGCTTCACAAACACACATAGGCCTAGGCTTGATTCTCCGAATAGTTTTCATAGTCACATGGAATAATTTTCCTGCACATCTCACTTGCACATTGGTATTTCCAAAAATCACATATAATGCTATAAAAAAAAAATACAATTCAGACATCGCATACAATTTTAATTATAAAAATCAAGTATCCAATTATTTGATAACATCCACATAAAATAATCTAGTAAATGGCATCATCATCATAATCATGGAATTAAATCATTTATAGAGCATGCATCCATAATTTCAAGCATCAAAATAAAGTACTGCAAATCAAAGTAAATGACATAATCACATCAATGTTATCCAAACACTGGATCATATAAAATCTATGTCCATAATGCATCAAAATATACTATCAATAATAGGTCCAACATGAAAATAACTGAAATGCTATGACGGTTTGGGGTAGGGCCTCACATTATGTGATTGTTCCTCTCTCTATCTTGTGTTTTTTAATTTTGGTGCTATGGGTTCTCCTAAATTTCCACTTTTAACTCCTCATAATTATGCTTCATGGAAGATTAAGTCTTGGAGTAAACTAATGGAAAAAAGACTCATTCATTATGTAACTGGAACTATTACAACACCACCTGATCCTAAGGCCGATCCTAATGCTCAACTTGAATGGCTCACTAAAAATTCTATGGCACTTGGAACTCTTAGAAAGTATGTATTAGATGACCTCATTTTTCACATTGATAAGTGTACCACAATTCAATAGGCTTGAGGTATTTTTCAGAAATTGTATGGTCAAGTTGATGAGATTAAGGGCTACAAGCTTGATAGTGAACTCACAACTTTGGATCCCAAGGATTTTGATACAATCCAAGATTATGTCACAAAAACAAATGAGCTAAGAGAAAAGCTAAATGATTGTGGAATTGACAAAAATGATGATCCATTGGTTTACAACTTGTTGGACAAGCTTCCTTCAAAGTATGCAACCTTTGTATCTAGCTTTCACACCCATAGGTTAGCTCAAGGTTCCTCATACACTTGTCCCTCGATTCATTCACAGAGATGTTGATACTTGAGCAATCTAAGTTGACCAGGATGGGGATTCTCAAATCTTCAAAGTCACAAGCTTTGGTGGCTAACAAAGGGAATCAAAGCAATCAAGGAAAATGCAATAATCAAAAGCAACCTAAGTCAAAACCACAACAAGATGGAGCACAATCTTCCTCTCCACGACAAGGTGATTCACCATTATCACCTAAGAGGAAACCATATAAGGACAATCTTTTTTGTGGATATTGCAAGAAGTCAGGACATGATGAACATCATTGTTATAAGAAGGATATTGATGAGTTGAAGAATCTTCTTGAGAAGAACAAAATCAACCTACCTTCTAGAATGTCTACATCGGCTTCTTCCAAGGATAAAGAAAATGATCACTCTTTTGGGACAGATAAAGGAAAGGGACAAGCTCTTTGTACTACTACAAGTCATGATCCTAGGAGATGGCTTCTAGATTCAGGGGCTTCTCATCATATGGCCTCTTCGTAGTCTATGTTTTCTACATTTGAGTCTTGTCACATGCCGTATATTTTGATGGGAAATCATACATACATGGATGTGATTGGGAAAGGATCTATTTCCATTGTGGATAACTCCTTCAATGATGTGTTGTGTGTACCCCACTTGACAAACAATCTTCTTTCCATCTATCAAATCACACATGGGGCAACTAGGAAAAATGTGGAGTTCACACCTGATTCAGTTATATTTAGAGACTTGGAGAGTGGAGCCATCATTGCGACTGGGGTGGTTGATCATGCATCTTGGTTGTACTCTTTTTCATATTTTGGTCCTATTGATGAGGTTGATTCTTCCTATGTTGATGATTCAGATTTTGAGGAGAACATTGGGCACTTGAACATGGGGATTCTCACATGTGACCCCATTCTTGAGCCTTGCATTTCATCTCCTTCTCTTGATATCTCACCACCTATTGCACCTGATGATGCAGCTAGTGCGACAATTTTGCCTTCTTGTGATTGAGTGCAACAGGATATTTCATGTCTTCCAACTTTTATTTCATGGGATGCCTACTTGACAGACATTGCAGGTTTGTTTGTGGATTCCTACATTGCAAATTTGGGAGACATCATTGATGACATTCATCTTCTCTTTGATGATGATGATCCTTCTTCAATTGCTGTGAGAGATCACTCTAACCCTCTTTTGTATTCTCTACATGATCAATCTTTAGAGGTTGACATGATTGTGGATACTTTTGTCCAGCAGTTGGAGGAGGTCTCTTTATCTTTTGAGGAGACATGTGAGTCTTTGGATATTGTTCTACATTTTTCTCCACTAGATCTTGGAGTGCCTTTTTCAACGGTGTGGCACAGTTTACCACCTTTGGAGGGGGTAACTTTCAACATCGACATGGGGAGACTTGAGTAATTTTTCAGAGATTCTTTTCATCATGAGTATTTTTCCTACATCTCCCCTTCATGATTGGGGAGACTTCATGGATACACCTTTGGTTTTGTTTCTTCCTAAGGGGAGGAACGTGGTTCGATGTTTGTGGAGCAGTTTCTTCATTTATCATCGAGCTTCTATCATTGGTGCAAATTCCACATTGAGGGGGGGCTTTCTAGTCTCTCTTCTTCTTCTCTCATATGGGGGGGACTTTTTCCTCACACGGGGTTTTGTCCTTCACATACTTCTATGAGAGTTCTTTGTATATGGTTTTCATCTTTCTTTTGGGGGAGGGTTTTTTCCCATTGGGTTTTTCTCTGTTTCCCCGCTTTGGGAGAGATTTCATTGCATTGGTTTGCATGCATTTGCATTTGTACATGGGTACCTAACATGGTCTCGTAGCCAGGACCCATCTTGCATTGCTTAGTTACATTGTAGACTTAAGTGCATTCCCCTAAGTTGCACTCAAGGGGGGGGTGTTGGTGTAAATAATTATTCATCATGGATATTATTACACCTTACTTAAGTTTACTTAGGAAATGCATTTCATAGTAGTTTGGGTATGAGACACTTGGGTGTTTGTGCCACATTGGGATAGTGTGTGTAGGAGAATTTCTACCTTTTGTGGTCATATCTTGTTGTTACATTCCACCTTCGGTGTGATCCACCTCATGTGGAATATTATATTGTTTCTCCTACCTACCCACACCTATTTCCTACCTACCCTTGTTTCTTATTGAGCCAGATGTCATGTTTGTGTGCTCACATATCCATATAGCCTTGCCTATATAAGCAGACTCATATTCATTGTATGTAATGCTTGATGATCCAGTTGATCAGTATTTTCATCTTGATAGAATACAGTTTATTTCTATCATCTATTTTGTCTCTCTTGTACTTTTCATTGAGCTGTCAATCTTGGCAAAATCTCACATTGACATCAATGACAACAACACATTCCAACAACTAGATAATATCCAATAGTGTAAACAATCCTCTAATTCCTCGAAGGTGCAAGAATATCATCTTTTGGTTGGGATGAGTGTTCAAATTTACCTCTTGCATTAAAATTTTTATTAATCAACTCTTCTTCACTCAATGATTCCATGATTCACAACCCAAATAGGTTGGTGTTTTAAGGAAGTTAAGTAGCAAAACAACTTCCTACACTAACCTTGAGAGTAGGGTGATGCAATTTTTTTTACAAATCATTACAACAGGTACAAAAAGTTAATAGAAATAAACATTAATAACATGCATACCACAACATAGTGATTTACGTGGGGACAACCCTTTTTGAAAAAAAAACCCCACACTCCAAAAGCCACCCAATATATTATTCAGAAATCAATAATAAATTACAATATACTTTCATAGCAAGCTCTTCATAGGAGTACCACCAACCAAAGATTCAGAGGTAAATCAAAAGCTATAAGACTCTTACACACAACCTCTATCTCATGCACCTCATATATAGAAGATACAATACATGAAACTGTCAAATGGTATTATAAAACAATGGGCTAAAACCACCCAATAAACTGGAGCCGACCTTATATCTAATCTAGATTTCCTATGATGTTTCAAAACACACATCAACATGTGTACTTCCCTTTTATAACTCATTTATGTGTCTGATGCATTTTTATATTTCCTATTTCATGATACCAAACTTCTGGAGACCATAACTTGTGAATTGGGTGTTTGATTGATGAACCGTTTGAAGCACCAAAAAGATCGTAAAGTGCTCTATCACTTCGTAACCCACTATGCTAGTTACACCCAATTTTTAGGATTTTCAGAGCCTCTGAAGTCCTAAAAATTAAATTTGAACCTTTCTTTGCAACCTTCAAAAACAAAAACTTTAATATCTTCAAATCAATTATGATCTTGCAACAAAAATTTACTAGCATGCTTATCTATCCAATTTGAATATTTTAAGAAAATTTTGAACCATTTCATGCCGAAATGAAAACTTACTATAAATAGCAACCTTATGTAAATGCAAGGTTGAGACACCATTGTCTCAAAAGGTGTGAGAGAGCAACTCTAATACCATCGTAAAGTCCCTCTTCAAATTTTTACGAATGTTTGAACTTCTCCCCAATGAATATTTTGTCAAACATGAAATGTTTTTTTGTTTTTTTCAAGATTATGTGCAACTCATTTGAATGAAATTATTAAACATTGGGTTCAATAGATATTCATAAACTTTGTTAATAAAATAAATGTAATACGAAAATATAACAATAATTTACATTTTTCAAAGGACCAAAATACTTGTGATAGAATGTTGCAATGTATAGCATATTATAGAGAAGAATATATAAAACAATTGACCTTAAATACTAGCATATTTAAGCCTTTATTGAAACTCCATTGACATCACCCAACCTAAACTAGTTTCATATGGACCTCACACACCTCCTATCACACTATTGTAGTTACATTCAAACATCACACCAACACTATGGTGACTATGGTGACCCACAACTTACTGACTATTGGGAATTACTATTCACATAGGTGTTATAAGTTAGAGTTTATGTGAGTTAGTGTTATGAATAAATGTCATAATATTAAGTTGTTGACAAACAATTTTATATTATTGTAATTAATTATTATGTTTGTTGTAGTTTGTTAGATAGGTAATAGGTCACTGATGCCTATGGATCTACATTGAGTTGTTAAAACAACTCAATACATTTAGTAGAGTTGTTTCCTACAAAATAGGATTTTGGAATCCTATAAATATGTAAAGTGTTTGAATGAAAAATCAATGAAAAGAAAAAACCCAATATTATTTATTGATTATTTTGGCTTGTGTCTCAGCCCATATTTCTGAGATGGTATCAGAGCCATGATCTCGGAGGAGTAACTTTCCATAGGCCACAAAGCATTTTATATGAGTTGACTTGCAAGGAGCTGCCTATGAAGGCTGGAATGGTCTTCATTGAGTTTGAGGTGAATATATTTGAGAGCTAACCTCTGAAAATAAAAATTGTCTACGATTTTGGCTTTCGTAGATTCAGATGATGATGTGATTCTCACAGTGGTTTGAGTTTTGGTAAATCTTTTATTTTAGATAGCATCGTGGGAAGAATCTTTTCCTTGTGAATCAGGAAATGACCTTGTAATGGCAGATTTTGATTGAGTTTGAATGTGTGTGTGGGGGTCTAAGATGACTAAGACAAACATTTCACCGTGTTAAGATATTGTAGGACATAAATACTATTGAAGGTGTAATGCAAATATATAAGGTTTTAACATCTTAGATCAAGTAGAAAGACTATCAAGATAGTCTCAAGAGGAGTTAGTAAATTTTTTGAGATCATTTTAGTTTTATTTTTAAAATTCAATGTATGCCAGATTATCTCACGTATTGGAGAGAGTTGTGCTGCATTTTCAGTCAATATAAGAGACTTTGATCTCACTAGCGACTGTGAAAAGAAAGCAAAAAAAATCAGCATAAGAGTAATTATGTGAAGAAGGAGAGTAACATCAAATCTTCTTCATTGGTTAATGCTTGTCAATGGGCTGAGAAGAAAGGAATGCCAACATGGTGGGCATTAAGGGAGTTGCTTGAATATGCTTGTATTAGTGAATTTCTATTCTTCAAAAGAAATCTATGATATGGTGAACTCAGTTTGAGCTTCTTCCCCCGGATTGTAAGTTGCAAATGTTTTATTTCTCGTGCCTAAATATTGTGGCTCTACTATAATGCTTTCTTGCTACAAATCCAGTCACCTTTTGGCTACATCTTCATTCATCGATTTGCTTAAAGGAAGGGAAATTCAATTCCAATGGGTTTGGACGGGATGTTATGGAAACAATGTATGGGGCCCTAAGTGGACGAATGCTGCTCAATTAGGAGATATGATAATTGCATCAACAAAGGAAGCACATGGTAGGTTGTTATTACCTAGTATTTATCTAATCTTTTAAAAGTATTCTATATAGTTAAAGTTTGTCAAAAATTGTAAGTGTCAAGAAAAAAATATTATAAAAAATATAAATTATCACATTTATGATTGGAGTGCATGATCTGTGGTACTCGACACTCCTTGTGAAAAGTCCATATTAAGGGGGGAGGACGTATTCTTTCCTTGCAACTATTAAATGAGCCTCAAAATATAAATTTGCTGATTAAGTAGCAAATATACTGGAGGTTGGAGGCACAGGAGGTTGGAGGAAATTCAACGACCTCTCGTTAGGCACTAGCGATGGGGTCGTGAAACTGCAATAGTGACAAAACAATTTGTGTCAAAATGACTAAAGCATAGATCAGTTTCCAAGTGGCAGCGACAACCATCTCATATCATTTGTGATTAGAGTGGCAATGATCTCAAATGGTGGCTGCATACACGATAACAAAGACTTGGTTCTCAAGCTTCCTAAATTGTGGTCAGATGTGTATGTCCCCAATCACTACTATTGGTTGTTTGTGAATGGATGTGTTTGTCCCCATTCACAAGTTGATTGGATGTGTTTTTCCCCAGTCACAAGAGTTCGTAATTATGATTGGATGTGTTTGTCCCCAGTCACAAGAGTTCGTAATTATGATTGGATGTGTTTGTCCCCAATCATAATAGTTGTGAGTAGATGTGTGTGTCCCTGTTCACGACTGATGTTGGATAGATGTGTTTGTCCCTATCCAAATTTGATGTAATAACTTGGGTAGATGTGTTAGTCCCTATCCTTGGATCCATGGGTAGATGTGTTTGTCCCTACTCTTATCTTATAGTGTTTGGTGACCTACTATGTGTGGTCATGAGGTATTGTGTTGTACTTTCACCCCATGTTCACATTAAGTGGGGGTGTTGGGAATTAGTGTTCACATAGGTGTTATAAAGTAGAGTTTATGCAAGTTAGTGTTATGAATAAATGTCATAATATTAAGTTGTTGACAAACAACTTAATATTATTGTTAGGAGACATGATAATTAATTATTATGTTTGTTGTAGTTTGTTAGATAGGTAATAGGTTAGTGGTACATATGGGTCTACATTGAGTTGTTAAAACAACTCAATATATTTAGTAGAGTTCTTGTGGGTTGTTTCCTAAAAAATAGGATTTTGGAATCCTATAAATATGTAAAGTGTTTGAATGAAAAATTAGGGAAAAGAAGCAACACAATATTATTTATTGATTATTTTGGTTTCTGTCTCAACCCATATTTCTAAGACTGACACCCCTCTTTTTTCCCTCCAATATGACATTAATATACTCAGCCTAGCTACACATGAAATCAACCAATATAGAAGACACTACAAAAAGCTACAAAGATTAGCATCCATAATAAGGAAGTTCATGCCAATGACAAGGGACTCATGCCACCATAAATATCATCCCTAATCAATAAGGTTAGTCACCAATGAAAAATAAACTTGGTTATCTAACATGAGAGACTCCACACCAAGATCTAAAGGATTTAATTCTTAGCCAAGGAGAATATAAAGGACCCAAATTCACACCTAATTCACTAGAATATTTGTATCTAGGAAGAAATTTTAGTCAAACCCATAAATATGAACCCACACACCTAGCCAACTCTACAACTTTCACACCAAATATTAACCACTTCAAATGCCCACAAGCTAAAAACATAGCAACCACTAGTACTAAGGAGAATCACCCAACATAAAACTTGTTATGCCTATTTTTGGAGTGATTTAAGGAATATAAACCTTAAACAACACTATGTATCTCATGCCTAACCTGAACTAGTAAAGACAATCAATTGAAACACTTCTAACACATAAAATCAATCAAATATTCCAAGGACTAGTTTTGGGCATGCCTATGGTGGTCACAACCACTCCACAATATTGAAATGATTTGCTAACAACTACTTCATGTTTCTTGTTGTAATACCCTAAAATTGGTCACCTAAACCATGGGCCCCTAATTTCGATAACATCACCAAGGTCCTAACCAAAGGCAATTAAATCAATCTCGAGCACACAATTTATTAATTTTTTAATCATCAAATATTACATGGCAAATCAATTACTCAATATTAATTAAATATTTATTTAATTAATTAAATCATTCCAAGAATATCATTTTGATCAATTATCCTATTTAATTTATTAAATATCCTAGCATATTTAATTAATTAATAAATTTGCCATTAATCATGCAAAAATGAATTAATTTATTACAAAAAGAGGAACCAATATGCAAAGCAAGAGTTAAATTGAAAATAGAATAAAATAATTGAATTGAGAGAAATCAAACTTGAGATATTATTTCTTTCTTCCAAATTGAGAGAACTTGAAATTAGAAAAGCAATTAAAAGGAATTTAATCATTCTCTAAAATTGGAACTCAAAGCTTTTGAGAAAAAGAAGTTCAGTTGCATTGAAAAGATTCTTTTCTTGAGTAAATCAAAGAGTTACCTATTTTTATCTCAAGTGCATGGAATTAATTAATTCTATCTCTAATGCAAACTCAAACTTCTAATCTGAATGCATTTCAATTAAGATATAATTGAAATCTATCTCAAGGTTAACTGAATCTGATTTCTCAATTATTTCAATTAATCCTAAATTTTGCTTTTTCTTTATCTCTCCTGTGATTCTCTATAAATTCAGCCTTCAGCTCTCATTCAAAACACCCTAGAGATTTATTATTATACACTTTTCGCTCTGGATTCATTGAATATATTGTGCTTTCTTTTTGAGATTATTGCATCTTAGTTTAGCTTTTTGCATATTTAGTTTATTCATGATTGCTTGAATTATTCATCCATCTTGCATCCATTTAGCTTAATCTCATGCTCATATAGATTAAATAATTTGTCTTGGTGTAGTCTAGTCACTGATATTGCTTATACAAATCTGAGAGCAATCTTATACTCGCATCTTTTGGAAGGCAATTAGTCTATTTGTAATGGTTTTCATATTCATGCTTATATCTGTCTAACCATACATGTAATGACTTAATTGAAGTGTTGTGCCTGCAGCTATCAGACTTATTCCACTTTTTCACACACACACTTGTCAATTCTCACAAATAATTTTAACAATTTTTCTTGTTTGCAAAACTTCACAAATTGATATTCAACCATACCTACAAATCATTTCCATGTAAACTAAAACCCTAAATGAATTTCATAGTGTAGACACCTAAAATTGACCAACACATTACTTCATAATTTCTTGTAATTCACCTTCCGACTTCAATTAAATAATTTTAATTGTTTAATAAAATTAACATCATTTCCCCTTCTTCCATGCAATAATAAAATAATTTTAAAAATATTTAATTATTTAAATTCAAATTTCTCTCCAATTCCACAATTGATTAAATATTTTTTAATTATTTAATTGATTCACTAATTTATGATTTTCTTTCGTATTAATTAAATAATATTATTTATTTAATTAATATATTAATTATTCTTTTTTTTTAATGATGAACACTTTTGAGTAGATTTATGAACCAATGAGGCCGTGTTTTTTAGGGACCTCATCCTCAGGTGTTGGGATTAATCCTAGGCCAATTGTATCAACTTTTCCTTCTCCTCAGTTTTCTCCTTGATCTCCTTCTTCCTCCTCTCCTTATTACTCCTTCCTCCTTATTTCTCCTTACCCTTCTTATTGCTCCAACATTGTCATCTTCTCTCCTCCTTATAACTCCAACTTCCTTATCTCTTCTCTCCTTATCTCTTCTTCCTCTGTCTCTTCTCTCCTCAATCATCATTCCTCCTTTCTCCTTCTATATGTCTACCTCTTCTTCTTATCTCTCTGCACACCTCATTTTTCTTGTCATTCCTTCGAGCTTTGGCCATGTCCATTCTTTTTTGAGGCCTTAACACCTTATTTGTCCTTCTTTTTTCAATTGTGGCATGCTAACAATGTCATCTACTTCCAACAATCTTTGTCTCCCTCTACCATTGACCATGATAGTCACCTTCTCATCACAAGCGACATATGTCTCCTACTATTTTTGTCTCCTTTGTACATCATCAACCAAGGTAGACCACCAACCATCATTCTTGTCCTGCATTCTTTAAATTCTAAATGCACCTTGGTGGGATTTGAATCAAAACAAAAAAATAAATGTTGCATGCAACATTGTCATTGCATTGTTGGGTCAACCCCAATTTATTAATTATTCTTTCTTTACATATTAATTAAATAATTATTTAATTAACAAACCATTCCTACATAAATGAAATAAATTATTTTAATTTATTTAATTTCTCTCTTCTAAATATATTTATTTCAAAAATAAATAAAATCATTATTTTATTTATTTATTTTCATGTGCCTATAAATAAAATAATTTATTTATTTAATTATTTTAATAATTCCTTGTGTACTTTCCACCTCATCACTTAAATCCCACCCACTTCTAGTCCATTATTCAATCAAATTAGTCTTCTCTCTAATATATTCACTCTACTCATAGTCACTCCCACTTTTCAAATCAATCAATTCTACTTCACTCAAATCATACAATTAGTTAACTCCTCAGATCTACCAACCAATTCCTCTTAATCATCCTCGTCCATAGATCTATCTATTCAATCTCAACTATGGATTGATACTAAGTAAAATATATAAATGCAACCTTCATTGATCTCATTCCTTCTCCAAAAATATTTATGCTTTTGCAATCATAGTTATATAAGTGCTTTGTGCAAAATTTTGTGAGCAACTATACTACCATTTTTCAAGGTGCAATTGAAGAGAAATGAAGATAAGAAAGGTGATCGTATGAGTTTAGTATAGCTAGTTTGGTTCATTGTTTATGTAATCATTTTAAGCTTCATTGAGTGATTAGGTTTATTGCTATTCCTTGTTTGATTTGTTTACAATTTAGTTCATGTCCATATTTGGCACGCTTGGTGGGTCCCATGTCCTTGAAATTTAACATTTCTTTGTGATTTTTTTGTGTTTTTAGCAGTTATAGGGTAGAATAGTGCAATTGATTGAACTTTCATCATAGTTGATCGACCTCTTGCCACATCTTATTCTATATTTGACACAATTTATTTGAAGACAATATTTAATTTTGTGATTCATTTCATTTTATCAATATGTGTTGCAATTGATTGACTCACATCACAATTGATTCTAGTTTTAGCACATTTGATTAATAGTGCAATTTTTATATTTTGTAGGGATTTAGATATTGTTGGTTCCTTACTAGATTTATTTACTATTTCTATGATATCAAATTGTGATTTATCTATATCTGACCCTATGATAGTGAATTCTTTATTTTTTTTAGGGCTTTATACTCTATTTTGCAAGGTTTTTTTTTCATTTTTTTACAAATCAATGCAATTGATTGGCCTTTGTCATACTTGATTAAGAATCTATCCCAATTGATTGGTCTTTCATCATAATTGATTTAGAGTTCATTGTGTATATGGTGAAAAGTGATGATGAAAACAATAATATTGAAAGACTAACAAAGATCCAACCACAAAACCCTAGCCTAACAATGAAAAGCATCCACCATACGCCAATGAAGATACCTAAGATCATGCAAATCAACAATAACAAAACAAGATATACCATTCACATGTCAAGTAGGGTTTCAATCTCCATTGTCTCCTATCTCCATTGATCTTGTTTGATATATTTGCTCTCAGATTTTATGTGTGCACAAGAGCTCAACAAAGAACAAATTGTGGTTGATAGCTTGATTGCAAGAAGGCTTGATTGCATAAGATTGATTATGTCATTAAGGTTGGAAAGGAAGGAGAGTATCCTCTTATATAGAAGACACTGTAAGAAATGGAGGGATATGATTAAGAGGTGTAAAGCATAAATGGTAGGCTAGGATTAAAGGGTAGGTAGAGGAAATAATTAATATGATAAAGGGGGTAGGTAAGAGAAGAATTAAGAGATGAATGACATGTGTCATGGGTAGAAAAGGCTAATTAATTAATTAAATAAATAAATATTTATTTAATTAATAAGGGAAGTGGGATCAATTAAATAAATAAAATATTTATTTAATTTTAAAAAAAGGACAATTTAAATAAATAAAAGTATTTATTTAAATGAGGAAAGGCTTAGAATATGATTAATGAATTAATTAAATAAATAAGAATTTATTTAATTAATAGAAGACTTAGGGTAAAATAATTAAATAAATAAAAATATTTATTTAATTAAACATGATAACTTTAGGTGTCTGCACATTGCAATTGATTGAGCTTTTGTCATGATTGATTATAGTTTTATTGCATTTGATTGGGAATTCAACACAACCGATATAGCACAAGCAGGTTACAAGTTGCAAGATCTCCAAAAATGATGAGGCTAATTAAGTGAATGAGACACTTTACCGATCCATAATCGGTAAGTTGCAGTATGCAGTACATAGTAGACCGGATATAGCACAAGCAGTTGGCTTGGTTGCTAGATTTTCTGCAAATCCAAAAGAGACTCATATGGTGGCGGTTAAAAGAATATTTAGATACCTTAAGGGGACTGATGAGTATGGTCTCTAGTATCCACATAAGGAAGATTTCAACTTAAGTGTCTTCACCGATGCAGATTGGGTAGGGAACATTAATGACAGAAAGAGCACTAGTGGAGGCACATTCTTTCTTGGAGACAGGATTGTGTCATGGACAAGCAAGAAACAAAATTGCATCCTCAATCCACAACTGAGGCAGAGTATGTGGCTGCTGCAATCAATTGTACACAGATAGTATGGATCAAGAAATTATTGGAAGGTATCCAAGAAAAGGTGACTGAACCTGTGGTGATTCACTATGACAACACCAATGCTATCAACATATCTAAGAATTCATTTATGCATTCCAAGACAAAGCATATAGCTATCAAATACCACTACCTTAGGGAATAGGTTCAAGACAAGGAAGTGAGGTTGGAGTACATACCAACAAAAGAACAGGTGGTTGATATCTTCACTGAGCCACTACAGAAGGACACCTTTGAATACCTTAGAGGTAAGCTAGGGGTGATACCCCTACCTGCATTAAAGTAAGCAAAAAAGGGCTCTACATCAATCTGGTATGATTTCTTTATGAAAAATTTCTAAGGCTAGATTGATAAGTGTGGACTACTTCGGTTAGGGGGAGAAGTCTTGTAAGTGTACTGGAATACATCTTTGGCATTGTTGTAAAAGGGGGATATTATTATAGTGTTTGAGTATTGGTGAGTAGTAGGCAAAATGTGTGAAGTAGTGTTGAGCAGAAGTTGTTGTAGCTGAGGGTTGCTAGAAGTGGTTAGAGTGGTTTGTTAGAAACAAAGTATTGCTAGTGTTAGGGGGAGATACTCATTACTCAGAGAAAAAGTAATGACTAGTACAAAGTCAAAGAAAGAAATGAAGAAAGTAAATGCATAAGCAACTGATAAGACAAATTATGAAGTGTTGCCATCAATGCCAAAGGGGGAGATTGTTGGCATTACTGATATTGAAGAAACTGGTTAATCCAGTGAACCGGTATATTAGCTGAGATTTGTCATTGATGAATAACACTGACCAGTGGAGTAGTGTATCTCAGTAGCAAAGGTGATGGCTTGCAAACAACATGGAAGCAACATCAGAGATAGACGATCAAGGTTCAATCGGCTCAAGGGAAGACAAACTAAGATAATCGGTCTGTCATTCAAGAAGATCGGTGTTAAGGTCAGATCTTCAAAGTTGGCTATTCTGATGATGATGAAGTCACAGAAGGTTACTTAGGCAAGAAGGCTTGAAGTCCTATGCAAACCGGAACCTCATTGGAAAACAAGAAAAGAGGCTTGATGGAAGTACTACAAACCGGTATCAAAGGATGAACCGGTAGTGGAGAATGCAGTGGTATACCAGTAGACCGATAAAGCAGAAGGAAGATAGGTTATCACCATAAATCTTTGAGCGGTGATCGGTTACACAGTTGCAATGGCAAAAGGTGAGTTGGTGACTTTGTGTTATCGCCAAACTAAAGGTTGGTGAAGTCAACCTCAGTCATCATGCAGTTAAGCCATGATTACTTATGGATTTTCTGGTTCGCATTTAAAAGACTGAACTCGATCCAGAAGTCGCTATTTTTGGGGGATGCACTGGTAGATTTGGATGAGTCGTTGGTGGAATTGTTGCAGGGCACGCAGAGAAAGAGCGGGAAGATTTTAATTTGAAATCTACCAATGTATGTGATTGCATTGATTAAGGACACACCTGAAGGTGACGACAGAGAGTGTATAAAGTGTTTTGAGTTCATACAAAATATTTTTGATCAAAAATTTGCAAAGTACAAATGCTGTGTGAGGCGATCCAAAGAATAGAGTGAAGAGTGAGGGAGTGCTAAATGATTTAGCAGAACAAAGTGTGTGTGAAGTAGTCTAGCAGAGTGCAGAGCCAAGGATATGAGCAAAGGACTAGTGTAGTGCAGAGCAGACACACCGGTACAAACAGAGTATACATTTCATTGTGATTTGATCAAGCTATTCCAATAGATCAACTTCATGTTGCTTTCTAACCATTGCAACTCAAAATCCCTTAACCGAGTGGACTTTCACAGGTCCCTTTGTAAAATCCTTTAACCGGGTGACATCTTAATTGATGTTCCTAAGTCCTTCAACAAGGCTACCTCTAACAGGGTAAAGGCACTAACATGCCTTAATTAAAATCCCTTAACTGGGTGGCACCTAATAGTGTCTTTGTAATCTCCTAACATGGATGGCTCCTCACCGGGCGTACTCCAGAAGAGTGCAATTTTTTTTGAGTTTCTACTCACACCATGGTTTTCTCCCATTTGGGTTTCCACGAGATAAATCTTGGTGTTATTATGTATCTTTTCTTGCATGCATGTTCTCCTACAATAACTATTTGTATTGATGAATATTAAGTTAGTGCAGATTTGGGTAAAAAGGTTTTAATTTTGTAAAACTGGTAAAGTGTTGATTCACCCCTCCCCTCTTAGCACCGGTTGGGACTAACATGGAGATGTTTAGATATGTGAAGTCAAGCCTTGAAGATCAAAATAGGACATAATCAAGGCTTTTGATGAATTAATTAATTGAAGGAATTAAAATGGGCACACTTAGGATAAAGGGCCCAATTTTATGAATTGTGGAATGATAAAAGAAGACTTTACATGCTCAAAGGGAATTTAAAATGATGCTCCCAATTATCCACTTATGCCTCTTGTATCCAAATGAGAGGGGAAGACCTCCTTATGCACTTGCCCATCATCAATTATGTTAATTTTCTGACATAGGCCGACATAGGGAAAGGTTTCCTGCCCAAAATTTGGATAGGGAAAAGGGTTCAAAATGGGCCCCAATTAGGGAGGACCATGGCATGACGCCATGGTCTTGGTGAGGACCAAGGCGCCACACCTTGGTCCTACCCCAAGTTTGGACCAGGTTTAAGGGGGCGAATAAGATAAAATGATATAATATGATCATTATTGCATGGTGGGGGCATAAATAGGACTTTGTCAAGTGTGGAAATGTAGGTGCTAAGGTGAGAGCCCTAAACGCGATCCAAATTGTAAGGGAGTACAATTTAGGATGCTACAATAAGGCACATGTAGAACTATCTCTAGTTGCCACAATATATTCTCCATCTGCTCTTGTGAGACAAACATGTGGTCTAGGTGTATTAACCGCCCAACCACGAAGCAATTGCTTTTGCGGTACTCAATGAGCTCCTAACCCTTGCATGAAGCTCCTAGCAAACTAGAACCGATAGGTGGGAAAGGGATCCTAGTGCAACATGAATATAACTAACATGCATATCACCTATGACTATGCAGTCTTATATTCATGATATGGCATGAGGTAGGAAAATAAATCAACATACCCCTATGACTATGGAGTCTTATATTCATGATATGGCATGATATGATATGACAGGTAAATTAGGTGTCGAGATTTACCCTCCCTTGTTATTCCATATCCGACACTCACCCATTTATCACACATGAAAACACATGAAAAGAAAAAATAAACTATCCCACCTAATAAACTTTTTAAAAAGACTAAGAAGAGGAAAATAAACATCTCCTTCTCTAAATTTCATAATTATATTCCAATTTACACAACCTTCCATTACAATAAATTTTAGTAATTATTAAATCTCATTGTAGCTAAACTTGGAATATGAGATGCCATGACTGTAGAAAAAGATTCGAATAAATTAGCAGGAAACAAACTATATCAAAGTGTTGCGGTTTGGTAATACTTTACACAAACTGATCAAAGATAAGGATAATATTTCCGTGACACTAATCTGTTGGTAGTTTTCATGTTTAAAAGAGAAACAAGATGATCTCATCGGAATTTTTTTAATGCCTAGTATGATACACTATTGTATATCATTACCTCTTTTGAGTAGAGACTCAATAGGAAAAAGAAATACGCTAGGGCACAAATTTAATTGCAAAAGAATGAGCCAAGTTAAGGCGTCACATGAAAAACATAAATCTCCAAAATCGTACTCACTTTCAGGTGAGGTGTGAAGAGTTCTCTCTTGGGCCTGGCTTAACCGGCACACTCGTGTGGGGCCCCCATAATCCATTGTCGTCACTAATATTTGTTTCCGTTCTTGTAAGCCATATGGTTAACAACTAGAGTCAGCAACTAGCTGTAGTTAGCAACCCAGCATAGCTTAAACCAAACCAAGTTTAAATTCATAGTTCCCACGCTGTGGAAGATGGGACGCACTTAGTAAATGAAACTGCAACCACACATTTGAATCTCGGACTCCGGCCCCATTGAAAGGAGTAAGAAGATGATTTCTTTGACTTGATAAAACATCACAACCATAAGAGTTGTAGGAGTAAATTGGTCATCCTGAGTTAACGGTTGGAACCGTCTTTGTTACATAACGTCCAGAGAGGAGCTGGTAGAGGGCTATAATGTGGAGGATAATAAAAGTGGAGTTGGTAATATGCACAAATTTAAAGGTTGTAGGAAATAGATAAAAAATGGCATGAAAGGAAAGGGGGTGAAACAGGGTAATCACAATCAGTGCAAGTAATGCAGAACCTGCTTTAAGCATATGTCTTAAATTATTCCTCGTATGTCAGCCATTACAAGTATCCAGGCCAACGTGAACTCCACAAAATATTGGAGACTATTGGTATGGCAAGTTCGAATAAGCCCCTGCATAGCAATCACTTAGGCCTATGTAAGTTAAAATTTTATTGTCTTTACGGTTTTGTTAGAGAAGATTTTAATTAAAAATATGCTACTGCAGTTTTGTGGATATTTTAACGAACTAGTGCTGGCTGAAACTTAGGGATGGGAAGCAAGTGGACTAAACAATTTCAATATGAAGATTTCCTGTGGTGTTTTTCGGTAAAGTTTGTTGCTTTTGATCAGGGGTTGCAATTGGCAACCAGTTTGTGCGGGGTGCATTCTGACGATAGAATCTGATTATGATACTGATTTTTCAAGAGATGAATTATTTAATTTTTTTAGTCATCATTATTATTTAGGGCTGCAAGCTCTGAATGATCATTATGGGCTGCCAGATCATATCACAATATGCCCTGAAATTATAGTGTAAGTAGTCCTCTAAAAGTAAGTTGATTGTTCATTTTCTCATCACTATTGTATTAAGATTACTTTGTTTTGGTTATTATTATTATTATTTTTTGTTATAATTAGATTTAATATTTCCCATTTATATTTGAAAGGTATTGTAAGAATAAATGAAAAATGGTGATTTACAAGTTCACTTAGATCTACATATTTTAATGTAATTAAAAATTTATATTTTTAACTATTATATATTTAAGTATTTGTATATCTTCAAATGAAAGTGAAGGGTATTTTATCATATTCTTTGATTTAATTATTAATTGAAATCTTTGTAAATTTTAAATAGTTACGAGTCATCAATGTCATATAAGGCTTGCTCTAATGTTGGCATTGACATTGTACTATTTGTAAGACAACTAACACCTTTTTTCCTCTTATTTTGTATTTGTTTGTGTTCTCATTAGCACACATAGTTTTAATTTTTTTATATATATTTTATAATCTAATTTTATTTTTTTTATATATTGCTGAAAATATTTCTCTTGTTTACTCTAATCATGTCACACTTCTTCTTTTAAGATAAAATCCATGCTACTATATTTTGAATCTAAGCTTTTTTCTTATTCAAACATTTCTCTTTTTATACCTCATAAGTTTTAGTTAATCTTTTTGTGCATCCCATGGGTGGTTATGTAATGGTACTAGCTTTAGTTGCAACCATGAAGAATAATTTTGATGTAATAAAGTTTTATATTGTTATGTGTAATCAAATTTTTTATTGTAATATGAAAATTGATTAAGACATTTTTTATAAATTTATATTTCTTTGTAGGTCATTGTTGTGACTTTACATAAATTTTGAATGCTATGGATTTACTTTATAGTTGGTAAATCTAAACTAGTTGATTTTGTGCATTAGATAATTGATTCACCTTGAGTTTTACTTTTTCTTATCGTTAGGATTTTTGGTATTAAAAATAATTGGATAATTTATTCGATCACAAAGGTTAATTTCTCCTTGTTGGCCATATTTAATATGTTGGCTCTCAAAATTGTATGCCTTGTGACTCTAAATAATGCATACAAGACATTGACCTAGGGATATGTCTTGAGCTACAATATAGGGATGAGAATTATTACTAAACTATAAAGAGTTAGAGGCTAATAAATAGGAGTGAGTTTCTCTTTCCCACTTTTGGCTTTATGCTTGACCAAAGGGGTGATCTTAGAAGTAAAAAAATATGAGAAATGAACACAACATGCCTTCCAAAAACTATGAGTAAAACAAAAATATTTATTTAACTATATGCTCACATTATACAACACGACACACTAAGGAAACAATACAACTTAAGGGTAAATGTTTTCCCTTTAAATAATTTTTTTCTAAATTAGATAAATTCTATATAAAAACAAGGGTTCTTGGGCCTTTTGGATATAATGACATAATTCATTTGGCCTCAAAATATCCTAGAAATGGATAGTATGTTAAAAATTTGAAAAGACAAAAAAACCTTATCTTCAAACCCTTACAAATTCTCTTTGGTGTTTAAGATAAAATAAAAAATTAATTTAACTTTCTCAATCACTCTAAACTCAATAGCAATCTTATATTCTCTCAAGAAACTCCTATAATATACTTGTAATTGGCAACTTAGAAAGTGAACCCACCCAAAATATAGTATTTCTTTCGCACATTTTTAATTCTCTAGATCAGTTAAGATTGCAAGGTAAGAGCATACTCATGCACGCTTTGGAAAATGATAAATCTACACTTCCAATTTTTTAAAAAGATAACCTAAAACTAGTGTCTTTTAATATAAGATTTAATTGTGAAGCCATCAAAAATATATATTTTATAGATGATTGAATGAAAGGTATTAATAGAAAATTAAAAATGATAGGATAATTTATATTCTATTCAACAAGAATGAAAATCATACAACCATGAGTGTTACAATGAATGCAACAGGCGTGTATATATAGGATAGACCACCCTATAGACTAAAGACATAACCAATATAAGAAAAAGTGAAAACTTTCCTAATCTAATTAAAATTGTTAGGGTAATTTATTTAATCTTAGGGTAATTGAATTTTTTAATGTTAAAAGAATGGTTAGATTGGTTAATTAAATAATTGGAATTTCTTTAATTGATGTTAGAAGAATTATAAAAATTAAATAAAAGTATTTATTCAATTAATTTTGGAGGTAGATATGCGGGATATAACTACATAATAATGATGATGGAAATGTTGAAATGCATTTTAGGTGTCTATAGTTTTCATAAGAGTTGAGAATTAAATCTCACCCATTAGATGATATCTATATCTCCTCTTTTAAATCTAAGTCAACACCACAATATTTCCTAATAAAAAAATTTATCATAAAATAAGTTTTCTCACTTCATTTGCCATATTTTGTAGGTTGAAGGGAAGGGGATGAGTAAGAAAATTGGAAGGTCAACTTTATCCTCTTCAATAAATTGTTTGTGTTTCTTCATTTATTTTCTTTTTCAATTATTTCATTTGTTGAATCTATCTATTCAAGTCACTCATACGTTAATAAGAGGCACTTCCAATTTTTTTGCATTAATGATACAACCAACAAACTTAATGCATGTCAAAAATTTATGCGAGGTTACTATTTATAGTAAGTTTTTATTTGAGCACGAAATGGTGCGAAACTCTCCCTGAAGCTTCTGGTTGGCTAGATAAGCATTCCGGTAAAGTTTCGTCGCAAGGTCACAGCTAGTTTTGAAGATATTAAAGTTTTCATCTTGGAGGGGTGCAATAAAATGTTTAAACTTAATTTTGGGGACTTTAGAGGCTCCGAAACGCCCTGAAAAGTTGCCGTAACCGGCGAAGCGGGTTACGAGGTGATAGAGCACTTCACGAGCTTTCCGGCGCTTCAAACGGTTCGTCAATCGGACACCCGGTTCTCAAGTTATGGCCTCCGGAAGTTTGTACTCCTGAAATAGGAAAAATAATTTGTATCGAATACATAAATGAGCTGTAAAAGGGAGCGACACGTGTTGATGTGTGCTTTAACATGTCATAGAAGGGAGATAAGGTCGGCTACACCTTATTGGGTGGTTTTAGCCCATGGTTTTGTAATACCGTTTGACGGTTTCTTGTATTGTATCTCCTATTTATGAGGTGTGTGAGATAGAGGTTGTGTGTAAGAGTCTTATGGCTATTGAGTTGCCTCTGAATCTCTGATTAGTGGTACTCCTGCGAAGAGCTTGCTCTGCAAGTATTTTGTAATCTGTTTTTGATTGTTGAATAAAATATTGAGCTGCTTTTGGAGGGTGGGGTTTTTCTCCCGAAAGGGTTTTCCCCACGTAAATCACTGTGTTGTGGTATGAATGCTATTGTATCTATTTCTATTTTCTGTAACTGTTGTAACAATTTGAAACAAGTTTTGCATTACCCTCCTCTCAAGGTTAGTGTAGGAAGTTGTTTCTGCTACTTAACTTCCTTACAAGTGGTATCAGAGCCTGATCACCTTTGGTTTCAATTGTGGGCAGTTGGGTTTTTTGAACTAATCCAGATTTGAGTGGGAGCTTGTGCAGAAGACACTTTTTGATCTTGTTGCAGGAATATTCAGATGGCGAGTTCGTTAGGGAGAATAGAGGTGGAGAAATTTAATGGAAGTAATTTTGAGATGTGGAAGCTGAAGATGGAAGATCTGCTAATAGATCGAGATCTTTGGGATGCTGTTGATGCGAATGTCCAAAGGCCCTCAGATCCTACTGCGGCAGCTCAGTATGATGTTATGGACCGAAAAGCCAAGGGTCTAATCAGACTGTGCCTGACAGACTCTGTTCTAATCAATGTCCATGAAGAGAACTCTGCAAAGAAGCTATGGACTAAGCTTGGTGAGATGTATCAAGTGAAATCTTTATTAAATCAAATTTTCTTAAGAAAGAAATTGTATTCCTTGAAGATGGAAGAGGGTGGACGAATTGCAGACCACCTAGAAGCATTCAATATGATTGTGGCTCAATTAGTATCCGTCGGTGTTAAGATGGATGAGGAGGAGAAATGCCAGATCTTGCTTTGTTCTTTGCCTGATTCGTGGGATTCTCTTGTTATGGCTATTGGTAGTACTTCTGTTGTTTTGAAATCTGAAGACGTGGTGGGTGCCCTACTCGGTGAAGAGATGCGAAGGAAGGTATCCATCAGTTCAAAGGAAGCCCTAACCGTTCGTGGAAGACCTAAGGAGAAAGGCAAGAAGAATGAGAAGCGCGGCAAGTCCAAATCCAAAGGGAGATCGAAATCTCCTGGAAAGTCCAAAGTCATTTGCTGGAACTGCGGTAAACCGGGTCACATCCGTAAGGACTGCAAAGAAGAAAAGAAGAAGAAAAAGAAAAAGTTCGATTCTGATTCTGAGTCCGACAAGGAAGATGGCGATGCATTTATTGCGGCTTTGGCGACTCATGCAGGTAATGATGCCTGGCTAATTGACTCAGGTGCATCTTTTCATATGACTTCCAATAGAGATTGGTTTTCTGAATATGAAGGATTTAATGGAGGTAAGGTGTACTTGGGTGATGATTCACCTCTAGACATTGTTGGTCGAGGTAAGGTTAGAATCAGGTTTTCTGATGGTAGAATAAAAGGGATTAATGGTGTGCTGCATATCCCTGGATTAAAACGAAACCTGTTATCTGTGAGCAAACTGATAGATGCGAGTGTGCAGGTAGTCTTTTCTGAAACAGGATGTAAGATGATTAAGGGTGCTATGGTAGTTGCTAGAGGTGTCAGGTTTGGCACTTTGTATAAGCTTGAAGCATACACTGTTGAGTGTAATAGCACTTCTGTAAAAAGCAAATCTGTGGATACTTCACTGGAAGATTTGAAGGTTTCACCTTCAGCAGATGGAAATGGTTTTTGGGTACGTAAGGGTGCTCTTTCGTCTGAAGCAAAGTTACCTGCAGAGAAGACTATGTTATGGCACCAGAGACTTGGCCACATTGGAGAAAAGGGTCTAAGGACCTTGAAAAATAAAAACCTTGTTGAAGGTTTGAATGACTGTAACCTTGACTTTGATTTCTGTGAGCATTGCATTTATGGAAAACAAAACCGCGTTCAGTTTTACTCGAGTTCTCATAAAACTTGTGGTGTTTTGGATCTTATCCATTCTGATGTGTTTGGTCCAGTAGATGTCTCTTCGATTGGAAAATCCACATATTATGTTTCATTTATTGATGATTTTAGTAGAAGGACATGGGTTTATTTTCTAAAGAGTAAATCTGAAGTTTTTAATCGTTTTAAAGAATTTAAAGCAATGGTTGAGTTGCAGACTGGAAAGAAAATAAAATGTTTGAGAACTGATAATGGCGGTGAGTTTTGCTCTAATGATTTTGATAGATTCTGTAAAGACTGTGGAATTAACAGGCAGAAGACAACTCCATATTCTCCACAGCAGAATGGAGTTGCAGAAAGAATGAACAGGACACTGATGGAAAAGGCTAGGAGTATGTTGAGTGGTGCTGGTCTTGAACAAAAGTTTTGGGCTGAAGCTGTTGCCACTGCTTGCTACCTGATTAACAGGTCTCCTACATCAGCTCTTGTTGATAAAACGCCTATGGAAGCATGGTCAGGTCACAAGCCTTCATTGAGACATCTTAGAGTTTTTGGTTGCGAGGCATATGCACATGTGCCAAAGGAGAAGCGAACAAAGTTGGAGAACAAGGCTGTGAAATGTATCTTCATCGGGTATAGTTATGGTGTGAAAGGATACAAGCTTTGGGACCCTGTTGCACAAAAGGTAATTCACAGTAGAAGTGTTATTTTTAGAGAAATTAAGTCTCCTTCTGTTACATTGCAGCCAGAACAGACTAAAAAGGAAGATGTGATTCAACTTCCTTCTACACCTGAAAGAGTTGAATCGAGACCCCTAGATAGGCAAGAATTTGAGGAGAGCTCATCTAGCTCTGAATCTTCAGAAGAGGAGGAAGAACCTCCAACTCAGCTTGTTCGAAGGTCTACAAGACATAGACAACCACCTGAAAGGTATTCACCTGATGATTGGAGATGTATTTTTGCTTTGAATACTAGTGTGGATGAACCGAAATCTGTAGAAGAGGCATTAGGTATGAATGATGCAGAATCCTGGAAGATTGCTATGGAGGAAGAAATGGCAGCTTTGAAAAAGAATGATACATGGGATCTTGTACCATTGTCTGAAGGACGAAAACCTGTTGGTTGTAAATGGGTGTTCAAGAAAAAGATTGGTTCAGATGGAAGCATTGAGAAGTATAAAGCAAGGTTGGTTGCAAAAGGCTACTCTCAGGTTGAGGGTGTTGATTACGGTGAGATATTTTCTCCTGTTGCAAAAATGACGTCCATTAGATTTTTGCTTTCTATTGCTACTGCTTATGATTTAGAGGTTGAACAAATGGATGTGAAAACTGCTTTCCTTCATGGTGATTTGGAGGAAGATATTTATATGACACAGCCAGAGCACTATGTGGTGAAAGGCAAAAGTAATTTGGTCTGTAAATTGAAGAAATCTTTGTATGGCCTCAAACAAAGTCCTAGGATGTGGTACCAGAAATTTGATACATATGTGTTGAGTTTGGGATTTGAACGTTCTAAATCAGATCACTGTGTTTATTATAAATCTTATGGTGATCATTTCTTATTCATTGCATTGTATGTTGATGATATGTTATTCATTGGTAAAGGGAAAGGTATGATTTCAGAACTGAAGTCTCAGCTCGCTGCTAAATTTGAAATGAAAGATCTTGGTGCAGCAAAGCACATTCTTGGGATGGAAATTAGAAGAGATAGGGCGAACAGAAAGCTATGGCTAGGCCAGAGTAAGTATGTGAATTCAGTGTTACAGAGGTTCAACATGCAGAATTGTAGACCATTGAGTGTTCCTTTTACAGTTGGAACGAAACTATCTGTTTCAGATTGTCCTACATCCCCATTGGAGATGGAAGACATGAGCAGAGTGCCTTACCAGAGTGCAGTTGGAAGCTTGATGTATGCTATGGTCTGTACTAGACCAGATATTGCCCAAGCAGTGGGAGTACTTTCTAGATATATGTCTAATCTTGGTAGAGTTCATTGGGATGCAGTCAAAAGAGTCTTCAGATATTTAAAGGGTACTTCAGAGTATTCTTTGTGTTATCATGGTAATTCAGTTGGAGACATGACTTCCCTTGATATCCATGGTTATGTGGATTCAGATTGGGCAGGTGATATTGATAGCAGAAGATCCACCAGTGCTTATGTGTTTACTTTGTTTGGTGGTGCAATTAGTTGGATGAGTAAGCGACAGGCTGTGGTTGCTTTATCCACTACTGAAGCAGAGTATATGGCAGCTACTCATGCTTGTAAAGAGGCCATTTGGCTTAAGAGACTATGTTCGGATATTGGAATAAAACAAGGTACAGTGACAGTTTACTGTGACAGTCAGAGTGCAATTAGCCTAGCTAAGAACCCGACATTTCATGCCCGGACCAAACATATTGATGTTCAGTATCATTTTGTTAGAGATATGGTCGAAGATGGTAGGGTGAAGCTGGTTAAGGTGGACACTTTGATGAATGTTGCAGATGCTTTAACTAAGGCTGTGAGCACAGAGAAGTTCAGATGGTGTTCAGAGTCTATGGGCCTTATGGCCCCTAGCAATTGATTCATTGTGTTGACATTCCCTTCCGCTCATGCAAGGTGTTCGACAAGTGGGAGATTTGTTGGGAAAAATGGTGTCTCAACCTTGCATTTATGCGAGGTTACTATTTATAGTAAGTTTTTATTTGAGCACGAAATGGTGCGAAACTCTCCCTGAAGCTTCTGGTTGGCTAGATAAGCATTCCGGTAAAGTTTCGTCGCAAGGTCACAGCTAGTTTTGAAGATATTAAAGTTTTCATCTTGGAGGGGTGCAATAAAATGTTTAAACTTAATTTTGGGGACTTTAGAGGCTCCGAAACGCCCTGAAAAGTTGCCGTAACCGGCGAAGCGGGTTACGAGGTGATAGAGCACTTCACGAGCTTTCCGGCGCTTCAAATGGTTCGTCAATCGGACACCCGGTTCTCAAGTTATGGCCTCCGGAAGTTTGTACTCCTGAAATAGGAAAAATAATTTGTATCGAATACATAAATGAGCTGTAAAAGGGAGCGACACGTGTTGATGTGTGCTTTAACATGTCATAGAAGGGAGATAAGGTCGGCTACACCTTATTGGGTGGTTTTAGCCCATGGTTTTGTAATACCGTTTGACGGTTTCTTGTATTGTATCTCCTATTTATGAGGTGTGTGAGATAGAGGTTGTGTGTAAGAGTCTTATGGCTATTGAGTTGCCTCTGAATCTCTGATTAGTGGTACTCCTGCGAAGAGCTTGCTCTGCAAGTATTTTGTAATCTGTTTTTGATTGCTGAATAAAATATTGAGCTGCTTTTGGAGGGTGGGGTTTTTCTCCCGAAAGGGTTTTCCCCACGTAAATCACTGTGTTGTGGTATGAATGCTATTGTATCTATTTCTATTTTCTGTAACTGTTGTAACAATCTGAAAAAAGTTTTGCATTACCCTCCTCTCAAGGTTAGTGTAGGAAGTTGTTTCCGCTACTTAACTTCCTTACAATCCTCTTCAATAAATTGTTTGTGTTTCTTCATTTATTTTCTTTTTCAATTATTTCATTTGTTGAATCTATCTATTCAAGTCACTCATACGTTAATAAGAGGCACTTCCAATTTTTTTGCATTAATGATACAACCAACAAACTTAATGCATGTCAAAAATTTATGAATCTATATACCTATTAAGTTTCCACCTTATATTTCAATAATTTAAATCTATGAATTATTGAATGAATTTAACTCTCCCTTTTAATATTCGTGTGACAAAAATACCCTTTTTGTATTCATGTGAAAAAATTAATAATTTTTTCTCTCTTACAAGTGTAATACATATAAAACACATTCACATGTGAGAGATTTCTAACATAAAAATAAAAGTTTCTATCACAACTCTTCAACTAACAACATCATCTTTTGAAAGAGTGATAATGCATATAAATAATAAATATATACACTTTATGATGTTATTTATTACATTTTCTAGTTATACTTCAATCACTTCAACTTAAGAGAGGCTCCAAGTAAGTATGATAATAATATCAATAGGAAGATACTTCTCTCCACCCAAACATTGTGGTACATAAAATTATAAAGATATCGCCATCACTGAAGCAAGATGAATATCAATAATCTAGTCTTAATAAGGATAGTGTAAGACCAACAAAATGATAACAAAGTTGATAGGGATTAGAATCACCAAAAATAAAATGGAGGGATTGGTCTCATTCTCATTCCACAAACAACATGAGGGAAATCTTTCTCTTCAACACACATACACACACAACACTTATCAATAGGGAAATAAAAAGCAATACATTTTACAAGAACAAGCATAGATAAAAAACAATTATCTAAATGCAAGGCTCATTTTCTATTTCATTTGAAAACAAACAATAATGAAAAGTAGTAACTTATAAATTTTATACTCTTAATGAGCTTCATGGATACAAGAATTCTCTCCTCCTTCAAGCTTCCATATTTCCAAATCTTCTCCCACTCCCAACCCTAAATGCTTAAAAAAAATTATATAATGAAGAATAAATTGCAAAAGTCTAAAATGAACAATTTCCAGGGCTTTCTATGTCACACGTAGACACATGGAACATTGCATGGGTTTTACCAAATTCCTTACATATCATGAATATAAGGCATGAGATTGCACACCCAAATAATATGGGTGTGTATACCTTCAATGAAAAAGTATTTGGTCAAACCAATATTCCATATCTATTAATACTAGTCTTTTAAATAGGATGGTATAGATACTATATTCATTTACCCCTTCAAGTTATGACTTACAAGAATACCTTACGCATAGGAGTCCAACAATGTATAAACCATAAAAAAAAAACTTTTTTTGTCACTTTTTAAATTGGATAAAATTACAAATCTATACGTCCAATTTACATTGTAATATGAAATTATATTAAGTACATAACTGAGATGATAAAAATTATAAACATGGTATATTATCAAGACACAAAAACGATAGTTAATCATGGGGTTTAAATAATAATTTTTAATCACTCATGGTCATGATAATTGATTTACCCTTAAGGTCTTAGTTTTCATTAGGCTAAGGTGTTTATTTCTCTATGACACATAATTAAAATTCACATTGTTCACAATGTGAAGTGGTTAAATGATAAAGTCTTGATGATTTTTCATTCTTCCATTGGTAGTTGTTTCTTATTGCAAATATCAATAAATCCATGCATATAACTAAACTAAAGTATAGTTATATATTCAATGATTCAATTAAATTTACAAACATTAGAAATGTAATTCAATGTAAACTCATACATCAATGACATAAAATACCAATCTCATAGATTAGTATGTTCATATTTTGTATATTAATAGTATTCAAGTAAACAATATGTAATTCTAAAATAAGTCTTATAGTTGTGATGTTTGATCAAGTCGAAAAAATCCTCTTCTTCCTTCTCCTTTCAATGAAACGGAAGAAAAAGAAGAAGATTATCTCATAATTCCACGCTTTTTCTTCCGCAAAGTGATTAGGCCTCCCTCTTTCCAGATGACCAAACTTTTCCTTCCTGTTGTTTGTATTATGATCCAGGCAAAAGCGATCTCTTCTTCTTCTTTTTTCTTTTTCTTTTTGCTCTTTGTAATTCGAATTTATATCCTTTAGATGCCTGTCGAACTCCCTAAATCTTTTGCACGCATTGTTCCTAATTGGGAGCGCTTGTAGTTGGATGACTTGTTAGGTGGTAGTTGTCCATTCTCCACTTTTTTTTTTTTATCTTCTGTTATCTAAAGTAAATTCTCTTAAAACACTTGAACACTTGTGCATGCATTCATTTTCTTTTAGCTCAAAAACATGAAGTGGTGTATTAATTCTTTCCTCTTAATGGCATTAGCTTGGCATCTCAATTGCAAAAAAACAAGTTATTACTATTAACCGAATTCATGCTTAGTAACTAAGTTAACTATATAATTCTCAAATACAGAGTAAGAAAGGAATTTTATCGATTTAACCTTTTTGATCTATTATTTATAACGTTAGTCTAATCAATGGAGGTAACTGATGTTATTTAATTTTAATTGTGGATCATTAAAGCTTTTTTTTTTTAATATTTCAAATATAAGTATGATCACTAAATGAATTTAAGCAATTCATTTTTCTATTCTAACAATCATGAAATACGTAAACATCATGAATGATATTAAATGTTAGACTAGCCTATTCATTGAAAGCACGTATTTCATGATATCTACGAGTATGTGTGTTCGGGTTCCCATCACATCGTTCGATGTTAGTAAGCTATGAGGCTTGTACCTCAACCACATGTTCGTCTTCGTCATCCTACACAAACTCACAACTCACGAAAACATCAAATAGTCAGCCTGTGTGGATATCAATATAATCATATATATTAGCATCATGAATTCTTTTCAAAAAATTAAACTTGATACATCACTATCATCACATCTTGCATTTCAAGTTAAAGCATGTCAAGCTCATTTATTTATTTGCAAATACTAAGCTTTTTCAAATAAGTCAAGAGTCACATCGCATAAAATTTTATACTACTATTTATCCATGTCCAATTATTTAATAATAATAAAGTTTATGAAAAATCAGGTAGTGACAATTTTGGGGTCTTCTACTATCGAATCTGCACAAATGTTAGCAAAGAAGCAAAAGACAGAAGCATATTAGTAGGTTAGTTCAGATTGATCAAAATTAACAATTGGGAAAAAGTACAAAAAACAAAAAACAGTGAAATCTCATTATTTAATAGAGCATTCCTGTCATTCTATCTATCCTACCCGCAAACTCGCTATTACATAGTGCAATCCTGCTAAATTTTACTTGCAGAGTGCAAAAAATTGTAATCTAACAAACAAAGAATGAAACACAAACAGAAGGCAAATCTGTTGTTACTACAAGCAATCTCATTGTTTCTACCCTCAATCCCACTGTTCTATAATCAAACATGTTGTTTTATTGACAAAACACATGAAAAAACCAGAGAGCTAAAAGTAAAAATTTATACTATCTGTACGGCCAGGTCGGAATGCATCCTTGTAGGTCTTGGCGATGCTCTTGTTGTTCAATAGTTTAATCATTAGTTTAATCATGATGTTTTTCGAAAATAGGCTAGAGGTAAAATGATTTCCACCGAAGTGAAAGTTGACCTAGAATCCCTCATTTTTACTTGCAAGTGTTCAAAATCTGCAAAAATAACACACTAAAACAAAAACAAAAAAAATGTGAGATATGACCCGTGAAGTGGGTCCCACCAGGCATGCCATAAATGTGAGCAAAAATTGGGCAAGATAAAAAGATTAAAAATGCAAACGACAACCTAAAACTACACAATCATCGATCCTACACCCATGATTAGGACGCTAGAAAAGAAACCAAATTATGCAAATTATGAAACAATGAAAAGCACAAACCCAATTTCCTTGATTTGATTGTCCTTCAATTGGAATGTGTGCTTGATGCTATGCTTCCAAAGATGTTTGAAAACACTCCATTATGATTTGATATGCAAAAATTAAACTAAAAATGTATGCAAAATGGATTTATGTGAGAAATCAAAATGAAATTATGACATTACGATAGCATGAAAGTGGATGGATAATGAAGGAAATTGGAGAGCTTAAATAAGCATTGATGGAGATAAGAGGAGGCTTGAGAAGATTCCCCTTGTCTCAATTGAAGACAAGTGTCAATGCAGGGAGTGACAAGTGTCCTCTAAGAGGGCAAGTGTCATGGCAAGCAATGACAAGTGGAAGGTACAAGCCACATGTCGGTTTGGAAGAGAAACACCCAAACAAAATGATTATTTTCCCAAATTTATTAAAATAAGGAATGTGCACAGAATTTGGATAAGGTTGGTTGAAGGGATAGGGTTAGTTAGAAACCCGAGTTAGATGCTGGGTTAGGTTAGATGGGAGGTTAAGATTAGGAGCCATGTGCTCCAATTAAATTATTTAAAATATTTAAATTCAAATAAAAGGGGTTGGAAGAAAATAGGAATGTGAATTAAATACTCATAGATTATTTAATAGAAGAAAAGGCAAAAGGGATTAATTAATTAAATGTTTCACATGGAGAATTAATTAATTAATTGGAAGGGAAAAACAATAATTAATTAAATAATGTCAATTATCTAATTAATACATGTGGTCAAAAGATCAAATTTGATTAAATTAATTAATCAAATTTAAGTGTCTACAATATGAATATAAAATAAGAATGTGAAAATCAATGTAGCATGGGAAGTTCATACATCTAGAGTACTACAAGAATGATGTATGATAGGGAACATGCAAAAAGAAATAAATCCATATTTAAATGTGATTTGACCATATAGAGAAAGAAGTAAAAAGGAGCACAAAAAGGATGGGAAAATATACATCTAAAATGTGAGATCTGACATCCAATACTAGTTTTAAAAACATATGCTTGGAATTGAACGATCTTATGAATGTTATATTCATGGGGGATAAGGCCTTTTCCTTTATATCCATATTTACACAGAAAATAAATCCACATGACTACATTATTTTGGAGGCAAAGAGAAGAAAAAGTGAGTGATGGGTCACCTCTTTGAATTGTTTTAGTTTGATAATGAATACATGAGTTAGGAAAGAGGTGGTAGGTGTGTAGGTCAGGTTGAGGTTGATTTTGAAGTGTTTGGACAAATTAATGTGGGAAAATAGGAAAATCAAATATCAACCATTGATATTAAATCCGTACTCACTTAAATAAAAAGGATTAAAATCTAGAAATAACCTCAATCATCTCCCAAAAAAACATTATTATTAAAATACAATGATTTATGAGAAGAATAAAGAATAGTATAATTTTAAGAAGGGGATGAAGAATAATAAAGATAACAATAAGATAAGAAGAGGGTTGTGATAAGGGATAAGAGGAATATGAGATATAATAGCTTGACAATACTGAAGGAGTTATCACCAATCAAGATTGTGTAAGGTTTATTATCATGAATAAAGTAAAAGGAATAGTAAATATTATGAGGAACATACCGGACGAATTAAATCACACACATTAAGCTTTGGCTTCTAGGTTTAAAAGTGTTAAACACTCAAAATTGACTGACATTCTCTAAGCTTAATATGTTACTTAATGTATGGGGTTTAAGACTGATCAAAACATACCTCATGACATAGATTAACAATTGACTTAGAAAAATATTATAAGTAAAATAAAAGAGGTAGAGTATATTCTAGAATAATGTTATTTAACCATATAAGACCAAGAACAAGCTCTTCTATTCTTTAATGAGCATGTCACGTGTTGTAATGATTTAATTTCTGCTCTGGAAGCAAATGGTAATCAACAGTACTACTTATTTCATATTGCCAAACAAGATCTCATTTCTTTCATTGGAGGAGGGAGCCTAAACGTGAAGTTTTCAGGGAGACTTGATTCCTCGTCAATGTAGACAAAAGCAGAGGGCCCTAGTGGTAATATACAGTGGCCTCGGATCTTAATCTTCCAACTTCACTTTCATTGAGATGGACTCCTTTCCATACTCTAATTTGGTCTGTAACTCCCAGCACTAAATCCTCGCAGAGTTGTATCGCCACAACTTCCAAAACAATGGGGAAGCATTAAAAGTCTTAGAATTCGACTTAGGGGAAACCTACAACTGCGTGGAGCTTGGAAGCATGATCAAATGACTCCATCATATGTGGCTTTCACAAACATGAGGAGGATCAACAACGCTGCAAAGAACCAAGAGGCCATGAATGTAGTTAACAGTTAGAGAACGACCTTGTGGATAGTCTTTGAGCCACCATACGTGGACACATCAATCTCTACATGGAAAAGAATGAAGAGGAGCTCAAGGAGTATTTGAAGAACCTTTCTTCCACCGTCTACTCATGAACATTTCTACCTTAGCTTCTTATCACCAGTTTATTCTCTGCACAGGCCTCTCTCAACCTTTTCGTCTTCTCTCCATCAGTTGGAACGGCTTAAATCACATATATTAAGCTTATATTTCTAGGCTTAATAGTGTCAAACATTCAGAGTTGAATGACGATTCTAAGCTTAATATGTTGCTTAATGTGTGGGGTCACACTAAGAATACACTTCTAGGCTTAAAAGTGTTAAACACTCTGAGGTGACTAACATTCTCTAGGCTTAATATGTTGCTTAGTGTGTGTGGTTTAAGACTGGCCACACCAATTTATTCACTACCTCATTAATCTCAATCACCACGTTCGTCAATGCTTCTTGTAGTCGTTAAAATTTGATGCCCTCGCAAGTTCTACTTTTTCTTTACACGTCATCAATTTGACGCACAAAATAGACAAATGTATTTGACGGCTTGGGTCATGTCTAAGGTCCACTTAAATCATACACTAAGATTTGACTTTTAGATTAAAAATGCTAAATATTCAAGTTGACTGACATTCTCTAGACTTAATATGTTGCTTAGTGTGTGTGGTTTAAGGCTAGCCGTCTAAAGCTTGTGTGTATGTAAATCTAAATGTTATTCACCTCGAAAATTACTAGAACTATGAGTCTCTTAGCGTGCAATGCGGTGAGTAGGAGGATTATTTGCCTTGAAGGTTGCTTCTAAAGAGGGCACAAATGATTATAAATAAGTTGGGGTATTCAATTATGTGAAATATTTTAATCTTTAGTCAATTTTTGTCCTCATTCAAAAATAATCTTTGGTTTAGGATGTCCATTCAATTTCTAAAGAGGACATGAATGTGGTGACCTTTCAACTTCTTTGAACGTTTATAAATAAGCTCTATTCAAATCTAATAGGCAAGAGTTATAGGTATACATCTCTTAGGACATGTTTGTCAAGTTGTGACATACATCTTGTTTGCCGAGTTTGCCAATTTATATAATCTCTCATGGAGTTCACAAGCATACATCTCTCTCACGAGTTTGCCTAATTTGTGTGGTCATAGCATATATCTCTACCACGAGTTAGCCCAAATTGGATGGATTCAAGGGCATACATCTCTTTCACGAGTTTGCCCAGATTGTATGGATTTTTCATATGTATTGAAGAAAATGGAGTTTTCACATGGTTTATTTTATGTTTGCAATACTGACATTCTTTTGGTATTGTCCTTCGAATTCACAAAATAATTTGGATCAATGATGCTTTGATGATAGTGCTAAGTTATAGAACTACCTTAATGCAATAAGAATGTGTAGTCATAATATTCAATACCAGGTTGGATTCACTAAAATCTTTGAATGGAATGCTAGTATTAGTTTATCCACAAATTTTATGCAGTCATATACTTTGATAAGTTATGTTGGAAAAGCCAAGATGTGAAAGCACAAAATAAACCTCCTATAGTGAACAAACTAATGCACAATAGGATGTCTATCATATAAAAATAAGAGTGTGTAAAATGTACAATGAGATCATTAAAGTAGGAATGAACAATTGGCTACTGCAAAGGTGTAATAGGTATATGATCATATCACAAGTGTGTGATCATGTGCAAAGCATGCATGCAATAGGTGTCTCAAAAGAGAATACATGTGTCTCAACCATATGAAAGGAGATAAAAAGTAAAAATTCCTTAAATGGAGACTTAACTATTGTGAATATGACTCTCCTAGGTAGGCTAAAAGCTTGTAGATAAATAATGTCTCTATTTACACTAACAATTTCAACTACTCCTTTTTATAAGTAATATATTCAAAATAAAATAAAAATACCTTTTTGTAGATCTATAAGTGTAGTTTTCAAAACCATATTTTTAATTGTTTAATTATTTTTTATATTTATTGAAAATAGGTCATCAACACCAAAATATAAGGTTGATTATCTTGTCTAGAAAAATACTAAAATTTATTTCAAAGAATTAAAAAAAAGGTGTGAAATAACTTTATACTTTTACTTTATCATCCATTATTATTATTTATTGAGATGCATTGAGAGTTTAGCCCAATGACTTGGAACATAATCTAATCTAGAATTTTAGGCTCTTTGCCAAGGAAGCTCACTGCTCTTGATTTGGACTTATAGGTTAAGGCACACAACTTTAGGGAAAGATAAAATGGACTTGCAAAACATTGAAGGCCACTTCTTGAGGGAAAGATACAATAAATTTAATTACAATGAATAACTAATGTTGAATTGAAGAGATGTGTGTTGGTTGAAAATTTTGCAAACTGGGGAAGTTTACAAAATTGTGGTTTTAGCCACAATATGCGAGATTAAATCTCTCCAAATTTATAAGGGAAGACTCCCACTTTTTCTTACTACTCTCCTATACTTAGAACAAACACTAACTATGAATTCTAATCTAAACTTGGACAATGCATCATCTTGTTCTCTCTTTTAGAACAGATGCTATTCTTTTCTATTCTTTCAAAAAAGAAGTTACAATTGGGAGCAGTAATGATTAATATAACTTTGAAGTTACTACAAAATAACTTAAAGCATGCTAATGAACAATACAAATAAAGAGAAACAAAGTTTCCATAAAGGCACAAAGTCCTTTGTTGCTTCTCCGGGACGGGAAAATAGTGTTCAAGCTCAAAGTATTTTAATCGCTACAATCCTATCCACCTTTTTACAAATACTTCTGTAACCTACGACATGTACTAAGATAACAAAGGAAAGCACAAAGTCTCTATCTTGATATCCTATTACAATTTAATAGTCTTTTCTCAAATAATAAAATGAAGCTCAAAGTCTTCAAATCACCACCTCCTTATCAAGATAACAAAGCAAATCACAAAGTCTATGAAACACTATCTTATTACTATTCAACTAACGTTTCCTCAAAATAACAAAATGAAGCTCAAAGTTTTCAAAATGCTATCTTTCACCTATTAGTAATTCTATGTAAGAAGAGCTGAAATATGACACGAAGTTCACAAATCAAAACTTTATCTACTCTTTAACAATATCTTTCCACAACACCTTTACTCAATCAAAACAAGATTTTAGTAAGAATGCTCTCACCATAGACACAATGAATCCAACACAAAGTTTGAATGCCAAAGATATCTTCGTATTTGATCAAGTTTGCAAAACAACAACACGAACACAAAGTTTCAGTTTTTCTCTTCACTTCGGTAGAGTTTACTTGCATTAGATTAAAGATGGTAAATAAAATTTACAATGAGCACCCTCATATATATAGGTGAGGTGCAATGAGATAATCTAAGGAAACTATGACTAAATCAAAGAAGAGCCCTATTTGACTTAGGACTTGTGCATATTCTAGATTATGCAAAAACATGAATACAAAATGACACTGGAGGTGTTAATTGAGATTACAAAATGACACTAGACTAGAGATGCATAAAAATGACTAAGTGTTTGGAGCCTCATCTTGTTTCCAACATTCTTCACCAATTGAGTCTTCATGTCCTCACTTGGTAGCTCGTACTTTAAAATTCTCAAGTGTCGGTATATGAAATTTGATGTCTGAAATAGAGTTGCAGGAATGGATTTGAAGAATTCCCAAAGTTAGACAAAAAAGACCAAAAATTGCTAATTGGGGTTTAAGAAGTGCATTTCGGACTTATAAATCCAATTTGCACTTGAGAGACTCAAAAATATAAAATGGTGTAAATCGGGCTTAAAAGTCTGATTTAGGGAGATCAAACAATACCAAATGGTGGCAAATTGGGCTTACAAGCCCGATTTACACCTTGATCAAAGAAAAGGAAATGAAAACTGCATTTTGGTGTATGTCGGGGTTATACCCCCGACATGCATCATGGGAAGGAACCACAGTGTATGGCAAGGTTATACCCATGACATCCACCATATGAAAGCACTTGGGAAAATTGTAAAAAGAAAATGGTGTGGGTCGGGGCTATAACCCTGACATACATTGTGAACCTGGGAGACTTGGTGTAGATTGGGGTTGTAACCCCGATATACACCATTTTGCTTGTGTATGTGATAGCTCTGAAAATTGATTGCATGTAATTTTCAATTTTTGAGCTCAAATTTTGATTTTCTAGTTTTGTTGCATCCTCTGTAAATGGTACAAGGTATGAGGGTTTAGGGTTTATCAAAGTTTCTTATGTTTTGTAAGGAAAACCCTAGCATTGATATATCGCATTGTTACCTTTTTCCCACTTAAATCCAAGGGTTGTTTACCATGGGCGGGGCCATTTTGTTCCCTAAGTGTTAAATTGTGTTAGACCGGTTTATGAAATATGATTTTCCTATGACCGGTCTCCCTTTAAAATATTTGTTCCCGTGCCCATAATTTTCCTAAGTTTGAAAGTCCTAAATATTTCGACTGGTTGCTAAAGACATAATGAATCCAACGGTCCATGCTTCCTCGTGATCAAAAGTGCAAGGATTATAAAGACCGCGACATCGCGAGATGATGCCACATGTCTTCAGTGGAAACCAACAAGGTTGGCAGTATAGCCGGTCGAAGCATTGTGTTACCGGTTCTTGGGTGGTAAAGGTTGGTTTACTAATAGTCCTATCAATTGGTACATGTCTAAAATGAACGGAAATGTTATGTCCTAAGGTAAAAAGTGCCCGATTTTTAATTCTAGAGGAGTTAACAGGCATTATGCAAAGTAGTAAAGTGTGAACAAATCTGACAGCCTGTGTATCCTGATGATGGAAGTTGCAAGGAAGTTATGGACTACAGCATCACGAGATGATGCCATGTATCCCGGGTTGACCAAGAAGACCTACGGTGGGGCCACTGACAGAGTTTGGTTGAAAGATGATATGGCACTAATTAGTCATGGTTTTGTGGGTCCGCGGATATAGATGGAAAGTCAAATGTTGTGTCGACAAGCAATGATCGTTAGATTTTCCAAATTGGGTAGGATCTGCAGTTGAGTTTCAAATATGAAATTAGGAGGGATTTTGGAGGCACCGGTCATAGCTTGCGGGGGAGAAGTAAGATGAACAGGAATACAGACTTGTCTCAGGATTGATTAGATAGTCAAAGATGATATCTCAGAGATATGAAAGGATCAATAAAAGCTTCAGGTTTTGATATGATGGATCACGTGTTCTCTGATAAATTCATAGATTTGCTTGTTGATAGGAATCTTGAAGCAAGAGACTGTACACTGAGAAAGGAATAAGAACATAATAAAATCATTCACATGAAGTGAACACATGCAGGTGGCAATGAAGTGATGGCCTAGAAAATGATGGCGACTTGAGTTGAGGGCATGATTGTTGGAATCCATAGCTAACAAGATGAGCAGAAGATATCAGGATGATGATTCTTCACATGGATTAGCACCGTCACATTGGAAGGAATTATGATTATAAATTCACTAGGCAGATGATAGAATGGGTAGGAACAAATGCAAACTTCTTTATTTTTCTGAGAACAGTTCCTCATCAGTGAGAGGATGGTGTTCGAACAGAACTATGTATGGAGTCGTTGCATATTTTGTGACACTGGATGGATGTTTTCTTTGGTATGAGGTTTTTCATTGTCAAAGGGGTTGTGAAAGATCAGAGGATTGTCAGAGGGGGTGTGAAAGCCTTTTCTTATCAGGAAAAGCCACCCAGGACATATCCTCTGCTCTTACTCTGTATTTCATTGGCAAAGTGTTCCAAGAAGGAGATCACAAGGAGCTGAAAGAAGGATTTGTTCGAGTGAGGATTGGCAACCAGTCGTCTCTACAACAACATGGAAGCTGCAATGCCTCCTCAACAAATCATGTTTACCCCCAAGCTCCTCTTTCTATTTTCTCTGATCTGGGACATAAAGGCTGGATATTTTCCTCTAATTCAGTGGAAAAGTCTTGTTTCATGTCAGAATTTGATTTCCTTTACAGGAAGAGAAATGCTATGGAGCAGACTAAGCATCTAAGGGTCCATCCGGAAGTGTCTGGGTGATATCGGCATGACTCAAGTGTTTTTGTTTCTACCGATAATCAGTTGAAGATTTTGGTTCCACCTCATCACGAGCACTAGCATGTGGATAAGAAATATTTTGTAACAGAATTGTGTACAACCTCTAGGGCTTGGTTTTGATGACAAATGTCTTTTGGCCTAAAGCTTGTCGCTCCCTTGTTTTTTATAAAAGGGAAATCAAGGCCATTAGTTAGGGTTCTGAATTTTCTGACAAGGATCTCTGTAAAAATAGGTCTATTCTGCAGGGGTAGGTTCCATATAGTTCTAGAGAGTCATAGATAAAGCAGGAGCTGTAATGCCATTTTGCAGAGCAAAAGTAGTAATATAGTTATGAGTTTCTTCTTTTAAGTGGGTTGTTCTATACTTGAATTTGTTGACTATTATCTGATAGAAGATAGCTTATGATATTAATGCAAATATATTTCCTAACCTTTACTCTCCTGTGTGTGATTTTATTTTCTTTTAAGCAAATGGGATCAAGGGTTTCATTTGTTTGTTGCATTGTTGTGATGTATGTAATTTTCCATTCATTGTTTTAGTCCAAGGAGATAATTAAAATTCTTGAATGAGATTACAAAGAAATAAGACTTGTAACAGGATTTGATAAGCAGTTGAGGTAAAGGATTGTATGCAGAACAATATTGTAAGGCAGTATTGTTCAGGGCTTGACCAGCTATTAGATAAGTTTTTATTGGATTTCAGTAACGTTTTCAAAGACTCTGTAACCCAAATGAGCAAGGCAATGGTATTTGCTAGCAAGTTTCATTAGGTTTTCTGTTTCTGGTTTATCTTCTTTATGATTTCTCAGAACAAATCTTTCAAAATATCAGAATATCATTTGCTAAGTTTTATGCATTTTCTGAATGATGTCCTGCCCATCTCATACTCCATCCTAAGGTTGAGGATCACTGAAGGACTCGCCTTCCTTGATCATTCTCCTTTTATGTTGAGTCCTTTTATGAGATAATCTGCTTTGTTTTCAGTAAATTCTTGAGTATCGTTGCAGAGAGCGGGAAGTTCACTGAAGGGATCACCCTCTCCGGTCTTGCAGAGCCCGAAGTGTAGAAGGATCTTGTGTCCTTGTTGAAGTTGGTCCAAGCCTGACGAATATTGATAGTTGGAGGTGGCTCTCCATAGATATTTGGAGGAATCAACTTGGTCTCTGCTATGTGGCAATTTAAACCCGTCCATTTTTGGGAACCAACAATATGAACATTGGTGTAAGATGGGGTTACGACACCGACTTACACCCAAAGGGAAGGTCTTGGAATAAGTCGGGTTTATAACCCCATCTTACACTAGAAACATGTGTGACTTAGATTTTTCGGTCTTAGGTGTAGTTCAGGTTTATGAAACCAACCAACACCTAACATAAGTTTCACATGGCTATGAAGTGGTGTAAATCTAGGTTATAAACCCGATTTGCACCAAACCTTAAAATTTTTGAAGGGAAGTGTGATTCAGGTTTGTAACCCCAATTTCCACTCGTTTGCACAAAAGAGGTGTAATTTGGGTTTGTGAACCCGATTTACACAAAACACAAAAAACTAACTTAAAAGACCCAAAAAAGGACTAGAACCTCTGAATCAATAATTGAGGGTCCTAAATCACACAGGAGGGAGAATAAAGACTACCTTGAAAAATGTTCTTAGAGCATATGGACTACAAGTTCGACAAAATGTGTAGGGGTTATCTTGTTTTTCTGATAGCAAAAAACGAGGACAACAATATGCATCTTGTGCAATGTTGATTACAATTCACTATTGTAAACATTTGAAACCAACTTCAAAACTATTCATTTGCAATTGTGTACCTTCTCTCTTACATCACACACCATACATAGCTTTTTATTCAACTCATACAATCCTCCAAAAGATCTCATCCCATATATATCATCTACAACAAAGAGATGCATCAATTAGGTGGACCTAATTAGATGTAACATGTAGAGCATAAACAGTTGGCCCAAAAATATTATTTAAAGCAATTTGGAAGGGAAATAAGATGTGTGAAGCATTACACCATTTCAACATACCTTCCTATTACTCCCAAATTATCACCTTCAACTTCATATGCTATCGCACAAACCAAAAATAGTCAAGTCTGATTAGGAAGATAGAACCAGTAATGCAATCCAACCAAACACACTCAAACTATGGCGTGTACCTCCACAAAACCTACAGATGCATAACATAACATCACTTGACACCAATAATACTATATCATCGATTTGCAACACCAAAACATTAGAGGGTAGAGAAATGCAAAGAATTCCTACAACCAGGTACATTATTTCTACATGACCAAGACTCAGACCATCACCCTATCAACTACAATTAAAAAAAAAACATGAAACCTGAGATATTATTCTTTTGCATCCATCAACATCATATTACAATTGCAAGCAAAGATGAATCAATGCGGCACAATGCAGACTAGAATATTGAACCTTGTCTGACACTTAGTCATAATTTGATTTCTACATGACCAAGACTTAGACCATCACCATATCAACTACAAATAAAAAAGGAACATGAAACCTGAGATATTATTCTTTTGCATCCATCAACATCATATTACAAATGCAAGCAAAGATGAATCAATGTGGCACAATGCAGACTAGAATATTGAACCATGTCTGACACTTAGCTATAATTTGTTACAGACACTTGAATACTTCTTCAATGCTCTAGAATAGACATGATTCAATCGAATATATCATCTACAATCACCACCATCAATATTCATACATCAATGTGAACACATAAGCTCAAGAACATAGCTGAACTCATATTACTAGACCTTAGTTGACATCAATGACAACACACACTCATATTTGAAACAACCTTGCCCTTTGTTACTGATGGTAATACTTGTAATACATCATATCAACAATATATATCTCCCCTTTGACATCAAAGACAAAGTGTGTCTCTACATCACCATACAAATTCAATGTTCTCTGCATAACTCTCCCTGAATACAACATACATCTATCTCTACAAAAATTTCTCCCCCTATCACATCAATGAATGCAACATAACTATCACCCATTATTAATGTATCCATGACTTCCTATGTAGAAATTACCTTGAAGATTCCCTATTCTATTAATTTAACAAAGCTTTAAAAAAGGAGAATCAAGCAACTATTTCTTGATCTCAAGTAACACTCTAGTATCAATGATAACATTGATTTTTTAAATTCAACAATTAAATCGAGTTGTGCTCCTCAAGTTAATTAAACTCTTGAATTAATTATTAACAAAGTTAGTACATTCTTCATATGATATTTCAAATGTTATTTAATTATGTTGATGTACTTTTTATGTAAGTTAGAAATTGTGATAAATAGTCTTATCTAGAGAAAAAACACCACACTCATTATTAATTCCTACCATGGAATTATTGTATTAGGTTAGATTTTTAACATGTGATTTAATTTTTATACTTTAATCAATTACAAGGTTTATTTTTTCCAAAATTCTTCTAAATTATTTGATAAATATAAATTGATAAAAAAAAAAGATTATTTAAAGTTGAATTTTAATTTTGATGACCTCAAATTGGTATACAAATAGACAAATGTAGACTTCCAAAATTAAAAGAAAATTTGTTATTTAAAGATTTTATTATATTGTTAAGTTTGTTTGTTGCTACACTAAAATAGTAGAAATAAAAATAAAGAAACAATATTGATTAATTGAACATAAAAGACCTCTATTTTTATTATCTAGTGAACTTAAAATAGGCATTCACATATCTTATTATTAAAATTGGAAATGCATATATAATGGCTCATATAAGACTAACATGTACAAATAATTCTATTTTTAAAACTAATTGAAAGTTTACATAAAAGGTGAGTGTAACACATGTCAACCATGTAATATGTAGCATGCATTTTATCTACACTTACAATTTTACCAAAATATTTTTCATCAAAGGCATTGGATTTAACAAGAATTATCCTTGCATGTTATCGACTTGTGGATATCTATAGGGATTTGATTTTTAAAAAAAATTTAAATAAAATCTCAACATGCTTTAGTTAGATATAATTTTTCTTTTGGGCTTTTTGGATTGAGCATACTATTTTAGTGCTAAGCAACTTCTCCATTATTTATTTTCATTGTTTTTCTAATTGATTGTATCTTCCATTATCACTATATCTATTTTACTAATTGATTCTATCTTAATCACATCCATTAATTGGATGAAAACTTTTTTATGGTGTTAGAAGAGCATAAATTATTAAAAAAAAATGTTTTTCATTGTCTTGTTTTGTTCATTGGTTAAAATTTACAATGGGAGTAGAAATTTTAGAACTAATATACAATTTTCACATGGTAGTAGAAATTTGAAATGTGTTTATAGGTGCTTAATTCATGTGCATGTGTATTGATCCTAAGAATTCCGTGTTGTGAAATTATTATACTATTGTCTATATGCCTTGAGGATGTGCATTTATTGCATGAAATTAGTGTTGTTAAAGTATTACATCATTATTTATATGTTTGAGTTTGTGTCATGCAATAGGTAAATATATTCATATAATTGAGTGTGTGGTGCTAAACTACTATCATTGTGTCCATAATCTCAAATTTGTGTTGTGAAATGATAGTAATTATGTTCATAAGAATAAATTTGTGGTGCAAAATTGTTAGTATTGGCATGACATGATGATTAAGTTGTGGTGTTGTTGTTCTTGCCATCAATATTCAAATCTCATTGGGTTTCTATAGTTGATTTTTTATATTGGGGACAAGGTCCCTATTTATGACCTCATTGATTCATAACTCTAGGTCAAAAGAGTTTAGCCCTTCTTAATTTTTTTGTGATGTGAAACAACTATGAGCTATATTAATGTATTTGAATTTGTGTTATGAAACTAAAAAAAAATAACCAACAAGATTACATATATTTGGCACTAAACTAGTATATTATAGTAATATCTAAAGTGTGTTATGGTAATACATAAGTATGTGCATGTGGTTGAATTTAGTATGAATCTACCATTATTATATCTATTTCTCAAATGTCACAATTTTTATATTTGGTGGTTTGGTTTTAAATATATGACCCATGTTTTTAATGTTTAGACTATTTCCTTTTCTATAATAAACAATCGATTGCAAATTTTAAATAGACTTTTGATAGATTATTCATTTTTTTGTGTTTGTTTTGTCTATTTTATAAAAAATGCATTATATTGGTGTTGATGCTTTGTTTCTCATTTTCAAGTTTGTACATAAATGATAATGGTTGATATTCAAAGGGGAAGATGCAAACCATATAAGTGGTTTGAATAGTTTCATGCTTTGAATATTGTGATTGTAAACTTTTGACATTAGACAAAGGTATTGTTCTAACTGATATCTCTCCTTCTTAATGCTTTATAATGTTAAATATGCAATGTGATCAATATAATGCATTCTTGTTATGTTTGCTTTCTATAGCTCGCTTAGGGGTAGGATATGTTAGCATTTGGACATTGATCTACAAAATTATGTGATTAGGAGAGCATTAATGATAAAAAAACATTTTCCATTGCCTTGTATTGTTCATAGGTTAATTTACAATGGGTGTAGGAATATTATAATTTATATGCAATTTTTATATGGTAGTAGAAATTTGAAATGTGTTTATAGTTGTTTAACTTAAGTGCATGTGTATTGATCGTAAGAAATTTGTGTTGTAAAACTATTATACTATTATCTATATGCATTGAGCATATGCATTTATTGTATGAAATTAGTGTTGTTAAAGTATTCATTATTCACATGTTTGAGTTTGTGTCATGCAATTGGTAACTTTATTCATATAATTGAGTTTGTGGTGTTAAGCTACTAACATTATGTCCATAATGATATAGTCTCATATTTGTGTTGCAAAATGATAGTAAGTATGTTCATAAGACTAGATTTGTGGTGTGAAATTGTTAGCATTGGCATGGTGTGATGGTTAAGTTCTCATGTTTTTGTCCTTTCTATCAATGTTCAAACCCATTGGATTGCTACTGTTGAATTTTTATATTGGGGATGAGATCCCCTATTTGTGACCTCATTGGTTCATATCTCTAAGACAAAAGGTTTTACCCCTTGTTATTATTTTTCTTTTATGATGTGAAACTACTATGAGTTATACCAATGTGTTTGAATTTGTTTCATGAAACTACAAAAAATGACCACTAATATTGTAACGCCCTGCTATGAGGCCCAGAGGACTTAAACTAAATAATCATCAATAAAATGTGAGTATTTTTTTTTAAAAGATATACCAGACATTTGCATTGAGCAAGATGATACAACAAGATTAAGTTAAGAAGTACAAATATTAATAAGCAACATTCCTCAAGGATCCACAACGATGTTACTCAAGGATAACCAAGACTGAACAAACAAGAACATTAGAAACCAAATAAATATGAAAACTCTATCCTTTAGAAAGGAGCATGGTACATATTACATAGCCATGAGAATAAACATTGATCATTGGTTACATCACAAGGTATCCATAAGGATAAAATCTCAATGAGTACAAAAAATGGAGAGAATACATGAATCTGGTACATGAAGAGTCTCTTCAATCCTTCCATGAGCCATCACGAACATGATGTAGAATGACCGAAACCCAATGGGTGCAAATAGCACTCCACCCAACCATGTGGTACCATCAGGTCCACCCCCCATGCTAGGAGGTATCAGCCAGACCCAAGAGACGGAAGGAAGAACAAGGAGATACAAATGACACAAAAGAGCTCACAAAGCAACAACCACAAGAGACTCAAAAGGCTATAAACACAAGAACTTGCATGAGACTTACAAGGCCATAAGCACATGGAACTCAACAAGGCTTAATCGCAGAAGGCTAAAAGTAAAACAACCATCTTCCAAAGGCTCAAGAAATCCACAGGAGGATAAAAGACACAAGTTACCAATAGGTAGAAATAGGGAAGAGTGTCATCACTAGGTTGTCATGAGGTACCCTGGTAGGTCTTCACTAGGTCTCGGCCCCCATCCTGGGTTACTCTGGTGGCATCTCCTGGCCCCCCAACAAACACTAATGGACCACACCAACCTTAAGAAAGCACAAGATTGGTCGAAGCCATTCTAGGCCCTTCTCTACTTACCTCAACCTTAAACAAGCACCTGAGTGTAAGAGAGGCAACAAAATTATCTTTATTAATGTTTTCTAGCTACCCACCCCAATTCATTATTTTATATTATCACTTGATACAAAACTCTTATTGAGTTACCCTGGCGACCACTTTGGGTCCCAACCCCCAATGAAAGCCACTCCCCCTTGACTTGCATCTAGGAATCAAATTTCATCACAAGGTCTAAGACAACCATAACACCAAGAGTCTAGACCCCTCTACCATAGAAAGGTTGGTTGGATTGCTAGAACAAGATAGCATATAGGGAGTATCCAAAGTAGGCTAGGAATTACCATCTAGCTTCCAATCATTCAAGGCTTGAACTCTTAACATCAAAAGAGAATCATGACTATACATAAAAGAAACCATAGACTCCCAGACTCCTAAGCCTCTGGAATTAAAACACATAAACCACACATCTGAGTATCCCCACAATGAAGGACAAGATCCAATAGCAAAAGCAAGTACTCATGATGCCGCACACAAGAGAGTTCATTCAAATCTACCAAAGAGTCCATAATAACACATAAACATCAAAAGTTCTAAATCAACATTGAATTCATTAATCCATTAGCCCCTTTTACTGACATCATATTATATCACAAACATTGTAATCTATTCCTACTAATTGCTCTCATTATATTTGATCAATAGCAAAATAAATGAGGATTAACCAAATTCATATGGGAACATATATAATCCTAAACCAAACTTAACCACATGATTGATTAAATTATATTAAATAGCATAAGGATAAATCTAAATACATTTACTCTTCTCACAAATATATCCGATTTCCAAATATGCAAAACATAACTCTATACTCAAAACCAATTACTTAAATCTAATTATATCTACTTTATCCATTACTACCAACTATATCAAACCTAGCTATATTTATCTAAAATATAACCTTTTTAAATAGTATACAATCTAAACAACATTTTCCAAACTATGAGAGTATATATATATATATATATATATATATTCATCTAAAAATTTGACCTGAATTAATATACATATACAAATGTATCAGCAATAATAAAATAAAGAACTGATCTGAATATATATATATATATATATATATATATATATATATATATATATATATATATATATATATATATATATATATATATATATATATATATATATATATATATATATATATATATATATATATATATATATACATTAAATCCCACATAAAAAATCAACAAGAAGAATTTATTTTTTTAACACCACTGAAAATAATTATCAAACTGTTATTTTTTTTTTAAATATTATAACAAACCATGAAATCGTGTCAAGTTGGGGTGGAGGGTTACCACCATGGACACCCCACGGTGGGTGGGCTCCCCACCACCATGGGTAAGCCCACGACGGGTGAGATTACCCACCATCGTGGGTGCCCACGACACCCCACACGCACCCAAACGAAATAAAATAGAAAAAAAAAATTAACAGAGCTCTGATCCAGAAAATTTCGGAGACAATCTTCCAATATCCATTCCTCTTTTCTTATTTTCAATTTCTTCCTTCCCCATTAGAGATTTCACAAAATCCTTTTTAGAAGCCATTTCCAAAAATTCAAGCACACAGAGATTTCCTCCCCCAAAATTTCTTGAAAAACCCCCGAACTAGAAAATGCAGAGATGAAAACTTCACGAGAATGCAGAGATTATTTTCCTCCTTCCCTCCCTTTTTTTAACCCCCATAACAAATTGTAACTCCCACCATCAATTTTGCATGCCAAGATTCCCATTAATTAAACTCATTAATATTTATTTATTTTTGTATTGATATAGTTAGTAAACCGGATTACAGACAAGTATGTAACTGCTTTAGCAGTTCGATATAACTATAAAAAATAGGAGCAGTTTGTTACTTAGTAACAGTGCAAAAAATGTGAGTATGTGATTTGGCAGATCCGCTATACAATAATGACCAAAAGAAGCAGAAAAAATAAAAATGTCCATGGTGTATGCCTGGATTACATCCAGGTTATCTATCCTGTAGGTCCTTCCATCCAGAAAAGCCTGCAATCGTCCAACATCCTAGCAGTTTGGATCATCTGTTGTCTAACCTGGTGGCCATTGCCTCTTATTTCTTCCATAAGAGCGTCAAGGGCATTCACAAAAGGAGTTCTCTTAGCATTGGTTCTCCCCCAGGTGTATCCATGGGATAGCTCGAAGATGAATACCATGGCATGTCCATCTAAAAGGAACCTTTGTAACTTCTCTTTGTTAAGCCTGAACACCATAGTGACCTACGAGCAGACAGAGTGGAGGGTGAGACTTCGAAAAGACTCAGTAAGGGCCCTAGCTTGCCCTTGAAATTTTTCTAAGTTCTTAATTTTCCATATATACCAAAGGATGTCACTAGAATGCAAATTTCAGAACACATTAGTATCTTTCTTAAGTCCTTTAATGACCCCTGTAACAACAATAAGAATATTACACTACACAGGAAGAGTAAAACCAAACATAAGCCAAATTTCCTTAGCAACAATGCTATCGAAAAAAATATGTCTACTGGTTTCCCTGATTTTATAGATAGAACACAGGTCTTCATTAGTGTAATCCGATCTGGTAGGGAGCTTGTCTAGAAGAAGCAACCATCTGAAGGTTTTCTTCCTCAGAGCCAATGGAGACCCCCAAATAGATTTGAAGATATGACCCCATTGAGCTCTCGACATGTCAGAATACCAGATTGAATTGAGATGGTTGAGGATGTTGTTATCAGAGGAGAGGGTTTTATAGATAGCAAAAGGTTTAAGGTTCCCAATTGGGCTTCCATTGGACCAAGTGAAGGAAAGAGGGTTGCCATCTTCGCAAGCAATAGGGGGCTGGAGGAAATTACAAGCATTGCACAAGATGTTAGAAGTCCTTTTGCTAGAAGGAGGCAGATTAAATTTTGCAAAGAGCTCTTCCCAAGGGATCAGAGTTCCATTAGTAATGATGTCTTTGAAGCAACACATTCCTTTCCTGACCCATTTTTGGTCGAACACCCCTGAGTAAGGGCTAAAGGCTTACCTTTATGGGTTAAGTTCCACCAGATTGACCTATCCCCACACACTTGATTAAGATGGCTGCTCCAAGCATTGCCAGCACTAGATCTAATAATTTCCCATGCTTTCCAGATGGTTTTGAAGATAACAGAGCCTGCAGTAGAAACTGAGAAGGATCCAACTAGAAGATCACTAATGGGGAGGGACTTCCAAGATTTAGCTTTCTTAGGAACCCCCTGCTAATATTATTATGAATGAGCAGTTTCCATTGTTCATTACCTTCCGGAGCATGAAAAATCCATTTGGTTGCCAATGCAATCCCTTGGGTTCTCAAATCCTTAAGACCCAAGCCTCCAATAGATTTATCCATGCAGCACTAATCCCATTTGACTGAGTGAGCTTTTATGTGACCTCTTCCATCTGACCACAAAAAGTCTTTGATGGTTTTCTGAATCTCATTGATCTGATAGTTATTGAACATCCAAACATATGCATAGTATATACTGTAAGATGAGAGAATCTTTTGGCACACTTGCATTCTTCCTGCCAGCGATAAATAGTGCTTATTCCATTTAGAGAGCTTAGATTTGATCTCCCCTTAATCCATGCCCACATATCCTTAAGGCAAGGGGAGATTGAAAAAGGGATCCCCATATATCTGACAATTGTGGTCGGTCCTCCCCATTGATACCCATAGGTAGCAAGCTAGTTTGGAGGTTTCTCAATCCATCCGAGCAAGGTAGATTTGAGTTGGGATATATTGGCCCCTGCGGCTTCATAGAACAAGGAGAGTTTGGCTGATAAAGCATCCAAATTCTCTTTTGAAAGCTCAAAGAAAAGGGCAGTGTCATCTGCAAATTGGATGTTGATCAGTTTTGAGTCATCAGGGAGGGAGATTCCCTTAACCCTAGGGGAGTGGGAGTAGTCTCTGAGCAAATAATAAAGAGCATTGGATGCAATAACAAAAAGGGCAGGGGCAAGAGGGCAGCCTTGCCTAATAGATCTACTAAGCTCGAATGGATGAGAAATCATGCCATTCACTTCTACCTGGGCATGAGCATCCCTAAGAAGGACCTTAACAGACTGACAGAAGATCTCGGGAAATCCAAAGGCTTGGAGCATAGTGGTTATGAAACCCCATTCAATCCTGTCATAGTCTTTTTCGAAGTCTAACAAAAACATGCCCACCTTTTGTTCCAAGACTCTAGCCCATTCTATGGCTTCCCAACTTGTAATCAGATTTTCCAAGATGTATCTCCCTTTAATGAAGTCGGTTTGGGTGGAGCATATAAACTTAGGGAAGATATGTTTGAGCCTTAGGGCGAGCAGTTTAGCAAGGATCTTGTAAGAAACATTGAGTAGAGTAATAGGGCGCTAGTTCTTGATTAAAGCCTTGTCCCCTTCTTTGGGTATAAGTTTGATCAACCCTCTATTTGTGTTAATTCCTAGAGTTCTAGTCTTGATGGCTTCATTATAGACCTCAATAAGATCCTCAGCTATCCATGAAATATTAGTCTTATAAAACTCTATAGTAAGCCCATCCGATCCTGGGGCTTTGTCATTATGAAGGGAGTTAATAGCTCTAATAATCTCCTCCACTGAGAAGGGTCTACTGAGAGAGATAACCTCATCGGGAGATACAAGCTTAGGAATAAGATCCTTGCATTTGACCCTTGCAGCCTTTGAGGCAAGGGAGTCTTTGGAAGAGAAGAGTTGCTTGTAGAATTTACTAAACTCATTCAGGATTTCCCCATCAGTAGCAATTTCCTTGCCATCCACCCATAGCTTATCAATCCTCTCCTTACATTGTTTTTGCTTCAGAATGTTGAAAAAGAACTTTGAGCCTTTGTCCCCTTTGTCAAGATAGAGCATCCTGGCTCTGGTTCGGGCACCTATTACCTTATGATGTTGTCTTTTCTGGAGCTCATCTCTAGCAATGGCCACTTGGAGATTAAGATGAGAGTTGTTGGGGTCATATTGAAGGGCTTGCTCTGTATTGAGCAGATTTGATGATAGAACCAACTCAACCTGACTGGCATCTTTGGCCTTCTTTTTGCCAATGGTACCTATTATCTTCTACCAACTTCTGACTAAGGTATCCCAGTTGTTTATATAGGAGCCACTAGAGGGATTCCACTTATTAAACATTCTTATTATATGAATTGTCGCAAGGACGTCCTGGTCTTTGAGGAGATTGCTGTTGAGAATAAATTTACCTCCATTTTTACTATGAGGCTTGTTTGCACTCCTAAGAACAATTTCAATAAAGATGGGGTGATGATCCGAGAGGGAGGAAGGTCTGACCACCATTGGGCAACCTTGGTGGTCCGGGATAAAGGAGAAGAAGTCCTTATTGGTATAAAATCTATCCAATCTGGAGTAGATTCTGCTAGCAGCTTTCTGGAAGTTTCACCACGTATACCATATGCCCTTATTAACATGCTTTAATCATTCTAAAGGGTCAAATAATCTCTTCATGCTCTTCATTCTATCCCAATGGATCTTCTCTCCTCCTTTCCACTCATTTGCAATACCCCCTAACTTGTCATCCTTGTGTTCTACCATATTGAAGTCACCCCCCAGAATCCATGGGATGTCAGGAAGAGAAGAAAACCACTTCCAAAGCTCAGATCTATCCCTGTAATCATTGGGAGCGTATATGTTGCATAGCCTGAATGAAGAATCACCATGATGGAAAGTGGCCCACATAGCTCTATTACAAGGGGAGATTCCCGAGTCAATGATAGATTTTTGCCAATTAGGATTAATAAGGATGTCAGCCCCTCCTTTGCCTTTCTCATGATTTGTGAAGAATTTGAGAGAGTCCTTCCATATGAAGTTTAGATTGGTCTCTAGGGTGAAGTTAATAGCTTTAAATTCCTGAAGCAAGACAAAATCCAAGTCCTTATGACTATTCAACAATCTTCTCACAATATATTTCCTATAAGGGGATTCCAACCCCCGGATATTCCAGGATAGACATTTCATGGAGAACAGGTAATTATTTTTCATTCTTGTCAATCTTGAAGCTGTTAAAGCACTTAAGGATGCTCACCTTTTAGTTAGATTTCTTGTGTGCAGGAGAGAGTTTGTTTTAGGCCTTCCTCTTTTCCTCTTGGTGAGAGCTTCACCCTCAGAGATTTCCTCATTTGTGAAATCTGCATCCTTAAGTTCCTCACCATTAATTGTCGACAGGTTGGATCTTAAATCAGTTTCTATCTCAGACTCATGAATGTCCACCGAGGAGGCATCTTCCTGGGATTCTCCTTCCAACATACCTATCTCAGGAGTGTATTGGATTCTAGAGTTGACAACTGTTGGAGCATCTGGGATAATCTCGTAAAGGACATTGTCATCATCAACCAAGGTCTTAGATTTATCCAGAGCAGGGATCAGGGATGTGATGAGGATAGGATGAGGGGAGCAATCCTCATGCCCTAGAGGGTCCAGTGAATCGTTCTCCACAAATGTCGGGTCTGATGAATTATCCCTGACTTGGGATTGACATGTTGTGAGAGCATATTGAGGATCGTCAAGGGCAGGGGGGGTTGCAACCCTACTCCTACTAGCATCATCTCCACGATCAATGCCTTCAAAAGTCCTGACAATTGTTTTGACATGAGAGTCCTTGCAAGGGTTGGTCTTTGTCGATTCCTCTGGAGGGGTGTTAGATCCTTCTTGTACAATGCCTGTCTTGACGGATTGAAAACTCTGATGCCCTCTGGCCCTAATCTTCTCTAGGGCCAATTGTTGAGCATTCTTTTTCTTAGACCCCAACTGGAAGACAAAGTCATCGAAATTTTCCAACTGAGAAACGGCTGCAGACACCGCCGAGTGAGGGGGGGATCAACATTGAAGGGACCAAATTCAGAATTAGTATCAAAACTAGGGGGATCAATAGGTTGAGTCCTAGGGAAGCTAGACACAACAACCTTAATGGCCTTACTTAACAAATCAATCTTATCCTTAATAGACGACTCCTTCGAAGGCTTAACAAAAGGATTGAGAGGAGCAGGGCCCCCTTTAATCCTTCCAGACCCGGGCGAGTTAGCGAACGGTTTGGACCTATTTGACAGAATAGGTCCAGAGCGCCTGACGTGCCCTTCCCTTCTACAAAGAAAGCACGAATTCAAACCCCCTAGGGTTTCCCAAATGCAGGTGAAGGATTCATTCTGCAATTTAATGTCAAGAAATATGGGAATGTCTACTCCCGGATTGATGGAAATCAAGACTCTGACATCTAAATTGGGGACAAGGTTCGCTGAATGATCCACTCTCACCACTTTCCCTATCGAATCTGGCAATTGCGGAATGAAATTCCAAAAAATGGGGGGGAGAATCTTAATTAACAGCCACCGAGGGCAAGATAAAGCCAAAATTTCTTCAATAAATGCATCAAAAGACCATTTTAGGGCCCCGAAGGTGGTTTGACCAACGACCCAGAATTGTTTATGTAAAAATTCTAACTGTGATTTATTATCTTTAAATAAAATAACAAAAAGACCTTTCTGGATCATCCTAGAGAAAGAAAAACTGAAACCTAGCTTTTTAATCCAAACATTTTTCATCCAATCATCTAGGAGTTTCCTCGCTGGACATTTATCCACATTAGTTACAACAACAAAAAAATAGCAACATCTTGGAGTCTCTTATTTTCAAGTTCTAGGGCATCTGCCATGGCATCATTAGGAGAGATAGAGAAAGTGCAAGGAGCCAAGGCAAGGTCCTTACCTCGTCCTCTGGTTCCGCCATTACCGTCTGCAGATGAAGCACTTACCAGAGCGAATTTGGCCTCCTTCGAGGCCTGCACTGTAATACCAACGATCGCGTCTCGGAAGGACTTGCCAATGAATGCTTCCTCGACGGCTTTATTCATGGGCACATGGGTCGAGTCCGCCTCATTAATCCCTGCCTCCATCGAGTATTAACTATTTTTGCCCTCCTTCGTGCCTGCAATGAATGCACCCGACTCGGCAAAGGTTAGAAAACAAAGAGGGAAGAAAAGCTTACCACCATGGAGGATCACGTACGCCTCCTCTACCCGTAGGGCTGCTAGGGGTCCACGTCAACCCTGGTTGCAGGCCCTAGTTGCAGAGCGCCATCTCATTTCACCAATCTTTTATGAATAAATTAGAAAAAAAAAATTGAAAAAAATTTTTAATATTATTTTTGTAACTCCCTACGTGCAAATATAATTTGAAAATAATTAAATAGAAATTACTTTTTAAATAGATTATTTTATGACCACAAATAAAATACTAAATAAGTATTTAACTCCCTTTAAATAATTATTTTTGTAATAATTAAATAATTTAAACCTTTTAGTTCCACGGACTAAATTAATATATTGGTGCAACAATTTTCAATTTTATTTATTAATTAATCCTTAATATTTAATTACCCTATTTAATTAATCCTTTACAACGAGGATAAAATAAATTTAATTATTTTACCACTAACATTAGTTTAATTTCATTTTGCACAATTTCAATTTTACTAATTAATTAATCATTAATATACAAATACCATTAATATATATAATATTAATCTTTGTCACGAAATAAAAGATAATAGTTACACTAAACACAGGAGCAACGAAATGCGACAAACCAAAACACGAAGACCAACACAAAAGACTAATAGGGTAACAACTGACATGATTGGCAACAAAAGAATCTTGTTCCCGCGAGGAATGATGATCACAACAAGGGTCTGAATGATAACTCCATTTCCACGTTAACATTGGGTTAGAGAGCATGCTCAGACCTGAAGATTCAGGTGGAGTCAATGCTCGGAACCTGCAGCTGCATCACCAGAAAAACACATACATTTCACCAACATATACAGGCACACCGGTGGAGGAGAATCGTGACATTCCATGTCCCTTTGAAGTGGGTGATGGAAGATCATCCCCTCACACCCCGTACAAACTCGAACTCATACAAGAAGACGATCACAAGATATAACTCATACATAAAGTAGATATGTCAATCTAAGGTCAGTACTTAATCATATTATCTAACATCATATTCTAGAACCATGATAAAAATCATCACATTAGAGAGTATCATCCAGTCATAAAAGCCACTGAAGAATTCAACCAAAGTCAAGCTAGGTTAAACAGAGTGACCGAGGGAGGGGCATTACAATTATTGCATTTGTTGTGGTAGTAAAATAGTATATTATAGCACTATCTAAATTGTGTTATGGAAATACAAAAGTATGTGCATATGATTGAATTTAGTAAAATGTTACAAATTTTGTATTTGGTGGGTTTGTTTTAAATCTATGATCCATATTTTTAATGTTTACACAATTTCCCTTACTAGAATAAAAAATTGATCACAAATTTTAAATATAATTCAAATAGATTATTCATTTTTTGTGTTTGTATTGTGAAGCCACCATAATTATGCCTACAATTTAGATGTTGCATATATGCATATAAGATGAATCATATGCTCATATGTAGACAAAATGCATGATTTATAACAAGCGTCTCCTTCCTTTTATTATATAGAATTGACTATTAATGAATCAATTATCCGATCTTCAGTTTGTTCACTATTTTTACAAGCTCTACATTTGACAAGCCTAAAGCCATGTTTTACATTTAGGAATATAATAAAATATATTCTCTTATCTTTGCTAATTACGTAGACATTTGTGTATCAATATACATCTTAATGTTCAAAAGACTACACTACTATTTTTGTGATTGTTATTGGATTGACGTTTGTATTGTAAACTAATGCAAGTTATAACATACCAATATTTACTAACAAAAATCCACATATGCATAAACCAATACTCTTATAATACAACAATGAAATGTTGAAGTGATCTTCACTCAAATCTATTAGATTTCCATAATCCATGATAATGAAGTAAACAACTTCTGGATTTGATTGTGTGCAAGTTTTTAATCATCATTAAAAACTTGCACAAAATCAAATCCAAAAGTTGTTTACTTCATGATCTTCATTTTTATCATTCACTAGTTACTTGGAATTTTATGAATTGAGCAAATGTTCAGCAATTTAATCTAAACGAAAAGGTTCATCTCTTACATTGCACATATAACTAGCCCACACACTATCCTATTACACAACATACTTAGAGCACTCTTTTAACAATTTTTTACAAGAAATGGGCTCTTATGCAACTCTTATTTATTCTATGATTTTAAAATTTCTAAAACAATCCATAAAATTAATTTTAAGTAAAGACATTAACTTTCCACAATCCATAAAATTAATTTTAAGACAAGACATCAACTTTCCACAATCCATAAAATTAGAACAATTGTTTTTATAAAATTAGCTCAATTATTTCTGAATTAGATTGTGCATTAATTTTATTAAACATAAGCTATTTCCATAATCCATATAAAATGAATCATAAAATTAAAACAATTGTTACTATAAAATTAATACAATTATTTTTAAATTAAATTGTATGTTAATTTAATTAAAAATATGTTATTTCTATAATTCATATAAATAAATCATAATATTTTTGATATGCTGACCAGTAATAAACTGCGAAAAGGCAAACCAGACCACTAACTACCAACATAATAAATATTTCTCCTAAACATTGTATAGAATTATTTGTTCTTTTCATCTTAATGGCGCACCACCAAATGATCCAAACCATTAAAATAAGAACCGTACAAAAAAGTCTTTAATCCAGACAACAAATACAAAACTGTAGCAAATTTCTACCGGAAACAGAAACATTAATATTCTGATTCAATTAATTTCCAAGTGACAGACAATAAAATCCTTGAACAACTCTTTATCAATATATCAAAGCATTAGAATTAGAAGACTTTAGAAAGGAAACAATAACACTAATAACTTAATCATAATAACAACAAATTGTCCGCTAAACTTTAAATCCGGAGCAAAGCAAATCACATATCCAGTGCCTGAACCTTAAAAAATAGACAATAAAATGCTTGAAGAACTCTTTATCAACGTTATAGCATTAGATTTAGAAGACTTGAAAAAGGAAACGATAACACTAATAATCATAATAAATTGCCCGCTAACCTTTTAAAACCCGAGCAAATCAGAAGTGAAAGTGAAAACATTTTACAGAGTCAGTGCCATACAAAACCCTCACATTTAAACAGTAAGCAAGAGGAAGAGGAACAGAAACAGGAACAGGAACAGGAGCCCTAATTGAGAATCGGAAGAATCAATTGACAGTAACTGTTCCTCTCATGCCGGCTCCCTCGTGAGGCCCGCAGTAGAATTTGTAGGTGCCCTTCTTGTCAAGGGTTACTTTGTAGGTCTGGCCAGGGGCATTCAGCAAATCTTCTTCCAGCATGGAAATGGTGCCGGCATCAACGCCGGAGGGCACTTCATCCTCAAGAAAGATCACATTGTGGGGAAATCCCGCGTTGTTCTTGAAAATGATGGTCTCCCCTGCCGGCACCGAGAATTCATTCGGCACGAACTCAAGCTCGCCACCGTTGCCGCCCAGCAGCACCTCCATTGCCGCCGCCGGACCGACCAGAGCGCTCCCCGCTATGGCCACGCTCGCCGCCGATGTCGCCGCCATCTTCATCACATTTTCCCTCATCGAAGCGCGCACCTTCACCATTTTCCCCCTAGCCCCTCTGCTCAGAGGGCTGTGCGGCGGCGCTGCCTTTGCCACCGCCGCCTTTGCGCATTCTGTCTTTACGCTGGAGATCGCTACTGTAATGGCTGCCATTGGTAGTGAGTGAGTTAGGAAGAGAGAGAGAGAGAGAGAGAGAGAGGAGTGAATTGGTATGGGGAGGGTATAGGTACTTTGTAGTTGTAGAGATATGAGGATAAGAGAGGTGTTTGTGGCCACACACTCGTGCTCTCATGGCAGATTTTATCTGCTGTACCATTGATAAGCCTCATCTCCACCTGACCAGCCAGATTGGGCGATGAGGGATTGATTGGGTGGAGTGGGATATTAGGTTACGTGGCTATAGCTTGGCCATGGTTCTACATCCTTACTTTTTGGTTCTTTTGGGCGATGAGGGATTGATTGGGTGGAGTGGGATATTAGGTTACGTGGCTATAGCTTGGCCATGGTTCTACATCCTTGCACACTTTTTGGTTCTTTCTTCCACCCATAGGCTGATTTTTGAGTTTGCACAAGCCTATTAAGCATGGACGTGCCTATTCTTGCTCGAAAATGGCAATACAGATTGACTAACACTCGTGTGTTTTACACCGTCGATTTTACAATAAGCGGTTGTGATTGACTAACACGTCGCTATCACATCGTACGAAAGGTTTGTTTTGGAAGCTTCAGAGATCTTATTTAGGTAAAAGAAGTGAATTTATAGGCATTATTTTAGTAATTGGTAAGGTTTTGTTAAGGTTTTAGCTTCTTTTCATATAAGTTCAAGGTTCAATTATTGTTGGTTGGATTTATCCAATGAATGGCTTGTTCGAGCCTGTCTACTCATGCTTGGGGATTATTCTTGCCTCAACTTGCCCCCAAATTAAAATTCTAGGTTGGGTTAGGGGGACACCCCTAGGTAGAAAGAGAGAAAAAGGATCATTAAACATTAGGAATCGCTTCAAAAAGAAATTGACATTAAGAGTCAATAGACATCAACAAACATTAGGAGTCGCTTCAAAGAGAAATTAGCTTATATGTAGATTTATTACTAATGTGGCTTATGATTGTAATCTTTTTATATTATTATTATTTTAAAGGCCTCACATAAAATTAAGACAAGTCTAGGATTTGCCTTTTCATTTTGAAGCATATTTCATTATTTAGTTAGAAGACAACGTTGAGTAAAATTTTGAAGGTTGCATTAGAATAGGAATAGGGTCTATTTAAGATCTATTTACTTCAAAAAAAACATGCATTTATAGACATCTATAGGACATTAGCAATCAACAAGAATTAAGAAGAATTAGAAATCACTTCAAAGAAAAAATGGATTATATATAGATACATTACTAATGTGGTTTATGATTGTAATCTTCTATATCATTATTTAAAGGCTTTACTTACAATTAAGAGAAGTCTAGGTCTTGTCTTTCTATTTTGAAGTATATCTTATTATTTAGTAAGATCTTTGAAAAATCATGCATTTATAGATATCTATAAGGTATTAATAATCAACAAGGATTCACATGCATTAGAAATCACTCCAAAGAAAAAATGGTTTATGTATAGATTACTAATGTCATTTATGATTATAATCCTCTATATCCTTATTTAAAGGTTTTGGTTACAATTAAGAGAAGTCTAGGTCTTGTCTTTTTATTTGGAAGCATATCTTATTATATAATTTGAAGACAAAGCTAAGTAAAATTTGAAGGTTACATTAGCATAGGAGCATATTGTACCAATTTGATCTATTTAATATCTAATCACTTAAAAAACTTACATTTATAAACATTTATAGAGCATTAGCAATCAACAAGGATTATGAAGCATTGGTGATCACTTCAAAGAGAAATTGGATTGTTGAACTTCTAAAGTTAAATGATACATCTAGACATTATACTAATGCATTTGTTCATCATGTATATACATTTACATTTCTAATGTGATATATGCTTGTAATTTTGCATGTCATTATTTAAAGGCTTCATTTACAACTAAGAGAAGTCTAGGTCTTTGCCTTTTATTTTGAAGTATATCTTACTATGCAGTTAGAAGACAAAACTAAGAATTTTTTTGAAGGTTGGATTAGCATAGTGATAAATTGTATCGCATGGAATAAACCACATACGATGATCTTATCTAGAACTACACTGCACTTTATGGTTTTGTTAGGGTCAGATTATATGATGTGGCCCTCTCTAAGACTTGATCAATTAACATAGCTTTATCGAGGATTAGATTGCATGAGGCGAATTTGTTTGCAATAGCTTAGACCTTGTTAGAGTCGATCTCAATTTTCTAATCCATGTTCCAAACCCTGATCTTTTTATTTTGATTTCTTATCACAACACATCAAGTAGTCAAATTGGCAACTCATTATGAATAAATAAGGTCTTGTATTATTGTCCAATTACTCAATTTCTTAGCTCTTTGATTTAGAACTAATTTATTTTTCTTTTTGATTAGTTTTGCATACTTGTACAATTTTTATTTCTTTCTTTCTCATCCTAGGCTATTTTTTTAGTTTACTTGAGCCTATTAACCATTAAGATCTATTTACTTTTTAAAATGATGCATTTATAGGGCATTAGCAATCAAGAAGCATGTGTAATCATTTCAAAGAGATATTGTATTATAAAGTTAAAGTATACATCTAAACATTATACTAAAATATTTGCTCACTATGCATATACATAATTTACATTACTAATGTGGCTTATGGTTGTAAAATTGCTCATCACTATATAAAGGCTTTACTTACAATTAAGAGGACTCTAGGTAATCTCTTCTTATTTTTTACCATATATATTATTAGAAGGCAAAGCTAAGTAAAATTTTGAAGGCTAGATTATAGAGCTTCTAAAGTTAAACTAAATAACTAGACATTATACTAATAAATTTATTCATCATCTGTATACATTTACATTTCTAAGGTGGCCTATGATTGTAATCTTGTAAAGGTTTAGCTTATATTGAGAGAAGGCTAGGTCTTATCCTCTTATTTTGAAGCATGTCTTATTATGTATTTAGAATACAAAGTTAACTGGGAATTTAAAAATTGGATTAACATGACAATTGATTGATCACATGGACTAAACTAAATGGGTGATCCTATCTAGGATTAGATTGTATGATGTGGCCCTGTCGAAGACTAGATCACACAACATAGTTTTGTATAGGACTAGATTGCATTAGATGAAATTGTTCATATTAGTTTAGACCTTGTTAGAGTTGGTCAAATTTTTCTAATTAATGTTCCAAATCTTGAATTTTTATTTTGATTACTTAAATCGCAACACATTAACAAGTCAAATTGACACCTAATTGGAATTAAATAAGTTCTTGTATTCATCTCCAACTACAAAGTTTCTTAGATATTCAATTTCAAACTTTTCAATGTTTAGTTATTCTATTATATTTTAAATCATATTGTAGAAAAAATGTATTCATTTCCTCACATTAAATTGGTGAACCTTCACACTATTTACAACACCTAGAATTTATTCCCAAGGTATCTCTTCATTCAGTTTTAAATACCAAATATATGTACTATTTTGGTATCATTTTTACATCTTGTGACCTTCCAATACTACTATCTACAAATTTTGTATTGATTATATTTTCTCAATATGGAACCTCTTGAACTATTAATCATGATTGATATGCATGCACATGACCATGACCATGATCCATGATCGTGACAATCTTTTGTGCATCGTAAATGATTGTAAACTACATCCTAAGTCCATTACCTTCTTGTGTTGATATATATGCTTGGAAATTATTTTATTACAACAATGGTACCTAAGTTTTTTAGATCTCTTTCATGATTTTAATGATGAGCATCTTATTTAAGAGTCTAACACGGTAACATTTGATGAATAAGGAAATGCTTATATGCACACAATTTTCAGTTCTTCATTCTATATATGTGCAGGCATGATACTACTCTCTTGCTTAATGCATTTAAAAATAAATTGTTTTAATATTCTTGGAAATGGCTTATATTTTATCTCATTCTTATTTTACTTTATTCTATTATTTAGAAAATAAACAAAAAATCATATTTACTAGTCAACCTTGAGTGCTTTATCATGATGATCTCAATACTTCAACCTCTACTAGCTATACCCTAGATAATACTATGTAGCCCCTTACATAGTTTCTCACAATACATCATTATTTAGTGTCCATTGTGACACCCTTTTTTTTCCAATGAAACAAATGAGGCTTGAATGGTTCTAAAAGGAAGAGATAATCATCTCTTAGGGTTCAAGTGGCTAATAGTGTGCAAGATTATCATGATGTAATGTACACATATCTTGTTCTGTAGCATGATAAAGTAGATAACATGGAAGTAAATGAGGAAGAAGAGCTTCATTAAATAACAACTTATAATTTCCATCTAGATCTTTGAAGGATGGTTTCAAATTCATTCAGGATGTGCAATTCCCACCTATTCATTTTCTTGTCATGCCTTTGATTGGAATTACTTTTTGACTATGTATCAAGAGATGCATAGGTCATACTTGCACTTGTTGCATTGACTATTTATTAGTGTTTCAGCTTTATAATTTTTATTGATAGTCCTTGTTGTGTTTTTTGTTTGGTTGCATTGAGATGCATGTATAAAATTGTGTCATCCTTTGTAAGAACTTGATGTATTTTGTTACTATTATATTCCTTGAGAATGTTTTTTTATGGTTGGTGTATCAAGTCATATATGTAGCGTGATTATATGGTTTCTATGGTGTATGAGGTATTGAACTCTATTCAATTATTCTGTTTTATTTTGGCTATTATGTGTGTATGTGCCAGGAGTAGGTATGCTTGATGTGTGAATCAAGTGTGTAGGTATAGGTACATGGTTATTTCTCCACTTGAATTGGCAAGTATAAGTTATTTCCCCAATGTTGGTTAAGCGGAGATGTCATGTTGGGTAATGAGTTGTTAACCACTATTGCCTTTCTGTTATGGTTTAGATGTAAATCAAAGGTGATTGCACACTTTGTATGTTTTGAAAAAAAAACAATTATTGTATGATTTATATTATTGTTGTTTGGTTTCTTATGTGCATGCAATTGTATTTCTAAATTAAACACTTGGGTACATTAATGATGTATGATGCATTGGGGATTGATAAAGAAAAGAAAAAAGGAAAATTTGTAATTTTTAATTGTGTTAGAAATGATATTGAATTCTTACTGTAGGTGAGAAAAATCTGATCTGAAATCTTATGAGAGAAGATTTAGATAGATCAATCACCCAACAATGAAGTACATGCAAAACACACACATGCAAAACAAAACTCTAAGTTAGAAACACACATGCATGCTATGAAAATCTACTTCATTGCACTCCTTAAATCAAGGTCTTGTCTTTTTAAGATTTTTGCTCTCAGAGCACTGTGCACAAGAGGCTATGATTTATTGGAGATTCGAGATGATGAATGCAAAGAAAACTAAAGAAAGCGAAATGCAAGAGAATAATGCAAAAGGAGGACTAATTGTTAGATTGCTAGATCATTCAAATGAAAGAGGGGTTGGATTTTTATAGATGTTCTCCAGGTGATTCCACATTGTGGGATGAATATGGGATAAAAAGTAGGGCTTGAGAGTTTAATCCCACATGCATGAGGTGGATGGAAATAGGTAGAGGAGGAAGCATAAATGAGTCATGTAGATGCTTATGCATATGTTTATGAAGATGGATATATTAAATAAAATATTAAACGATAAATGATAATAATATTTTATTTTGCTCGGTGATAAATGATAATAATATTAATGAATGGTAAATGATAGAATATTAACATTATTAAATGGATAAATGATAATATTGATATTGATGATATATATATATATATAATATTAATGAATAATGATGGATAAATAATAATATTTAATGGATAATATTTGATGGAATAATGCATGAAAATGAAGTCGATCCACCCGGGATTAAGATGACAAATTTTATGTGTCTACAATTACAATTAGATTAATTGTGATCAAAAAAATATTTCTTATGTGGGGAAGTTAAATTAAATTATTTAATTCCAAGAGGGGAATTAGATTGTGTTATTACAATTGCTTGCAAAAGGACAACATTGTATTATTTTATTTGTCTTTGAAAAGAATATAACTTAGACGTTTTTAATTTAATACAAATTATGTTTTCTGGTTAAAAAGGGTGGAAAAAAAGTAAAAAATAATAGTCATAAAAGGAATTTTAAGAAAGGACTCAGTATTTTTTTATTTCATTCTCTCATTTTCGAAACTCTCTCTCAAACCCTCCCTCAAAGATTTGGAAAATGGATGGATTTTATTGCTATTGGATTGCTTCGGATTGGAATGAGAATTTGCATGGATGGATTAGGTGTGCATTTTCATAGCATCTTATATTGGGTTCTCAATTTGAAGAAAAGTGAAAGAAAATTGGTAATTTGTGAGTGCAAACTTGAAGTAATTTTCCTTATTTGTCATGTTTTGAATTATTTATTTGAATGTTTGTCATTCTTACTCATGTGGAATAATATGGTTACTATTTTATATTCAATTTCATTTTAGTCGATTCAAATTGATGTAAAATTTTACAATTTTCTAATTTGCATCCTCATTATGGCAAATTTTTTTCCAAAACTTCTTAAATTTGAAGTTTGACCTTAAAAGTGTGATCTTGTTCACCATAGGATCAAAAATTTATATTCTATTTTCTCAAATTTTCATTTTAAAAATTGAAGAATTCATCAATAGGATTTGATTTTTTTTAATTTTATGGTTCTTCCTTCCGAAATGATTTGAGAAAAAAAAAATTGTGCTTGGTTCTATGAATTTTGAGGTGAGAAAAGAAGTCTCATTAAAAAAATTCTACTTATAAACTTTTGAGATCATATTTATTTTGTTTCCTCAATTTTGTGCATTGAATTCCATGCCATGCTCAAATATTATTTTGGCATGTTGAGTGCATAGGATTTGAGGTATAGGGTGAGGAATAAGTGGCTCTAGATGTTGTCCTAGGTTTGGATGTGACTTCATGGTTACAATAGGTATAAAACAATTAATTAGGTGAAAACCAAATGAAACATGAGTTAATTGAAATGAACCAAGATATATGGTGGCAACATACTTGGAGTTATTGCATGACCCCAACGGGTGGTGGACGTCACTTGGGAACTCCCTTTGCATGGTGAGACGTCACTTGGGAACTACCTTTGCATGGTGAGAGGGCATATGTACTCAAGTATGAAAAAGAATCCTTTTGTGGTCTATAGTAATGAAACTCCTTGCCTTTCTCTAGGATCCGTGTCCTTGATGTTGTTGGACTTAGTGTTCAATATGGAACCCGTCTTTGGTTATGTTGTGATTGGATGAGGCTATTTTTGCACATGTTTATGTTAGTGTTGTATATATTATTAGCATGTTTACACTACGTAATGTGCTTTATCCCGCATGCTTATTGTCAGTGATTATTTCCACTTGAGCATGTTTATTATATGATTGGATGACTCTTCTTATGGGCTTGATATGTATTTGATGGTGATCGTGTTTAGTGGCCTATTTGAATTTGATGTTAATTACAAGTTTTGGTGCAACAATATTCATCTCATATTAATTACCCCTTGTTGCTTTGTCTCACTCAATGTCATGTGATTATTATTATAATTATTCACATTAATTAGTGTGTTTGTGAGTCACACTTCCTTATGTTTTGTGAGTGTTGTGCTTGTGTCCGAATGATTATGTCCTTGAATAGTGGGGTGGCCCTAAGGGTACCAAATGGATGTGTGGCATGGAACTATTGTTGGGGATTATAGTTTTAGGGAAATGGTGTCTCAACCTTGCAAAAATAAAAAATTGTACTGGTGCATTTAGAATGCTGAAAAAAATACAAGTGTTAAAGTGTATTTTGTATGTTGGATGAGGAATGCTCAATTTTTTCTACTAGTGCATCATATGTACTGAGGAAGTTCTTCTAAGAATGCTTGATTTATTTAAGCCACATTATATTTATAACTTATCATTGTAAATCTATTTTTTTAATCTTGAAGTCATAGATCTAATGGTAGATATTTTGTGCACTTTGTTCACCTTAGAAGGAAACCATATATTATAAGTGTATTGTATTATGACTAGGTATTGGGATGTATTATCAAACTTTGATAGCTATTGAGTTTCCTCTATATCTGTATTCACAACACTCCTATGAGAAGCTTACTTTGCAAATATATTGTAATCTGTTGTTGATTTCTGATATTGGGCATCTTTTAGACTGTGGTGCTTTTCTCTCGAAAGGGTTTTCCCCACGTAAATCATTGTGTTGTGGTATGCATGTTATTTATGTTTATTTTTGCCATTTTTTTGTAATTGTTCTAAAGGTCTATAAAAAATTTTGAATTAGCCTCCTCTCTAGATTAGTATAGGAAGTTGTTTTTCTACTTAACTTCCTTACATATGGTTCTTAGATGATTCATCTTGGCGGAGCTTTGGCTAGCATGCATTGGAGCTTCTCTATTGCTTTCCTCAAATTCTCTCATGTTTGTAAATTGATGTAATAAATAATTCAAGTTTGCAAGTCATCTTTGTAAATTATATTATGTTATTATGGAACCTCCTAGTGTATGGATTATTAAACTCCAACATAAGTGTTGATGATGTTATCCTTATTTTTATGTTTTCTTGACTTTGATATTGAATGTTCATGTTCTTTTATATGCTCCTTATCATTCTAGTAATACTGGTAAAATGAACTTAGAGCATTTTTTAATTTGGGCTTAAAATGAATTTTAGGTACTCAAGAAATTTTTTTTTCGAAAATTGAAGTCTTGTGTGGTTCATCTCCCAATTTTGGGGTTGTGTGTGAGAACTAACCAAGGGGTGGTGCAATTTTAGTTCTCCCCTTGGTTGGAGGTTAACTAGAGTGTGCTAGGAATGTTTTCCCTTTTTCCTCATGTCCTTGGACTTATTTTGGAGTCCCTTATATTCTTTACCTCCTATGGGGATCATCTCCTTTCTAGGTTAGTATGTTAGAGATTGGACAAGGTTGTCCCTCTTAGTCTCCTAGTTTTTTTTTAACTTTTTTAGCGTCTATTTATATTGTATTATTATTCTTGTGAGTCTTGAGTCTTGTACTTGCATATGAAACCTAGAAATAATTATCCATTTAATCTGGCCAAGACTACAACACATGGTCAAGAATACAATGCAAAAATAGGACTACAAAGATTTTGGAATCCAATAAATTTTATCAACACTTGTGAAGTGATAAACTTGTTTCCTTCTATGATGCTAGTATCATCTTAGCATGCTAGTGTCCTTTTTACTCATTGTAGCCCTCTAAAATGTTATTGTCCCTTGTTTCATCAAATAATTGGTTCTTTAAATTACCATTTCTCAAGGAAATCATATACATAAAATTTATTCCCCTTGGTGTTGGTGAGTCTTCCTATATTGTTTCTATATTGAAAAGTGTCATAATAAAATAGCTATGGAACCCTTTGTACTAGAAAATATTATGCAAGGTGTATAACACCTTATCCCAACAACTTTGTCAGAAAATTATAGAGAGGTTTCAACAAGTATAAAATAAGATTCCTTTCAAATGTCTCAATTATGGAGAAGTAGGACATTTCATGGCTAAGTATCCATATAGAAATAATAACAATAAAGACAAAAATAGAATGGGAAGAAATAATTTCTAAAAGGGAAGAAGTTTCAGAAGAAGCGAAAGAGTTTCTTCACTATCGAGCAAAGTTGTTCATCCGATGATGATGACTAAGGGACTTTTGGGAATGAAGGTGAAAAGGCTCCATTCATAGCTATGGAGACTACTAAAGATGATGTAGGAGGAATGAAGTCCAGAAACGATGATGATGAGGTAGATCTTGTAAAATAATTATATTGCCCTAGCAAAGAGATTAAGAAGTTGAAGAAGAGAATTCATGAAGAAGTGAAAGCTAAAGATAAGCTATCTTGAAACCTAAAGAAGGTGGAGACTGTGGTCATTGATCTAAAGATTCAAGTGGAAGAAGCAAAGAGAATGGAAGAGGTTATGAGAGAAAGGTTACCAACACGAGATAAGAACTACGAAAGACTTGAGGCAAAGGTTATGTCATTGAGAAAAGATTTGAAAAAAGAAAATAGTTGTTTAAAGTTGAAGTTTGGGATAGTATTGAGATCTTGGATCAAAACATAGAATTTCAAAGATCACCATTATCAAAATTGGAATTGGTTTAAGGAGAATGGTTGTGGAAGTTCAAAATTTCAACAAGTTGTGGCAACTAAAGAAAGGAAAATAATGGATGATGGTTTCACATAAGTGCAGAGATAAGATAAGAGATATGGAAGACAAGCTTCACGAGGACAATTATACAATACTAGGTTCAACTATTCCTTTTTTTGTTATTGTTTTAATTGCAATCAATTAGGTCACAAGGATAGATGAATTGTAGAAAGGTTTTGGTGATAAGAAAAAACTTTGTTATTAAAAATATATTTGCACCATTGTTTGATTTCAATATTGTTTGTCACAAGTGCAACAATTTTGGGCATATTGCAAGAAACTTTAGAAGCAATTTTGTGAATCCTCTAAAGCCGAATATTAGAGGAAATAACTTAGTAAATCCAAGTAGTTAAACTAGAAAGGTTTGGAAGATGAAACTAGAAGGACACGGAATAGATAAATACATGGTGGTTCATACTACACTACATCTCAGAAGGAGAAGAATATATGGATCATTGACAGTGGATGTTTGAGTCACACGAATAAGGATAAGAGCAATTTAATGCACTTCAAGAAGCTTGACGAAGGAAAGTTATGACTCGGTAAAAAAATTGTTGCAAAGATTAATAGTAAGGGTACTTTGAGTCTTAATGGTTGAAAGAGAAAAACTTATGGTGTCTTATATGTAGAAGACCTGATATATAACTTTCTATGTGTCATTCACATGTGTGATAAAGGCATCAATCTCTCATTCAATGCAAAGGGTTGTGAAATAAAATAAATAAATACTAGTGAGTTAGTTGTGGAAGGAAGCAAGACTGACAGTAATGTGTATCACCTCAGTAAAGTAGATGGACACAATTTTTTTCCATACAAGGGGAAGTGAGTTGGCTTTGGCACAAATGGTTGGGACATATTAAGTTGTATGATCTTCTAAGGATTAGCTCAAAAGGTGTGATAAGAGACATGCATAAGATCAAGAATGCTCCATCTACCAATTGCAAACCATGTCACAAGGAAAAGTAGATGAAGACCATATTTCCTACCAAGGAGTATTCCACTACAAAGTCACTAGATTTGAAAGATACAGATCTGTGTGGACCAATGAGGATAAAGAGTTTACAAGGTAACAAGAATTTTATGATTCTTATTGATGATTATACTAGAATAACTTGGATTACTTGTCTAAAAGAAAAATCAGAAGCATTTGAAATGTTTAATTTTTTTAAGGAAATGGTAACAAATTAAATGAGAAGAAAAATCAAATCTAGAGAGTTTACTTCTAACAAATATAAAAAATCCTCTAAGATTCATGGGATCCAAAGACAATATTATTCTACTAGGATGTAGAAAAAAATGGAGTAGCTCAGAGAAAGAACTAAACTACATAGGAGATGGATAGAACAATGTTTAGTCAAGAAAGTTTGTTGGATATGTATTCGAGTAATGTGGTTCAAACAATGGTATACATTTTGAATAGATCTCAAATTAGATCAAGGACTACAAAGACCCTATATGAGCTATGGAAGGGATGACCAACTTCAATCAAGCATCTCAATTTTTTTGGAAGCAAGTGTTATATCAAGAGGGATGAAGAACATTTGGGTAAGTTTGATTCCATGACTAATGAAGGTATTTTTCTCGGATATTCTATGGTAAGTAGGGCATATAGATTCTATAAGGTTGATAAGGACTGTGGAAAGTGTCAATGTGAATATTTATGAGACAATACTATCAACTGATGCTCCAAATGAAGATGATAAGGATGATTTAGTCTAAAATGGAGATGAAGGTATGGAAAGTAACTCAAAAAATAAAGTTACAAAGACTCTAGCTAATTATGTTTAGAAGAATAATTTAAAAGATTAAATCATAAGAGATAAAGATAATGGAATTCAAACCATGAGAAAAAATGAGAAAGCAAATTAACAAGTAAATTTTGTCTTACAAGAAAATATTGAACCAATTTCTTATGCAGAAGTAAGCAAAGAAAAAGGTTGGTTAGAGGCCATGGAGGAAGAGCTAAATTAGATTGAGAAGAATGAAACTTGGGAGTTAGTTATGAGACTTAAATACAATAATGTCATTGGTACCAAATGGGATTTTAGAAATAAGTTGAATGAAGATTGAAAGATGTTTTGAAATAAGTCCAGACTTGTTTGCAAAGGATATACTCAAGTTGAGGGAGCTGACTTTGAGGAGACATTTGCTCTAGTAGTCACTAGTACATTCGGGGCTAATTTCTAACGGCCGATTGTCGAAATTGCGACTACTTCTCGTCGGACTGCCGACAAAAGTAGCCTTCAAAAACTCATTGTCGAACTTGTCGACAATGCCTCTGACCATCAGAAGTACAACGATCCCATGGACTACCGACGGCGTGTATGATCGCTCTTCCGGTCAAAAAAGTCGTCGGACATACAGAATCCTTGTCGGATGTTTATTTAGATTGCGTCGTAATATCAACGGAAGTCTAAAACTTTACACCGACGAGAATGTTGTTTGTCTGATGGTTTTGTCGTCGGTCCATTAACATGCATCGATGACCATCCGACAAGGAAGTGTCGTCGGAGATATAGCATCCTCGTCAGATGTCTGTGTAGTTTGAGTCAGAATTTCGACGGATTCCAGAAACTTTGCACCAACGAGAACTATGTTGGTCTGACGATTCCATCGTCGATGGAAAGTTTAGTCTCCGTCATAATTTTGACGGAAATTTATTTTTAAAAAAAATTATTATTATCTAGACGTAAAGCACACCTCATTGATATGTACAGCGAATGATATTCTATCCCCATCAGCTACCAATAGGGGGCATAGGTTTTAAGCTAATATGAGGTGCACTGGTTTCAAGCTAATATGATCAAGCGCACCATGGTTGAGATGGTCAAACTCCTAAGAGGACTGTATGAACCACTGAGTACTGGTAAACCTATTAAAAATGGTGTTGATAGGGAATTAGCTAACCCAAATACAAGAGCCTTTAAAGCCAATCAGGGAGATAAAATGACTTTATCTACCTTATCTAAGTTAGTTGTTCTTGGGAGCTACCAAAACTTATCTACTATATATATACATGAAATGAATTTATCTACTATATATACACATATTTCTTATAAGTATATCCCAAATTGATAATCTCATATAAAGTGTCATCCTATGTCAATACATGACATATACCTATTGAATGACATGCATATATCTCATACTAAGTAGTCACTCATTATTATATATTCAACATATATTCAAAGACGATAATCATGCATTCCGGACTACATGAATATCCTCTTTAATAAAATAAATCACATGTACAAGGTTATTGGGTTGATCGAGTCCAATAGCAAAGTACAATAGGTAAAGATAGTACTAAAAATAATGTTACTAGCATCTCAAAAGAAAACATAAATGCATTATGACCACCCACAAAATACTTGATATAAAATACATTCCAACCTTTCTTTTGTTTAAGTAACTAGGGTATTTGAATTTAAATTTTGGTATAAAAATATAAAATTTTAAAGGTCATCTCTCCCCCTGTATAGTTCAACATGCCCACATGTTTACTCCTAAAAAAATTCAACTCATTTAGATATCTTATTTTCTAGTTATGAAATTGATCTTGGGACCTATGGGTTATGGGCCCATAATATGCGTAAGTGAAGTTAGCATAAACCATATCAATTATGTTCAATTGCATCAATCTCCACTTGGAGTGTTTAATATACATATCATCAATGATTGCAATGCTTATTTCAATATATATTTGAATTGAAACTTGCAATAATAGATGAAACAGAAAGAACATGTGTTGAGGGAGGTGGAAGTGCTCTCCGAGGTGATCACGAATTGAGTCTATCGGTCCCCAACGGTGGTTTGCAATGCCACCCGACCACGTGGAACCCATAGGTCCACCCCATAATGCTTGTGGAGGTAGTTACAAATAGTCAATCAAAGTATACAAGGGGGATGATAGGCTCACACATGCCATACACGATGCATACATGACACAAGTAATGGAACAATACAGTGCAATATCAATAGAGAAGGATGATACCAAGTCATGAATCCACATAGGGTCACTACTTTAAAACTACACAGGGCATTAGATTCTAGAAGGAAGTGGAGGAAGTGTCATCGTATGTCTCTTCGCACAAGTCCCAACGCTCCATGTGCGAGCTTTCCTTTCATCGTATATGCTCATGGGGATGCACCATATGGAACCAAGCATTCTCTCATACGGATGAGAATGATAATGACGGAATCCCTATGCTACATGAGCGGGTATGTCTCTTTGCACAAGTCCCAACGCTCCATGTGCAGGCATGCCTTTCATTGTATGTGCTACATGGGGACGGACCATATGGAACCAAGCATTCTCTTATGTGAACGAGAACAATGATCACATAATCCTTGTGTGAGTGGGCATACCTCTTTGCACAAGTCCCAATGCTCCATGTGCGAGCATGCCTTCCCAGAACACCCTTGGTGTTGTGATAGCCCTCAAGGCGTGCTCAAGGAACCAATTTTCTTGTTATTTGTTTTAACCCAAGTCTATTGTTATGTTATCACTTGATTACAAAACTCTCCAAACACGAATGCCAAGCATACCACTTTCAGATGAGGGACACGAGTGGGAGCCACTCCCTAGTCTCACTCTAGGAATAAGCTCATGCCATATCTAAATGCAAGACATCTCAAATACATCAAATTGTCTCAACTGCAAAATGCCATTTTCATACATAAGAAAGACATACTCAATTGGGCAGAACACCAAGAGAACGGATCCCAATTGATCCCTTATCAAAATTCACATATATGTTATCATGATTCCATAATAGAATATCATCTCAAAATCATCAAATACCACTTTTCAATAATTCCCAAGTTTGGACCAAAAACCAATCATGAGGCCAATTACCATTGCTGAATCAATGAATGAAAGATTTTAATGATGCCCATGAGACTAAATAGTCTATGGGACCAAGACAAACACCCTTAACTGATGGACCTCAAAAACCCCAAAATTTCAAAGTGCATAAAATGAAAATGCAAGATTAGCCTTTTGATTCTAATCAACTCAACAATACAATACTCCCTCGATTTGTCATTTCAACATCCCAAATAGAATTGAAGAGCATTACCTCATATATACTCGTAATTTCCAAATTTGGTTCATACAAATCATATAATCATCCAAATGGAGAGATTTAAATTGGAAGAATACTTTAATTCACTCAACAATTCATTTGCAACAAGCTAAAATCAATTCAATTGAAAAACAAAGGAGGAATTTGAGTTCCTACCTCAAACTTGACCAAATCTTCAAATTGACAATGTAATTGAATATAATTGAGATGAGACATGAGTTTCTTAAGTGAAGTTACCCATAAACTATGTACAATTGTTTGAATTCTTTTAGCATAAACCACAATGAATCTACACCTATAGTCCAAAGTAATCTAGCAAGGCATGCTATCTAAAATCCAAAATCATGAGTATTGGATCCAAGAGTATAGCACAAAAATTTGATTATAGCAATCTATTATACATAATATATCAAAGCAATTTGCAACCATATCTATTTAATAACAGTTCAACATATAAACTCTAATCTTTCTTTTTTTTGGTAAGCATTATCAACTATAATGAATATATAATACTGTAAAGAAGTCTTTATTGTTCATTATATAAATGGAGATATGTATAATATGGTATTGTTTTATATATTTAATTGTAATAGATAAGATTTGAAAAATATGTTTTATGTTTATATGTATTTATTCAAATAATTGATCTTTTGTCATTGAAATATAAGGATATATACCACTTTATTACTATTGAAAATTACTCACTGAGAATTAAAACAAAATAAATCTAGGATATGGAACAAAATTTTCTTAAGGTTTGACAATGGATGTATCCCCCAAATCAATCACAAAATTAACTATATAGATCAATATCTTACTTGAAATCACATAGAGAAATCTTATTGATTGACTATGAACATGTTACCTTAGGATGAGCTTAGATATGAATTTGGGGTTATCAAAGCAATGTTAACACCATGTATCAAACATCTGGGAGAGCAGCATAGAGAAAGTGGAATATAAGATAGGTGAGAGTGAAGTGCCTTGGATGGAATGTTGGAAGAGATGTGTGGGACCCCTGCACACCCCATAGAAGCATTTAGAAGCCATTAAAAAGTGTCATAGACCAAATATTAATGACTGTCCTAAGGGTACCAATTGTGACAATCACAAGTTTACTAGTGATACTGCCTACTCAAACAAGTTGTGTTTGGAAACCCCACTAGGTGTGTATATGTAATGGTAATGAAATGTCCTAAGAGTAGCCCTTACACATAAGTGTTGGCTCTCAACAAAGCCACACTTCCAAAATTTTCAGTCTCAAGACTTCTCCTATTGGGTCAACACTCATTGATGGCCACAAGACCAAATCAATGTATCTAGGCTTCGAACTCCTTACTCTAGGCTTGGAGGACCCTACACAAGGTCTATGAACACTCACTTGGTATTACAATAGATAGATCCTTCCTCTAGAACTTTGTTTGCAATGCACACATTATTGGTAATAATTGTTATGATGGATGGTCTATTAGGACGATAAATAAAATGCTTATTCTTTTTCCACCCTTTTAAACTACAACAAGGTATTTGACTTGGCAGGGTCCCCACACATCACTTCAACAACAAACATTAGGCAATTCAACCTTTTGCCTTCTCAATGCATTTTTTTTTGTCTTTCACTGGTTTTCTCAGTCTGATACATAGGGATATCAGACCTCTCATGGCATCATCACACGCACCTTCCAATATGTAGTCCTTTCATATTTAAGGTGCTTACACACTATGTTGTTGTTAAGTATTGATATAGTCTTAATACATCTCATGACTCCATTACATGTCCACACTTGGGTTTACAAACATAACTTTGTCAAAACAAAAACAATATCACTAGTAAAACTATGACTGTGGCAATCAATACCCTTAGGACAGTCACAGAAATTTAATCTATTTCATTTGGTTTTGATCCAAAAACCCTTCCAAACGTTGCATAGGATCGCATCGCCCCTCTCTCTGTCATCAACCACTTCAAAATACCAATCGCTTGGTCTTCCCACCAAATTCTTCACTCTTACTACCTTTTATTGTCTGATACATAGAGATATCAAACTATCCTCATTCCCAAACACGTACCAAATCTAATTTGGAGCCCTGCACACAACATAATATGATACATAGTGACGCCCTCCTAAATGGCACAAATGTTAGTTTAAGATCAATCAACACAAAACACACAAGACATTAGAGTTAATCAATCAAAAAAACAAACACATGAAGGCATTCCAAAGGAGACACTAAAAACATGCTAATGAATCTAACTAAAGAAGTAAGACAATGAGATATCTCCAACTATCTCTTAACATGATATTAGCTCCTTCTCCCTTGTTCCTCTCCTCTCCAAGTTCCAAAATAGTGTAGCTCTCAGCAGCTTTTTGCACTATGGATGCTTATGGAGGATTGAGATTTGTAGAATAGCTCCAAACATGAAATGAAAAGCTATTTTTAATGCTAAAATGATTGATTTTACCAAAAAGACAAGATTTAGTTATACTATGCTAAATGCTCTCTAAAATGGCTATAGTCTAAATGCTTACAAGTTTTCAGGATCTGGATTATGAAGGAATGGGCTCTATTTATAGGAAAAATGGAGCAATGGATGGCCAGGATTGAAAGGTTTAATCAAGGGTAAAGCTTGAAAGTTGGGGATCCATGTGCACAATTGACACCAATGAAATGGTGACAAGTGTCAACACAGGATTGGGTTGAGAGAAGAGGTTGGAGGCATTAAAGGCCTGAGAAGACCTCATGGTTATCTAAAGGCTAAGAGTCAAGCCTAAAATAGGATTACCCACTGAATTAGGAATTAATCCAAGGATAAACCTTTGTGCAAATGATTAAGAGATAATCATGGTCAAAGCATTGAAGGCTTGATAAGACCCTTGGGTTGAGTAGAGGTTGAGTCAAAACAAATGTTTTAACCATGTGGAAGGGTTTGAGTTAACCATTAATGGTTTTTGAAGACTTTGGGGATTAAGTGGTTGAAGGTTGAAAGCCTTTAATGGTTATCAAAGACTTTTAGGCTTTGAGAAGTGACTCCATTTTGCTTAGGAATGTGACAATAATTAGGGGATGGATTAGACTAATTAGGAAGGGGTTAGAAGAATCTAGAAGGGGATTAGATTTTTGCAAGTGGATTTGGTGGGTGAGGGAAAATAGGATTTTATTTAAAATAAAAATTCATTTATTTCAATAAATGTGTGCAAGTTGCATTTGTAGGAAAATGCAAGTTGGGGGGGATAATGATTTAAATAAATGTTTTATTTAATTTATTTAAAAGAGGAATAGGGGGATTTAATTAAATAAATAGATTTTATTTATTTAATTGAATGGAATTGGATTTAATGAATTAATTAAAATAAATTGAATAATTTATTTAATTAATAGAAGAATGTTTGGGGATGAATTAATTAAATATTAATTTAATTAATTGGTGGCTAGTGGATTTTTAATCAAATAAATACGAAATATTCATTTAATTAAAATGGACAGATTTATGTGACTACATTTGCCCCTCTTTGAGACGGTGCGGTTTATCGCATCGTTTCAAAGAAAGAAAAATAGGTATGAAGAAATGCCCCATAAAATGTAAATTTAATGGGTGGTATGCCCCCTCGAGAGATGGGCCGAAAAATTTCGAAAAATCGGGCGATCTTTCGAAAAAGAATGAAAATTGGCAGGGTGATAGAAGAGAAGAAGTTAGGTATACTGGGGAAAAAATAGAAGAAATCGGGGTAAACATGGAGAAATGGGGGGCTCGGGAAGTTCACGGGGACCACGGCGATGAGCGGGGCAAAGTTACGGTGACGGCGGGGGGTATAAATGGGGTGAAAGGGGTGAAAATAGGATCATTTGTGACCACGACCAATTGAAAACTAGAGCTCTGATAGCGACATTTGGAGGAGCAAGAAGGAGCTACGATGCCGTTTCCGATCACCGAGCACCGATTTGAGCGAGTGCGACGATTCCAGCGCCCAGCCGACTATGGACCAGCGGTACGCAAATTCGAAAACTTTCTTTTCATGCATTTTTAATATGTTTTTAGCTGAGTCCAAGTCAAGTCGGAGCAAGAGCACTGGAACTAGGTTTTTAGCACTTTTGCTCCATGAATTAGCGCTATTGTGCCGCAATAGTGCTTTTGTAGGCTAGTTTGAGCGCTTTTGATATTAATTAGCGCTTTTGTAGGCAAGTTTTAGCGCTTTTGATAAATTAGCGCTTTTGCATGGTTAATTGAGCGCTATTGGCTCGGAATAGCGCTATTGTATAGCAGTTTTAGCACTTTTGGTTTTGTAGCGCTATTGTAGAGCTTTTTGAGCGCTATTGTGGGTTGTTGTAGCGCTTTTGTTCAGAACTAGCGCTATGGTAGATAAAATAGCGCTTTTGCCTTAGGATAACGAGATGCCCCAGTTTTGGACAAAATAAATCTCTTGATGCCTAACGATTAATGGATGGCGAGGTGAAGTGGGAGTTGTTTTGAACCATAGCAGCCCGATGAGACTTAGGTCATTTGTTAGGATAAATGTCTGTTGAAGTCTAGGCGGCCATGATTGCTTACCTGTTGAGACCCGAAGATACTTGATCAAAGTATCTGATGATAGTCGAGGTTTAAACTTAAGAAAGTTTGATAACAAAACAACTGATTGGTGGTTGAATGATTATGTGCAGGAGGATCTGCGCGTGTTACAGTTACGCGAGCGCCACCCCGCGACACAGGGATTGCGGGATCGATTGACGCAGATAGAGATTGATTGTATTGCGGCTACTGGCCTCTACGAGGTGATGCATATGCCCGTGATTCGGATGAATCACGGCCTGATCACAGCATTGGCAGAGCGATGGCACAGTGAGACGTGCACGTTCCATCTGGCCCAGGGCGAGATGACGGTGACTTTAGAGGACGTGTGGCGTATCATTCGGATTCTGATTCGGGGGCAGCTGGTGACATATGATCGATCTTGGGGGACAGTGTCTTGCCAGAGGATATTTGATGAGGACATATATATTGATGATGGCTCGATCGCATGGGAGGATATAGCGGCACTATATGAGCCCCTTCCAGCAGTATTGTCAGGGATCGTGGGAGGACTTCTGTGTCCAAACAGGCGGTCACATGGATTGGCGGTCGAGTGGGGACAGGTTATAGAGATGATGGTGACTGAGGGGACCCGATATGCCTGGGGGCCGTGCGTTTTAGCGCACATGTATCAGGAGCTACACGAGGTAGTGTACAGGGGGAGAGGTTCGCTTGCAGTAGGCATGACGCTGCTGCATGTGTGGGCATGGGAGCATCTACCAGTGACTCGACCAGTGAGTCTGAGATTCCGAGCCGTGGACCAGCCCTATATGTTTATGTATAGTGGTATGATGAGCCAGCCCCACTTGGGGAAGCTAGAGTGGTGGCGGCGGGCATTAGATGATTTGGATGCAGTGATCTGGCGGCCATACTTAGAGTGTGAGCCATGGGAGGATGATGCAGAGGCACTACGTATTGCTTCATGACCCGATTCCTCATTGGGAGGACCTCTTATCATGTGGAGAGACAGGTGCCAGGACAGGTGATGAGGCAGTTTGGACGGCAGCAGGGACTGCCTAGCGGATCAGGGGAGTATGCACGAGTGATCCGTGAGCGGTATGCATGGGGTCCAGTGCTACCGTATGATCAGGCACTGGAAGAATTTCGGACACTACAGGCGAGGCCATGGGACTTACGACCGAGGGTCGTGGATGCAGGGGTTACAGCAGAGTATACACAGTATCGGGCGGCGCACCCAATTCTACGGATATCAGACCCAGCGGAGCCGATCCCAGCTTTTGAGGATGAGAGGGGACGGGGACGAGGACGGAGAGCAGGAGGTCGAGGAGGAGGAGGAGGTGGAGATGGAGGTGATGGAGGAGATGGAGGTGGAGGAGATGGAGGAGGAGGTGGAGGAGGTGGAGGAGGAGGTGGAGGAGGTTTGGGGATGCCGAGACAGCGGAGAGGGAGAGGTGGACTACCTCTGCAGATATCATAGGGACCGTTGATGCAGGGAGGAGTGCAGCTGAGTGGGAGGGGGATGGAGAGAGAGATCCCGATGGCTACAGGTGCAGGGGAGGGTGGTGCAGGGGAGGGACCTAGTGGAGGGGATGATACAGGTGCGGCCGCCATGGACATGGGGGAGGGAGCTACTGGGGATCTGCGGGAGCACATGATAGGTTATTTGCAGACCCGGGTAGAAAGATTAGAGGCGGAGGTAGCAGCTAGAGATGTGCAGCTATTTGCACGTGAGTCAGAGTTGACAGTGGTGCTGCGGGAGAGAGATACTGCGGTGGAGAGATTGGCGGAGCTGCAGGAGAGAGTGCGGACTGGTGCACAGGGGCCTTCAGGAGAGGTTATGAGGGAGATATGGCGAGCACAGGCGGAGATAGAGTACTGGCGGGGGTTATATGAGCAGGTGGTACCGATTAGCCAGCGAGCTCTCAGCTATTCACAGATGCGGCAAGCCAGATCCGAGCGATCACAAAGGATGCAGAGCAGTGGGGGTGTGATGGGTCCTCTACAGCAGGATAGATCAGGAGATGCAGGAGGGAGTGGGGGTTCGATGAGGCCTCCACGGAGAGATGGATCAGGTGGTGCCGGTACCAGTGGTGGAGTAGGTAGGGGTGGTGGTGGTACAGCATCTGGCCAGAGCGGCATTTGAGAGAGCATTTTTGCATACATGTATTGTATCATTGTCTATTTTTTGGACTGTATCTTGGATGGCTCTTTGGTAGCCAATTTTGTAGACTTCATTGTACTCTGATATATGAGATGATATATATGAGGAGATCCCATATTGTGATGATTATGCATGTGATGATGGATAGATGTTTATGCATGATGATGATTTATTGCTTAGATGGATATGTGTACATGTATGCATTTGATGAGATGTTTCTTTGTATGCATGTTTTTATGATGATTTATGATGTGAGATACTGACATATGAATGCAGGTTTACATATATATGATGTATTTGATTTGTGATGTAATGCTTTATGTATGGAATGCTATGATGATGTATGCGTATGCTGGATTTTATGAACAGGATTTTGATGGTGTTTCCTTTTGCGATGCAATGATAAGATGATTTATGTGATGATGTTAATGCAATGGTTTAGATGAATGATTTTATGTATGGATATGCATCTAGATGTGTTTAGATGAATGTAATATGGAGAAACAAAATGTTTAAGTGTAAATGTTTATATGATAAACAAAATGTTAAATGAATGCATATGGATAAACAAAATGTAAAGTACAAATGTTTATATGATGATGCCGAAATGAATGCAGATGGATAAACAAATGTAAAGTACAAGTGTTTATTTATGATAATGTGTTGTAAATGAATGCATATGTAAAAGGGATACATGAGATGGTATAAACCAATGTTTTGTAAACAAATGGTGTTTTATGATTCTAAATGCGCTTTTAAATATGTTGGTAATGACAAATGATAATATGATAACTAATGGGGATAATAACTGCACCTTAATGTGATGATAATAAATGTAATGTGAAATGAATCCTAAAATGAGCATTATAAGATACTGTAGTAATGAATGAATGCATCTTTTTACTATAAAGAAATGAATGCAAATAATAAATGACGAAAAGTTTAATAAAATGATAATGGATAATTGATATGAAATGAACGCTTATTAAATGATGTAATACAACCAAAGACAATTTGATCCCATGAATGAATCTAATTATTTATGATTGATGAAAATGATTTTTAAATGCAAAGTAATGTCAATAATGAACTATATGCCATGTTTTTGAAAAATGACATGAATGGATGTAATGCAAGATGCACCTAATATGCAAGGATGATATGATCATGAGGAATGCAAGGTTTTTAAGACTTTGCATGATGCATTGATGATGTATCAGAGTACTCGGTCGTGATTGTATCCAAGACCAATTTTTATTAGTCATTTTTGCATGTAAAAGCCTACATATGAATGAAGGAGTGGATGGGTGATATGCAACGGAATGCAAGATATAAACAGATGAGGTGAAATGACGATCCATAGTGCTCTATTTTCATCATTGAGCTTTAAAATGTTGGAAGAGAATACAAGCATCTTGACACAATAATTCAGGATGACTTGAGTATTTCTTTCATGGATTTTAATATAGCAAGTTAATACAAACGACTTGATATAAGGGTCAAGTCGACCAGAGTATTGCTTGCGGAACAGACAAGGATTATCTCCTTTCGTGCATGACTTGGATCGTCCTCCTTGATCTTAGGCTGATCAGATACTGAGACAAGTACATACCGTACTAAGAAAATAAAACCTTTATCCAATTTGGAGGAAGAGGAACCAAAGAATGAGCATTGTACCTGCAACCAAACAGTATATATATACATAAAGAATAAAGAATATGGATCCTTGGTAATGGTTCATGCCCATATGGTCGAGATATACGCTGTAGTCAGCAAGCCGTAGTGATCTATGACTGGATTTTGCATAAGATTACGTAGTTTGGTGAACTTCCCACGTAGACACCATTAGTACATGCCCCAAAACTTCATCGGAAATAATGCGCAAATGATACAAAATAATGCTGCAAGATCCTGATACAGATAAACAAATGAATTACTCACGAATCAACCAAGCATTTGATAGCTTAACATAATTTTCTTGTCAAAGAAAATGTTTTAAGACAGTTGGGATTGTTGATGTTGATTGTTTTGGTCGAGTGATAAATGGTCAGTGTGTGAGTAGTTGTCAATGTTTATTTGGTATCGGATCGGATAAATATGTACAAGGTGTTGCCATGTTTTTGTGTGATTTTTGATGGGTTTTCCGATGTTTTTTGGATTTTGTGAAACAATTTTGAATATTTTTGGTATTTTGAGAGTCATTTTTGAATGTTTTTGGATTTTGTATTGATTGCCTGAATGAAGAACGTAATGATATATAAGACAATGTAGAATCCACTTCCATCACTAGGGTAAGGGTATTGCCCCCAGTCTGTAGACTTGACTATGAAAAGGTGGGATGCTAGACGCATGGAGTACTTTCTTAATTGTAGATCAAATAACAAGCCATGGTTGGGATGGATGGGTGTATGTGTGCATGAATGTGATCGCAACGAACCTGAAAGATACTGGAGCCATTGCCTTTACGAGTGGTGCCTGTTTGCCAGGTTTTCACCATCGCACTTACCCAAGGTGCCACCGGAGTGGTTGTTCACCGTTTGGATGCATGATTTTTCTTTACTTTTTTGAATGTTTTTGTATTTTCTTCAGGACATTTTCTGAATGTTTTTGGTATTTTTCTGATATGGAGGGGAGCCTGATGCTCTATACAACTTAGGTATAAAACCGTTTGAGGTGCATGTTGTTGATTGGATCTGCAAGCGGTTCTCCTTCTGATGTAGCCAACTGATATGCCCCGGACCCGAATACAGCAGTGACAACATATGGGCCCAGCCAGTTTGATTCAAACTTGCCTTGATGTTCTCTATTTGGTTGGTTGCGAGGATTCTCTCGTAGAACAAGATCACCTACCTCAAATGTACGAGATCTAACTCAGTGATTGTAACTTCTGCTCATGCGCTGCTGATAGGCTTTGAGGTGATTGTATGCAGCTTGTCGTTTCTCATCAAGTAACTCTAAGTCCTGAAGACGGGATACTCTGTATGCTTCATCATCAATGAGATTATGCAAGGAAACTCGTAATGATGTTATCTCAACCTCAATAGGTAAGATAGCTTCTGCACCATAGACCAATGAATAAGGAGTTGCACCTGTAAGGGTTCGAATGCTAGTTCGATATGCCCATAATGCTGGATTCAATTGAACATGCCAATCACGACCGACATCATTGACTGTCTTTTTGAGGATCCTCAATATGTTTTTATTGGATGCTTCGGCCTGACCATTGCCTTGTGGGTAATAGGGAGTGGAAAAGCGGTGTTGGATATGAAATTTCTCACAAAGTTCACGGACATCCTGATTTTTGAAAGGAAGACCGTTATCTGTGAAGATGGACATGGGTACACCATACCGGCAGATGATGTAATTGAGGATGAATGAGGCGATCTGCTTGCCGGTGACTTGGGTAAGTGGAACAACTTCGATCCACTTTGTGAAATATTCGGTAGCGGTAATAATGAATTTATGGCCATTGGATGAAGATGGATGAATCTTACCCACAAGGTCAAGGCCCCATTGACAAAAAGGCCATGGTGTTGTGATTGGTTGTAGTTCCTGTGCTGGGGCATGTATCAGGTCGCCGTGAACTTGACATTTCTTGCATTTCCTGACAAAGTAGTAGGAATCCTTTTCCATAGATGGCCAATAGTATCCAGCTCGCATGAGTTTCTTGGCTAGTGATGGACCACTTGAGTGAGTCCCGCAAATTCCTTCATGTACCTCTTCCAAAGCCTTTGTTATCTCATCTTGTTCCAGACACCGAAGGAGAGTACCATCAAGACTACGTCGGTATAGGGTTTCAGCAATAATGGTATATCGAGCAGTTTGGCGAATGAAGGTTTTTCGTTGGTTATTTGATTGGTTGGGAGGAAGGGTGTGATCGCGGAGATAGGTGTAGAACTCACCGTACCATGGGGATTCAGAACCGACAAGGCAACATATCATTTCGGATTTGGGGATATCATAAGCAGGAATCCAAAGCTGTTCTACCAAGAACTCGTAGCGTGTTGAATTTTGTGGAAGATCTAGGAGAGATGCGATGGTAGCCATGGCGTCAGCAGCTCGATTCTGATCTCTTGGTATCTGCTCAAAAGTGATAGTAGTAAATGATGTCTTTAGAGTGTCCACCATTTGCTTATATGGCATGAGTTTATCATCCTTGTTCTGATACTCATCTGTTGCTTGTCGAATGACTAGTTGTGAGTCGCCATATACTTGCAGTTCTTGTAATTTCCATTGTACGGCTAATCTGAGTCCTGTGATCAAAGCCTCATACTCTGCTATGTTGTTTGTGCATGGAAATGTGAGCCTGTAAGACTTCGGGATGCTATCACCTTGAGGTGTGATAAACAGAATGCCTGCCCCCGAGCCATGCCTAGTGTATGAACCATCAAAATATAGTTTCCATGGTTGTGCTTCTGTGATCATGAATATCTCTTCATCTGGAAAATTGGAAATGAGAGGATGATCGCCTATGAGTGGTGCATCGGCCAACTGATCTGCAATAACTTGCCCTTTGATAGCCTTACGGTCCACATACTCAATGTCAAATTCACTTAGAATCATCACCCATTTGGCCAAGCGACCTGTCAATGCTGCTTTGCTGAGTAAGTACTTGAGTGGATCAATCTTTGCGATGAGTTGTACCTTGTGTGTCAATAGATAGTGTCGCAATTTAGTGGCTGCTAAGATTACTGCTAGGCAAGCTCGCTCAATAGATGTGTAATTGAGTTCATAGCCAACCAGTGTGCGAGAGATGTAGTATACAGCACACTCTTTACCTTCTGCATTATGTTGTGCCAGTAGCACACCCAGTGTTGTACTTGTTGCTGAGATATAAAGTAACAATGGTCTACTTGGATCTGGTGGCATCAACAATGGTGGATTCATGAGATAGTCTTTAAGTGCCTGAAATGCTTGTTGGCATTTGTCATCCCACTGAAAGCGGATGTTCTTGTGTAGCAAGTGTGTGAATGGGTGACACTTATCAGCCAATTGTGCAATGAATCTTCGGATGGATTGAAGCCGTCCTTGTAGTGTCCTTAGCTGGCTGATATTCTTTGGTGGTGGCATATCCATGATTGCCTTTACCTTTGCTGGATCGACCTCAATGCCTTTGCTTGAGACAATGTATCCTAGAAGCTTCCCGGAGGTCACTCCAAAGACACATTTCTTTGGGTTGAGTCGAACATGATATTGTTCCAGTCTATCAAAGATTTGATCTAAGATGTGGAGATGTCCTTCTCTAGTAAGTGATTTTGCTAGTAAGTCATCCACATAATCTTCCATCATAGTATGCATCATGTCATGGAAGATGGTGGTCATTGCTCTTTGATAGGTCGCTCCTGCATTCTTTAGACCAAAAGGCATTACATTCCAGCAGTATGTGCCCCATGGACATGTGAAGGTTGTCTTATGTTGGTCCTCTGGTGCGATCTTTATTTGATTGTAGCCGGAAAAGCCATCCATGAGTGAAAGCATGGCATGTCCTGCTGTTAGATCTACTATGATGTCGATATTTGGTAGGGGGAAGTCATCCTTAGGACATGCCTTATTCAAATCTCTGAAGTTAGTACAAATGCGGATGCCCCCTTTTGGTTTGCCAACTGGCACAATATTGGAGATCCATTCTGCATAATCAATTGGTCTAATGAAACCAACATCCAGGAGTTTCTTGAGTTCTGTTTTGACTAGCACTGCAATCTGGGGATGCATCTTACGAAGCTTCTGCTTGACAGGTTTGGCTCCTTCTGCTACAGTGAGGTGATGCATGACTAAATCAGGATCAAGCCCAGGCATGTCTGCATATGACCATGCGAAGTTGATCTGACGCTGCTGGAAGAACTCGATAAATTTAGGTTGTTCCTCTGAAGTGAGAAGAGATACCAGATGTATGATATGAGGGTTTTCAGGAGTCCCCACATTGTATTCTTTGGTTTCCTCGATGAGGATCGTTGATCGTTCCTATTATGTGCTTGCACGGAGAATGTCAAACCCTTCATCCTCAGGCGCCTCAGAGAGGTTTTCACCGTTGGATACGCTCTTTCTTTTTACTTTTGTCAGATCAAATAATGCCACAGTGTGGTTCTCACTAGAAGATCCATGTTTTATTGTTATATTTTTGTAGCTGAAGGGTTTGGTATCCGCCCCAAAGTATGTTGCGCTATTAAGTTCAATGGCGAATCCAGCTTTGTGATCCCCGCTTGGTAGATTATCCCTTAATTCCAAAAAGTCAATGATAGCCTCATCGTTCTGGAAGAGGTCAAGACATGGGGGATTTGGTTGGTTCCATTCAATGAGTTCAGGGTGGATAATGGGCATTACTTCATCGATTAAGTTAAGTGCGGGAGATGTATCAGTGAGGGTTAAGACAGTGTGGTGAAGGTCGTTGATGGTACTCTCCCTGTCAGAATCAGGCGTAGGATGAGACATAGGGTCTGTGGAAGATGTTTCCAGCTCAGGTACCCAAGTGGTCTTTATCTGTGCTTCTCCGTAAACAGGGATGTCTTTGCGTGGCGGAGGTGGTGATGTGTCTTCCTCATCTGAAGTGTTAAGTTGCACTGAATCAAATTCCCACTCATGTGAGTCGGTCTCTGAATCACTCTCCAGCATCCGATTGCTATACCATACTGGGATGTCTTTGGAGTTAAACACGGCAGGTGTGATTGGTTTATGTATCTTTGTAGTGATCGGTGCTGCAGGAATTGTGATGGGGTTTAATGGATTTGTCACTGGAAGTAGCGGCAGTGTTGATTTAGTGACTTCTGTTGGAATGGTTGGTGCCATAGATGCTGCTGCGGGTTCCAATATAGTTGTTGTTGCTATTGGTGTTATTGATGGGATTATTGGTTCGTTTGGTGGGATGATTGGTATTGTAGATGGTTGCGGTGGAGTTGTGAGCCTCGATGGGGCAATGGGGATAGTGCTTGATGGTGCTTTGATTATGAAAGGTGTCCTCTTTGCAGTAGGTGGACAAAATGGTTTGCTAGGTTTTCCTTTGAATCTGAGTTTAGGAAGGATCTCTTTTTCAAAGCCTAGGCCTGTATTACCTTTGCGCTTGAATTCTGGTAGCAGCGGTTCATGTCGTCCTTGTTTGCAGTATCCCAAAGCACTCTGACCATCATATCCCATTCTTTGCATAATGAGGAGGCCTTTGCCATACTGTTCTGTAGGAAGTGTAACTCGCGGTTTATCAGTGGTGATGGGATCTTTATAGATCCATTCTGCTAGGTCCTCATCTTGTGTCTCTTCCTCTTGACTCTTTCCAAGGATGAAAGGCGTTAAGGCACATGCAGGCGTGATTAGTGGTTGCTGGAGTAACTGTTGTGGTTTACCATGTGTTCTAGGAGAAGTGGGCATTTGTCCCACACAAAAGAGCTGACTCAAGTTGTATTCTCCAAGACCTTCCTCTGCGACTTTCATTTTAAGCTTTTCTTGCTTAGGTATAGTGGTGTTTGAACTGGCAAGAGAGGCAGGACTTATATATGATGTGGAGGAAATGGCTTCCCTATTATTAGGAACAGTAATTTCTGGTTGATGGTTGATATTATGGCAAAATGCAAAGGGATTTGCGTCACCCAGGATTGTGATCTCTACACCGTTATGTGGGAACTTGATACATTGGTGGTAGGTAGATGGAACGGCTTGCATGGCATGTATCCAAGGTCTTCCTAACAATAGATTATATGGCAGAGGAAGGTCCAGAACTTGACAAATGATGTGCTTTACCACAGGGCCTACTCGGATTGGTAGTACCACAGCTCCTTTGGATGAACGCTCTGCATCATCATAGGCCTTGATGGTGATCTTTTTGCGAGGATCCACTGATTCTATTGCATATCCCAATGTTGTGACCAACTGTAGTGTACAGATGTTTAGGCCTGCTCCATTATCAATCAAGACTCGCTTGATCCTGTGTTGGTTGACAAAGCCTTCAATGTGGAGTGAGGCGTTATGAGGTTGCTGGAATGAAGAGTTATCACTTTCGGAAAAAGTGAGACAAGGTGATGACTTTAGATTTCCAACCATGGCTTGAAATTGGTCCGTGTTCAGGTTTGCAGGGACTGACGCTTCTTGGAGTGCTTGATCCAAGATAGTTTTATGAGAGGGTGATAGACACAAAAGCTCCAAAATGGATATAAGTGCAGGGGTTTTGTCTAATTGTTCCACAAGATTGTATTGCCTTGGGATGGAGGTGGTGCCTTGTGGAGCTGCCTTTATGGTGACCTTTCCACGACGTGTAACAACATTGCAATTTGAGGTGGCATTTTTGAAGGTGATAGTTGCAATTTGTTCACTGGCATCATACAGGTGATTGACAGTGTAATTATACGCAGCCTGCGTATAATCAGTGGTATCAGGACCTCGTCTGGAAGTGGAAGGACCCCTTTGATCTTGCGATGGAAGTGGATTCTTGAACATCTGATGATCATTATTGGTCATTTTTGGATCATGCCCTTCAATTTCAATTTCTCCTCGGTCAATAAGATCCTGAATGAGATCTTTCAATCGGTGACAATTACTTGTCTTGTGTCCTCTTCCTTGATGGAACTCACAATGTTCAGTATCTCTCCACCATGCTGGTTTGACTTGAGGCTCATAATTTGATAACTTAGGTAAAGTGATCAAATTCTGAGAAATGAGTTGTCGCATCACTGTTTCAATGGGTTCCCCTAAGGGAGTGTATGTGCATTTTTGTTTTTGTGGACGAGGTCTTGGTTCATCATGAGATGTGATGCGACTTTGATTAAGAGGAACATTTGTGTTATTTTGAGGTGGAGGATTTTGTCTTGCAAATCGAACCACAGGTTGTGCATTTTGGATAGTTCGAGCATCCACAATTCCATCGTTGACGATATTCTTATTCTTGTTCCAGAAGTTTAGTTTATCGCTATTGAAGCGCAGGCGAGGACCATCTTTGGGTTCATTAAAGATTTTGATGAGTCCTTTTTTGATGAGTGCCCTTTCACATTTTATACCTTTGGTGATCATATCGTTAAAAGAATCTGTATCTTTGACATCCAGGTGAAATTCCATTTCTTCGTTTAAGTTGGAAATGAAAATTTCCACTAGTTCTCGTTCAGGTAACTGAAGAGAACGTCTGCTAGACATTTGGCGCCATCATTGCAGGAATACTGAGAATAATTCACCTGGTTTTTGTTTGGTGTTGCATAGATCAGCCATGGTGATGTCGCGTTCAATATTATAAGAGTAATGAGATAGGAACTTCTGGATGAGTTCCTCAAATGTTCTTATGCCACCTGGTAGTCGGGAAAACCATGATGTGGTTGTTCCTCCCAAGCTTTGGGGAAAAAGGCGCATTAGGTATGTGTCCTCATAAGCCACTTCAAGACAAGCGGAATGAAATTCTCGGACATGATCGCGAGGATCTCCCTTTCCTCTATATTTTTTGAATTTTGGTGTTTCGAACCCACGTGGAAAGGGTGGCATATAAAGATTCCTATCAAACGGATAGGGACAGATGTCGTTAAGTGAAAATTGATTGGTCTTAACACCACTATGAAGTTGTTGGGCGAGATTCTCGACTTGTTGCCGCAACATATCCATTTCATTTGGAGGAGGAGGTGGTGGGTTACCTCGAGGGATGTTATATCTGATGGGATCTCTACGCCTTTCCTCCTCTTGGCGACTTTATCTTTCTGATGCTTGTCTTAATTGGGCAAGATCAAAGTCCGAGGGGAGTTTGGCTCCTTCTTGAGCGAGTTTTAAGAAGTGAGCATCCGCATTGTTCCTTAGTATTTCATCAAATAATCTGTTAAAATGAGGGTTATGCTGAACCCTTTCGATTGTTGAAGGAGTGGGAGTACTAGGGTTTTCGTCATTCCCATTTCCTCCAAGTGCTTCTTGAAATTCATTGAGGTTGTCCTCTTCTTCCTCAATTTCTATTTCTCGCTGCCTTGATTGTGATCGGGTTTGAGCCATTTTGTTTGCAAGTTTGTTTGAAGTTTGATTGAAGATGATGATGAGTTGTCGATGAAATGAAAGATTGATGGTTGGTGATTTGTGTTGTATGTGGATCTCTAGCACTTTAAGGTAGATGCAACCGAAATTCCTTCTTTGAATTGCTTGTTTGTTTTGATAAGATTTTGGATGTGATAAGGTGTAGAGAAATCTGAGATGTGTTACAGATTTAACTACCTAGCAATGAGAGGATTCACTCATGAACTAGTTTTAACCTGCGTAGATGTGTCTCTTAGGATGAGCTTATCCTAGATGTAGAAACAATCTAAAAAGTGATGCGATGTGTTTGATTTCAAGCAATATCTAAAAGAGAACTTGGGACAAGAACCTCTTAATGTTTTGAGAGTTTTGGGATGGATTGATGATGGAATGATAATGTATGAGTAAGATGATGGATGTTTTGTTTTCAACTTCAATAAAAACTTTGTGTTACAAATGGAACAAACTCTACCTCTTCCCTTTCAGGTGTTGGTGGCACTTCTCGAGCTGTGTTGTAGGTGATACAGATGTTTGGGAAGAAGTTGGGATTAATCTTTCCTCCTTGATTTTTGTGATAACTCAAAGCTCTATATTGCATAAAAGCTCTGCGGTTCAATGATTCTGAATCAAACTCATTTGTTTTACCTTGAAGGTATAGACGCATGCGATGTAGAAAGACTCTATGTGAGACAAAGATTTGTCTATTGAGATAGAAGAATTTCCTCCTTTTGATCAAAGTCTTTGAGCTTAGTGGTCTCCTTTTCAAGGTGATATTCTGATGACACTTCTTCTTTCGCAAGATGTGAAGAATGGTCATAAAAGTTGTGACTCTTTGTTGTTTGCACTTTGTTTTTGGTATTTTTGTTTGTTTTTTAGAAATGTTGGATGAATACTATGTTTCTGGGATTGATTTTCTGTTTTTTCTTTGACAAGAAAACAAAGCAAGCACACAAACACAAGATTGTAGCCTCAAAGGCACAAATGAGTATGGGTCTAGATCAACCCAATTCTTGGACTTGTTTTTGACCTTTCCTTTAGATTTATTTTAAGGTGTATTTCCAAAGCCTGAAGTCGGCTCAATTTTCACTAGGTCTGTAAAACGAACACACTTCAAACACTTTTTATCCCTATGGTCAAATGGCCAGTTGTGATAAATTTAGCCCACATCTTGATATTTCTTCGACTTTGGTACTACATACCTTATGAATCCCGCCGTGGCAGGTAAGGATGTGATATACTAAGTCTTGCACGAGCATAACAAATAGATGATCCCTATGATGGGGGAGTCACCACTTTTATCAAGCCACAAGTGACCTTTCAAAAAGCTATGTTTCTACTCAAGGAAATATGTATGGTGAGTATCTTGGGAGCAAAACCATCTATGCTCTTGCACTAAATTATACCTCAAATATCCTCAATCAATAGAACAGGTGGGCTACTACTTAAAGGTGTTTAGTCATGTTCGATGTTTTTGGACATAAGTTCATTCTGCAGTGACTCACTTAAGAGCCTTGTAACTAGTGGTGGGGCCCATTTGTCCTTTCGGCCAGTTACACTGTAGAAACAGCTATACCCAAGGCTACAGCTTTCGCTCTCACCTGATTTCTATAGCGGCTCGAAAGATTTACCGCTCGAGGTCGTTCCCAAGAGTATCGATCCCTTGGCAGGCCTCTCTTAAAAAATAAAATTTTGAGTGTTACTAACACTTTTCTCTTGCACCTAGGACCACGAGAGCCAAGGGAGAGGATAGTGTGTGTTAGAAGTAGGTCCACTCGACTGACTTTTGTGCACAAGCGTGCCAAACACGAAATTCACTTGTTCTTTTTAATCCAACATTTGCAAAGATGATCTAACTATTTGGAGATGTTGCTCCAACAGCCATGGTGTTCTTTTTAACTTCAAAGGCAATGTGTTTTGTAATCTAGAATTTGAAAACCCTGGTCAACTTAATGAAAAACACGTTTTGCTTGAAGGAAATTTTGTTTGCAAAAATAAATCAAAAACAAGTGGTTTGTCAGTTTTATTTGCACCAAATTTTTGAAATGTGGATTGTAAATTTTAGGTCCCAATTGATGCAATGAAATCAAATTTTGTGTTGTTAATTTTAAGCACCAAAGAAAATGAGGCCTAACTAGAAAACAATGAAAAACTCTTTTTTATGTTTTTAAGTTCTTTTTAAGCACTAAATGAAAATTTTTGTGATTTTTGTTGTGTTGTTTAACCTGCACAAAGAAAAGAAACAAGTTAATAAAATCAATGCTCAAAGAGGGGGGCTTCCACAAGCCTAAATTCTGATTTTTGGGTTACAAGTCCATTTGGGCGACACTCTATCGCAATAGCGCTATTCTGTGTTTTTACAGAAGTGCTGATTAATACAACAGCGCTAATCTGCGTGAGCAGAAGCGCTAATTTAAACAGTAGCGCTGAAAGAAAAGAAAATCCCGAGAAGACAAAAGCGCTAGAATTGTGTCAATAGCGCTGAAACGGTGACAATAGCGCTGGAATGTTATCAATAGCGCTGAAACATTTTCAATAGCGCTATTTTAAGATCAATAGCGCTAAAAGAAATTTTTGCAATAGCGCTAAAACGCGTTCAATAGCGCCGAAGCGCGACCTGTGTGGCAATTTCAACAAGCAAAATGTTAATTTCAAAAAAAAATAGATCAGAAGGTTGCGTGTTCGATTCACGTCGGGTTCACCAAATGACGCCCTCCTAAATGGCACAAATGTTAGTTTAAGATCAATCAACACAAAACACACAAGACGTTAGAGTTAATCAATCAAAAAAACAAACACATGAAGGCATTCCAAAGGAGACACTAAAAACATGCTAATGAATCTAACTAAAGAAGTAAGACAATGAGATATCTCCAACTATCTCTTAACATGATATTAGCTCCTTCTCCCTTGTTCCTCTCCTCTCCAAGTTCCAAAATAGTGTAGCTCTCAGTAGCTTTTTGCACTATGGATTCTTATGGAGGATTGAGATTTGTAGAATAGCTCCAAACATGAAATGAAAAGCTATTTTTAATGCTAAAATGATTGATTTTACCAAAAAGACAAGATTTAGTTATGCTATGCTAAATGCTCTCTAAAATGGCTATAGTCTAAATGCTTACAAGTTTTCAGGATCTGGATTATGAAGGAATGGGCTCTATTTATAGGAAAAATGGAGCAATGGATGGCCAGGATTGAAAGGTTTACTCAAGGGTCAAGCTTGAAAGTTGGGGATCCATGTGCACAATTGACACCAATGAAATGGTGACAAGTGTCAACACAGGATTGGGTTGAGAGAAGAGGTTGGAGGCATTAAAGGCCTGAGAAGACCTCATGGTTATCTAAAGGCTAAGAGTCAAGCCTAAAATAGGATTACCCGCTGAATTAGGAATTAATCCAAGGATAAACCTTTGTGCAAATGATTAAGAGATAATCATGGTCAAAGCATTGAAGGCTTGATGAGACCCTTGGGTTGAGTAGAGGTTGAGTCAAAACAAATGTTTTAACCATGTGGAAGGGTTTGAGTTAACCATTAATGGTTTTTGAAGACTTTGGGGATTAAGTGGTTGAAGGTTGAAAGCCTTTAATGGTTATCAAAGACTTTTAGGCTTTGAGAAGTGACTCCATTTTGCTTAGGAATGTGACAATAATTAGGGGATGGATTAGGCTAATTAGGAAGGGGTTAGAAGAATCTAGAAGGGGATTAGATTTTTGCAAGTGGATTTGGTGGGTGAGGGAAAATAGGATTTTATTTAAAATAAAAATTCATTTATTTCAATAAATGTGTGCAAGTTGCATTTGTAGGAAAATGCAAGTGGGGGGGGATAATGATTTAAATAAATGTTTTATTTAATTTATTTAAAAGAGGAATAGGGGGATTTAATTAAATAAATAGATTTTATTTATTTAATTGAATGGAATTGGATTTAATGAATTAATTAAAATAAATTGAATAATTTATTTAATTAATAGAAGAATGTTTGGGGATGAATTAATTAAATATTAATTTAATTAATTGGTGGCTAGTGGATTTTTAATCAAATAAATACGAAATATTCATTTAATTAAAATGGACAGATTTATGTGACTACACATAGCATGAACAAAGGCCTTCCCACACATTTGGATGAATTTATATGCATGGGAGACCAAATTATACATTATTTACTCCTCTCGGTAAATACTAGGCAGGGTTTTGACACTTTTTGGAAAAACTATGATATCTTCTTTAAAACACTATGAAATTCAATGCCACAAAAAGATAAAATGAAGTTAACTCTATAAACTACAATCTTGTATTTATTTTTAATCGAAGCTTTCCTACATTGTTTGATTTTCCATCTTGTTAGAAATCTCATCTCTATTATGCTTTGATGGATGCCACATCCTGTTACAAACCTCACATTTTGGCACTGGCAGAAAGGATTTTAGCAAAGCTTGTGGAATATAGCTTTTAAATCTACCAATTGTCATTTCATCTTGTGCATATGGCTTTTACATGTAGAAGAAACAAATTTGATAAATAGGCCATATGGTGGATGATAAGTGAAGGATTTTTCATACTAAAGGTGTGGCACTAGTGGCTTTGGTACTTGAAGGTGACTAGAGGTTGTGGAAGGAGAAATGGTGGAAGTTGGATCTATGGTAGTGGGAGTACATGTTATTTACGTATGAAAATGTTAAGCTAATACTCATAAAATAGCTAGGAATCCAACTTAAGGCATTTTATTTGTTAATAAATTTCTCTACCATTGAGCTACTGCCCCCTTTTGTACCATTCCATTGTTGGCTTGAGTGTAGATTATTTTCAACACCCATTATAAGACACATTATAGGTTCTTGGGGATCCTAACCTAACCTATCTTTGATAACATTTTGAGCTACTACTCATGGACTAGTTAGGTTACCAAGATATGACCTTCTATTTGTTGTTAGAATGCGATCTATGACTAAGTATTAGAGGATCTTACTAACTTGGGTATCATGTTTTTATGAGTCTCTGACATGACTCCTAGTAAGTATATAAGGATCTTACTAGTCCTGGATCTATGCAAACAGTTTAGTCATCTTGTGACAGTCAAAGAGGGCAATAGTAATAAGTCTTCATGATGGAATTCTATTAAAGGTGGTAGTCAACATAGTGAAAAAGCCTAATCATGTTTAGAGCAATAGGCAACCCTAAGAACAAGAAAAAATAGTCATGTGATAATGCATAGGACAACCTTAATGCCCAAGTTTAGAGAGCATATACAAGATGAATAATGATAGTCTAGCAGCAGGGATAAAGACAAGGGCAAGTTTAGTGTCAGGTACATATAAACATGAATTTCTTGAGTTAGCATTAGAGTATATATCAGCCAGTATGGTATACATATTTAAATTCAGATTTGTGCATCATTGAATATAAATTAAGATGTTCTTAATCAAGTCAATGACAGTTAATAGAGTATTAAGTTAAGAAGGTAAATTTTATCTCTTTATTCAAACAACATTAAAATAACATAACGTTACTGCCAGACATAAAATATAAATATATATATCTGCACATAATCTCAAGAATACATAATACAATCAGATTCATGCTATGCAAATTCTGGTAATACTGCAAATTCTTATAAGGAATAACAAACTGATTATAATGAAATGACAATAAGTGGTTAATGCTGATACAAAGTAATACTAACAGGAACTTTGATGGCAGTCTAATACACATCATTGTTGAACTTACCCCTACCTCATATAACCCTATGTTGGCTATGGCCCACCATAATTAGAAGATCCTAGTTACTATTATCCTAAACCTTGCATTGACTGTCACAATTTGATAGTGAGTTGAGTTAGTCCATTAGCGAGATTGGGAAATAGTTTGGTATTGAGTTTGATGTTGGTGGAAGGTTTAAGGAGGTACACTACGGCATGAAATGACTCTTCTTGTCCCTCATGTGAATGTGCTCCTCTTGAAGCATTACGACATGGATGACCCTTCCTTCCATTTCCTACACCCTAGTTTCTAGCCCACACCTCATAACCTTTACCTCACTTCCTATCATTATTACCTTCCATCTACCTTTCATATCCCCTCTCTTAACCTCCTTCACTTTCCTACATCCTATCCTAAACCTTAACCTCATACACATTTACTTTTACTTCACCTACCTAGCCCCATTCCATCATTCACATCCTTTTATCTCCCCCCATTCACTTTCCTACCTTCCAAACCCCTAACATATCCTAACTTACTCTTTCACCATTACATCCTTCATCACTTACCTCCCTATCTTATCCTAACCCACACCTCATAACCTTATACCTCTCAACTTCCATTTTATACCACCTTCCTATCATGGTACGCTTATCCACCCTTCTAAAACACCAACAAAAAATGACACTCGATCACTACACAATGGTTCGGTGGTCCTGTAGTAGGGAGTTTCTATCATAGCCATATATACTAGCATCCATACCTAAGGTAAGCTCCTCTGCTAGATCCTACATTTAGGCCACTCCCAACGGATGTCAGATATAAGAGTGGCACAATTTGTTTTCTTCCCTATTTGATCACGTAGGTTTAGGTCATCTCGCTCCCTAATTAGGGTATGCCCTAAGAGGTTATGCCTATAAAGAGGATAATTGATCATTTCATTTGATCGACCATCCAAATCAATCTTATTTATCTATTTTTCTACCAGACTGAATATGAGCTAGGGAAAAAAAAATTATGAGCAGGAAAATTCATTATAATAAAGATAAAACTTGATCATCAACCAACACAAATGCAACCTCCTATGTAAAATTAAAACAATTTCATCACTACATAAAGCAAATTTGACACATTGTCACAAACATAACAATTTTTTGGTCAAGAAAACATTCTGTGAATGAATTGGTTGATTACCCTACCTTTTTTCTTCAATCGGATCTTGGCGGCACCGCAATCCAGAACTGTTTCCCTCCTTGTAATGCACAATTTTTTTGTGAATATGGCAGAGGTCAATGGGACGAAGAGGTGGGATTAATGTTTAGCAAATGACTTGGTTTTTTTTTGGTTTTTTTAAGTAATGCCCGCAGTCATCGAAATTTTGACGAATGCGGGCACTTTTTAAAGAAAACACAAATTTCATTGCCAATTCCTTCTCCATCAAAACAAAATGTTGAATTATCGTCAGAATTCTGACGAATGCGGGCATTTTTTCAAAAATAAATCAAATTTGGTCACAATATGCCTTCTCCGTCGGAAACCTTCGTCAGAATTTTAGGCCAAATGTATTAGTGAGTGAGGTCAGAGCCAATCATAATGTTTCTAACATTGTCAACATTTAAGGATTATAAGGTATATCAAATGGATGTTAAATATGAATTTCTGAATGTCTCCGGACATGTAGTGTCACGGGTAAAACACTTCGTTGGTGAAGCGGCCAACAAGGTTCAAACTCCTATTGGGCCATTGTGCTCGCAGGTCTTGTGTCTACGCTTAGTTGTTATGATCACAGGTTTCAACAAGTGAAGTGTGGGGATGAGAACCCCCATTTGTGGCCTCACCAGTTCATAGATTTGGGTCAAAAAGTGTTTCACGTGGAGCCAGACGACATGTCATGTCAGCGTCATTGGTCACGTTAAAAAGTTTACCAGGCATTTTTTTTTTAAATGCAAATTTTGAATGGAGAATTAGAATAGGAAGTCTACGTTGAGCAATTGGAAAGGTTTCAGTGTTCAGACAAGAAAAAAAAATTGTGTAGGCTAAAGAAGTCTCTTTATGGACTCAACTAGGCCCTAGAGCATGGTATTCTAAATTGGATAGATATTTGCAATAACAAGGTTTTTAGAGAGATAGGGAAGACAAAAATTTATAAATAAAATCATAAGGTGATCAATTTTTTATTATTATTATTTATGTTGATATTATTTTTGGAGGTAGCAGTGATGCAATGTGCAAAGAGTTAATGGATGCAATGCAAAGGTAGTTTGAAATGTCAATGCTTGGTGAGTTGTCTTTTTTTTTCTAGGTTTATAGATCTCTCGATCAAAAAAGGTATATATACATCTCATACCAAGTATATAATAGAGATGTTTAGTAAGTTTAAGATGGAAGTGCAAATCAGCAGGTACACCTATAGTTGTTGTGTCTAAATTGAGAAAATATGATGAATCTACTTTGGTAAATCAAATCCTATGTAGGTCAATGCTTGGTATTTTATTGTATGTGAATGCATCCAAATCAAATATAATGAAAGTAGTAGGGATGGTAGTGAGGTTTCATCAAGAGCCTACAAAAACTCATGTGAAGGTTGTAAAGATGATATTCATGTATCTAGAGGCTACAATGTATTTTGGTTTTTGGTATCCTAAAGGTGAAAACTTCACTTTGACTGTACATACAAATGCAAATTGCTCCAAAAGTATAGATGAACAAAAGAGTACAAGTGGTGGAGATTTATTTCTTGGTAACAATCTTATATCTTGGTTGAGTAAAAAGCAAGACTCAATATGCATATCTACAACAAAAGTGGAGTACATTGTAGCAGTTTCTTGTTGCACTCATAATTTATGATTGAAGCTTAATTTGAAATAGATGAAAGTGGAGTTTGATGTGCTTATTTTCATTCTATTTGATAAAGCAAGTGCCATCAGTATTTCCAAGAATCTAGTGATGCATTCAAGTAAAAAATATATTGCAATTAAGTATCATTTTTTGAGAGATAAGGTTGTAGATAAAGAGGTGAATCTAGAGGATGTATTAACTAAGGAGAAAATTGTAGACATTTTCATAAAATCTCTTCCAAATGATACTTTTGACTATCTCTAGACAAAATTGGAAGTTGTTGCTTCCCCATCTTGAATCAAAAGGAAGTACAAGTTAGAGGGGAGCGTTGACTCCCTATTGCAAGTAGACTTGGTGGTCTTACATAGTGTTTTAGATCATGATTTGGAGAGAAAGAAAAAGTAGGAGAGTAAATGATGTTTAGAATTCAAGATGAAGGGGGATCAAGTGATTGAGAGAGTGTAACCCAAGATGTTATGTTCTCCTTTGCCATTGATGTCAAAGGGGGAGAAAGTGGCCCAAAATTCAACATCTTTTAATGTGTTCAAATGTTATGAAGTTTCTTATTGTTCAAGTATATATCATAGGGGGAGTTTTAGAAACCTTTTTTTGTTTATCATGAATGACAAAGTGAGAATTGTTTTGAGCATATGTTATCATTGATTTCAAAGGTGTTGATCAGTTCTAATATTGATGGCATGGTATCCAAAAGAGTGCATTTATTGTCATGTCTATGTCTAAGCATTTGAGTTTTAGAATGGTAAGATATGATGAATAGTTGTATTAATTTTATCATTATGGTTTGGTTTGAGTTACTACTGCTTGAATATATTATGTGATTTTTTCTGGAAGCATCTTCGATATGCTTTTGAGGTTTGTTTCTCAAGAATAGAATATGCATTCAGTTGCACTGGACCAAAGTGTTGAGTTTTACATTTTGTTGTAGTTGATATTTATGACCGACAGTTTTTACATAAATTAAGTCTACATGTGTTGTTTCACATTCCAAAGTTTCAGTGGCTAAGGTCCAGTAGATTGAAAGTTTGAAGTGACAAAGCATTTATTGTGCTTGTTGGTCAACTAGGTTGATGTTCCAATTTGATCCAACAATGGATTATAACAAGTGTCAATTAGATGTAGTGTGTAATTGTATATTATAGTCAATGAAATGTGTGTTGGGTGTCACATAGGATATCTCTTCTTTTGCAGTAACATGTGCACTTTTGGACCTAACCTTTTACATATGTGGTTAAGGATTATTCTTATGACTGATATGCAGATGAATTAATCTAATTCTAGGTCAACGTTTGAATTTTATTATGATTGTAATCCATATATAGTTGATTTAGTTTCATTACTAATATAGATATTTAATGTATGCATCTGGAAGGTATTGTTGTGTTGAATACACCTAGATATTGAAAGGGGGGGTGAATTAGTATCCTTACAACTTAAAACCTTTAGCCCAATTTAAATTCAATATCCTTAAATAGATAAGCAACAATGAACACTAATGTACAAGAGTACAACATATATACATGGAAAACTCTAACAAGGGAAAAACCATGATGAGATATCTCACAATATATGAATAAGTATTAAAATCTGTTATAAGGCTCACTGCCTAAGGAAGTACACTGCTCTTGGAAGGACTTTTTGATGAGGTTTACTATTGGCTTGTTGATGATTGTAATGCATTCATCACTTGTTGTCATTGATGAAACACTCTCACACAAATATATGATAACATTGACTAGTGGTGTAACTTCAATTGGTTTATACTACCAACCGGTATGTTTAAGGTCTATCTCTAACTGATACTTTGTGTCAACCGGTATGTGCTTAAGAGACAACCTGTTGTAACACTAAGTTGGCATCAAAGTGAAGATGAAGTTAAAGGTGAAGATCAAGTGGAAGATTCCTATACAATGATTCACTAGTTTTATTCCAAACGGTATTGACTGCTCTAACTGGTATCTGTTTTTGTGATGAGTTACCAACATCATTTGTTTGGCGGTCATTTTTTTGATGAGTTACCAACACCGTTTGTTTGGTGGTCATTTTTGTGATGAGTTATGCTTAAATGTCTAAATACACTACACCTAGGAAATTGTGTTCCTATGGCCGACATAAGGTCTGAATGCCTATTTAAAGACATCTGAGTGAAGCATTTTGTGTGAGATGAAAAAAGAGAGAAAATATATAGTAGAGATAATCTATGTGAATACTTTTGCTGAAGAGCGATAAGTGTTGAATGCACTTAGAATGATCTGATCAAGCAAGTTTTTTCTACTCAGAACATATCAAATCTTTCTTGTTGTTTTCTAATCATTACAACAGAACTAAATCCCCTAATCGGGTAAGCTCTAACAAGCTTCATTGTACAAATCCTCTAACAAGGTGATCCATTAGTTTGGATTCTAAAATCCTCTAGCAAGGTCACTCTTAACGGGGTAGTACTCTTAATAGGGTATAAGCTTCTAATAAAGCTTGGGATCTCTAACAAGATTCGCTCCTAACAGAGCTCTTTGTAAGACCTTAACTGGTCAGTTTTCTATTACTGCAGATAGTTAAATTGTGAGTTCCATCTCACTGTGGTTTTTACCTATTTGGGTTTTCCATGTATAAACACTTGTGTTATGGTGGATGTTCTACTTTATGTGGATGTTGTTATTTCATTTTGGATAGCATGTATTTTGTTTAATTGCTTGGTTAAATTCATCTATCGGTCAGTGTTTAAAGTAGTGTTTGTTTTGGAGTCACTGATTCACCCCCCCTCCTCTCAGTGCTTTTCAAGTCCATCATTTACTACCTCCAAGCAAGATACAAAGGATAAAGGAATTTATAAAGAGATTCACTATCTCAGAGTAGGATACATGAAAATTTTATATTAGAATGAACAAGCCTTCAAGTCATAACCTCTAGTAGTTTGCTTAGAATATAGGTGCTCGTGACATGCTGCCTCAAGCAACTATTAAGAAATGACGCCATCAAATCAGCCTCAAGAATATAATATGGTGAAAGAGGTATAATCTAGGAGGTGGAGGGGATTTAAAACAACTTAATAGATATTTCTATGCAACCCCAAATAGCAACCATGCTAGTGCACATCATCCCAAGTTAGAAACAGGGTAATGTGTAGATGAAACGTGTAGCACTTTACCAATTGGCCCAAAAACACAACTTCCAAATAAATTTAAGAAATACAAATCAAAATAAGGTATAGAGGGTCCCAAATAAACCTTTTCATAACTTCCAATGCTATAAAACACCTCAAAATTCATAGCACAAGCAAGAGAGAAAACCCTGTTAACCGAACCACCAGAATAACCCTAAAAATCAACTTCAAACAAAATGCAACATCAAAAAGATGAAGCATTGTCATGTGGACTACATAGATACGCTCCATGAACATCCAACATCATTCTCATACACTTCCTTCACATTATAATGCGTAAAATAGATGGCATAACCAAATAGAAAGTTCTTTATTCTTGGGAGGCCAAGAGAGATAGTTATGAAATAAATCATCATCAAACATACTTCTGGTATACTTCGTCAGGTAAAATTTGAACTGAGATACTACGCAAACATTACAAGCATATCCACCAAGTTGTAGGAATAGAAATAATAATGTGGAGCATTTTAAAGACTAGTCCTAATAGGCACCAAATTGCTAGTTCACACTACATTCACCAAAAACCATCTGTGATAACACTACTGATCTAAAAAGATAGGAGTAAAACATCCAAAGAACATTCACTTTAAATCCCAAACTATAAGACCATATCTTCAAATTTAGAGGAATGTGGAGCATTCTCCTAGATAGTCTTCAACTACCTTCTTGCATTTTCACACTTCAATAATCTATATAGACCAAAACATCCTTGTATCACCATTTTCTCACTCAAGAGAAGCAAGAGAGATAGAAAAAAAACTTGTATCATCCAAATTACCATCAAAATCATATTGACTTCATTATCATGCTTTCCAACCTCATCGTATTACTTCTAATCCTCATCTTAATACTTCTAATCCTCATCTTAATTCTTCTATTCCTCAACTAAATTCTTCTAATCCTCATCTTAATATTCTATCATCATGATAACATCTTTGCTAAAAAACAAGGCATGACATCCAGCCATGAAATTCATCACCATCATTGTTCTTCAACATAACACATCATTATTATCATAAGCATCATCATATAAGTATAAGTGCAAGCACCAATGACTTCACAACATACTGAGTGTAGGCATCAACACAAGATGAGGGTTGGCATCCAACCTCGAACCTCATCATAGCAACATCTCAACACACATGAATACCAACATCGCAACTACACCAAAGACATAAATGACAACACTTAGACATCAATAGTCAATGACAATAGCCTCCAACATGACGTATGTGTATGTGGGTGAGCTTATGTGTATAAAATCTCAATCACTACGTGTAATTTTTTCATAAGATCATATGCATTGTGAGATAGTGTTTTGAAAATTGTTTAGATTAGAATCAAAATGAGTTTTTACTCTTGAAGGTCTATCATTTATATCTCTTGTATTTTGTTAAAATTGGTGTCTCACATGTTGAGTCGGTGCTTGGATCTTGGTGTAGGGTATTTTTGTGTTTTTTAGGTTGGTGCCTACTTAATATTGTAAATTACTTGTTATATTTATACTTTTGTGAGGTTGAATTTAGGCAATAGATCCAAGTAGCTATTCTCACTATGGTTTTTCTCATTCTAGGTTTCTACAGAAATCTAGTCTCTCTGTGTGGATGTGTGTAACTATGTTAACTAGTTTTCCTTTTGCTTTGATGATTTGAAGTTCATTCTAGGAGAAGTTATTAATAATAAAGTGTAGCATTGTAAATTGTCACTGGGCCAATTTACACCTCATGTTTGTGGGCCCCTACATTAGTGTTGTTGATTGGAAAGATCTTATGACCCGGTTTGTAGTGTTGTTTTGTTGACCATTGTTTTGCAGAGTTCGGTATATTCTGGTGCGATCATATCTTGTGATGATAATTTGGGATATTTCTTGGGATGGCCTTGTGTATCTTCATTTTATATGGATAGTGATTTGGTGTTCCGCAAGTTATCTTTCTCTGTTACAGTTGCCAATTGGTTGTGTTCTTGAGCTTTAGATGTTGATCGATGAAGATTTGATAAGTGGTGTTGGTGCAGTTGTTCCTGATGATTATAATGTACTTGTTGGTGTTTCCTAGTTGTGTCCTATTTGTTTTGGTGATCTGTATTGATCATTGTGTGAGTTTTTGGTGGTTTTTATCAACGTGTGATGATTTTTCATGGCACAGTTTTCCTGGTGGTGTAGCGTGTTGCGATTGATCTTGGCATGATTTCCAGTGGTATTGTGTGTTTGGGAATTTGATTTAGGTCCATGTTATGCTATGTAAATTATTATATTGGTCTAGTGGTTGATCTTTGTATCATGTGATGTAATTTTATAATTAAGGGTTGAGGGTTTAGCCGACCTTGTTGTCAAGGTTGATGATTTGTATATATAGGTGATATTATCATGTAATTTGGGTGTCGACACTTTTTCTATATTATTAGAGAGAGGTTTATGTATGAACAAGTGATTCATCATTCGGTGTTGTTATTGAGGAGAGATTAGTGTTGCAGAGCAGACATATGTGCTTAACCAGAACTGTAATCATCTATTTGGAGATGCTATTATTTCCGTTCATTTCTTTCGGATTGTAGTCAAAACCTTGTTGTAAGTCAATGAGACTTCCATGAGGATTGTAGCCTTCTGGGCCATTATCTTTTGAGCAGTGATCTCTAGGCAATGTGCCTCAATGCATGTGCATTCCCCATTGTAATATTTTCACATACTACTACACAGTATCATCTTACTGTGGGTAGGTTCCCATCGTGGTTTTTCCCTTAACTGGGTTTTCCACATTAAAATATTGGTGTTGTGTGTTGTTCTTTCAATTTGTTTATCTGTCTTATTACTGCAGTTTATCAGATTTATTTTTGTAGTTAAATTTGTTGATCCGATGAAAACTGATTCACCCCCCATCAGATCTAGATCCTCTGGTAGAAGTTTAATCGCTTGAGGAGATCCGGGATGGCAGCTCAAGGTGTTATCTTTAAGAAGGATAGTCTGAGGTTTGATGGGAGTAACCATTCTATATGGAAGGACTGAATGGAAGTACACTTGAAATGTCTTGGTGAAGATTATTGGAAGATTACAAAGAATTCCTATATTGTTCCTCAGAACAGACCGTCTACTCCTGATGAGATCAAGGAAGTTGAACATAATATTATAGCAAAGGAAACATTGCTTAGTGCCCTAAATGATTTTGAGATGACAAATGTAATCAGACTTCAAACCGCACATGAGATTTGGGTGAAGCTTTAGATTCTATATGAAGGTGATAAACAAGTGAAGGTTGCTAAGATGCAGAGTTTAAAAGGAATATATGAGATGTTGAAGATGGGAGATGATGAGAACATACACTCTTTCATGGATAAGGTGAATGATCTTGTCCTAGGTATCAAATGTGTTTGTGGAACCATTGAGGAAGATAAAATCATTGCTAAGGTGTTGAGATCTTTGCCTCATGCTTATAAACATAAGGATGTTGCTATTGATGAGATCAGGAGTGTGACTACAGTAACAAGAGATATGATGGTTGGAAAGATTGATGCATTTGAGTTGAGTGAGTTTGGAGAATCACATGAAAAGTCTAAGACTGCAGTCGGAACATCTACATCTGTATCTAATAAGAAAAAATATGATTCTGATGAGTGCATAATATCTAGATAGAGAAGATAGAGAAGAGAGATCGAAGAGAAAGAAAGAGAGTTGGATGAACTTGAAGCACTAGTTGCCTGGTGATTGCCTAAAGGAGTCGGTAAGTATGATGGAAATTTTCCTTTGAAATGTTTCTCTTATAATAAGATAGGACATTTTTCTTCTAGATGCCCAGACAGAATGGCTAAGTATGACATGCATGATAAGTTTTATAAACATGATAAGAATGATAGATATGGAAAGCATGAGAAGTATGATAAGCCTTACAAGCCTAACCAGAAGTATAGGAATCATAAGAACTATTATTATGTTTTTGATGAACATGTTAGCACATATTTTCACAAAATATTTTTGTGCTATATATGGATCCCTTTTTCCATCATATGAGCATTTACTGCTGGTGTCTTATATGCAGGGGCATAACTAAAGAAAATGGAGTTGTACAAAAGATCAATTGTTTCATGAATGGCATTGCCAAGTCCTCCAAGCCTACGCAGATGGAGTGGTAGAAAAGGTTTTAGAAACATTCAAGTATGTTGTGCTAGAAAAAGAAAATCCTTTATCCCACATTGTTTGTGGGATAGGCTCTTTTAACACTTAAATCCAAAGTGGCCCGTATAATAACTATCGAAAGATAAAAGGCTTTTGGCGTGAAGAAGATTAAACCCAGTGGACCCTGCGTGCGCGCACATCTCAAGGCGTCCAAATTTTTATGATAGACTGGCAAGGATGGAGGCTAAAGATCGAGCAAATCAGACAAATCTAACAATCGGGCAGATGATCCAACGATGGTTGCTATACCACAATGAGAAACAACTCGCTGGTTAATCCTTACGACTTGGCGACTAAGCACGTGTGGAAAAGGGGAGGGTCAGAAGAACAAGATACTGTTGTAAGGATTGAATATCATTTTTGTATTAGTGAAGTCTATAGGAAGAAGAAGTATCATTTTGTGCAAGCAATCTGTAATGGAGTATCTGCAAGTGCAGCTTATGTGTGCAATTCTTTTCTGAAGATTAATATACAAGGTTCATTGTTTCTTTTTCCAAATATTGTGTACACTTTTGTGTTGATGATTATCTTTTTCCTCTTGATAAATCTGTTTATATATTTGCTATGATGTGAATCACATGTCGTTGCATTAAGTGAAAGGTTGAGTTCTTATTGTTTGCGTAACGCATACTGAACCTTCATAATTGATGAGAAATTGTCTCTTGAGTTGATAAGATATTTTGTCCACAAAGTGTCATATATATCCCTAGATAGAGGCACTGGTCTATTATTGGTCTTTAAAGGTTTTGATATATATGCATTCAAGGTCCTTGATAGAGAAATGTTCTTCCCAAATCTTATATAAACTGATCTATGCAAATTTCATTTAAGTCCTGAAAGCAATCTCATTTTCAATATACATTCACAATCATTTCTTTTCAAAGCATTCAGTTAAAGCACATAATAAAGTATAGTTGCAGAAGAATAATTTTCCAGTTGTGTAAACTTGCCAAAAGGTTTAAATCAACTATAAATAACCTCTTTTGTTCTTGAGAGGAAGATGCATACCCACCTAGGTTCAATGGAGCCAAAAGTGCAAAGGGATTTGGTCTTTGACCATCCCTGTTCGTTGGCCGAGGCTGATTAGACTACTTGAGGATTTGGAAGTCTTTGGGTTTTCTAATCTATGGTTTTGGGAACCAACAGATTGGCAACTCTGCTAGGGAGTTGTCATACAAAGTTTTCAAAACCTTTAGTAGTTTATTTCAGACTCTACTGGAGGGAGGATCCCAGAAGATCAGTTATGTCAGTAATATTTCCTCTTAGGAGGTGGTGACTCTATATTTCAATACATGAATAATAATTGGTATTTTGAGAAAATAAGAGAATCCCCTAGACATTTATCAATAAAATTGATGCAGGGGAGAAGGTCTTTGCATAAAGGGTAGGTAATCTTGTTGATTTGAGTCCCAAGAAAAGATATAAAGAAAATAAATTGACAACAAGTATGGCATCCCAGGGTTATAAAAAGTTTCCTAGCAGTGAGGATGGTTCTTCACCCGGTGATGTCTGAAAATCTGGAGGAAAATCCATTTTATGCCTTGAATGAAAAAGATAACAATGGTGGCCATGATGAAATATTGACTGAGGAGGACAAGCAACTAGATGAAATCATACTTAAAATGGCAGTCTTGAATGAAGATGAATCCAAAATGGCAAAAGGTTTTAGGAGACAGCCAGATTGGGTATTGCAAAAACTAGGGATACAAAGGGATACAATTCAAACCCCTAGGTCAGGAGGGATATAAAATGGTGAGGGAGGTAGGCCAGTGATACCTAAATATAGTCCCCCTCATATGGGAGGAATAGAGAAGCCTTTTATAACCTTTGATAACCTGTTATTAAATAGAAGCAGAAGATGGAGGGACGTGCATAGGGATCAAAGTGAAGAAAGGAATAGAAACAACCAAGATAATGGAGAAAGAAATGGAAACGAGGAAAATGATGAAACTAGAATAACCCAAATAGAGGTAATATTATAAATAATAATAGAGGAAGTAATAGGTATGGAAGCAACCAAAATGATGGAAATAATGATGACAATTATGGAAATGGCAATGGTGGAGGTAGAAACAACAATAATGACAATGGAGGTAATCATGGAAATAACGACAATAATAATGGTGGTGGAAACAATGGGAACAATGGTAATTATGGCATAAATAATGTATTCAGCAGAGGAAATGTTAACAATCAAAATAACAATCAAGGTGGCAGACGACCTATGATCATTGAAAGATATAGGCAATTGGATTTCACTAGCATTGTTGGTTATCCAAATCAGTTCACTAATGATTTAAGATCAACAATCCCCAAATTCTCGGGAAATGGAACTAATTCATCAGAACAACATGTAGTTAATGTAAAAAATATCATTGAAGAATTTGAGTTTCCTCATGAGGATGTATTCATGAAGTTGTTTGTTCAATCTTTGATAGAAGATGCGGGAGAATGGTATATGAACCTTCCTTATGGATGTATCAGCAGTTGGGATGAGTTTGTAACATTGTTCTTGGAAGAATTTGGAGATCACAATGATCCTTAATTTGCATCCCATGACTTAACAAGTATAAAGAAAAATCAGAATGAATCAGTTGCTGAGTTTAATAAAAGATTTAATAAAGTATTAAATAGAATACCCATAGATGTCAGACATGTTGATTCATTTCTGATTAACTTTTGACAGCAAAACCCATTATGAGATTTTATGTCATAGACCTGATACTCTACAACAAGCATTCAAGATTGCTACTACCATTGAAAATAATAGGAAGGTTGTTGGGAAAATTGCTAAAAGAGATGATCCAAAGTTATACAATCCTAGGGTTCCCAAGAAAGATGACCTTACTCAGATCATGGACATGCTTAAGTACATAAAAGGTAAACAAAATCTTAATGAAAAGACACCATACATAAATAATAAGCAAATGAATTTCAATAGGACCAGACTCCATGATATGCCTTATAACACCAGCTGGAAGGATGGGAAGACAGTAAAACCAAATCCGAGTAAAGAAACTCTAGATCCACTAAAGAGAGCAAATAACTTTGTCGGGGATTTCCCATGGTGTGAGGTCTGCAATCTTCCCCATTATGAAGATCAATGCATGATTGCACAGGGCCTGATGGAGGATTGGCATCAAGAAGAGGAATATGAGTCTACAGTTAATGTTCTATCATCAAATCCTATGTGGGGTAGAGATGAGGATTCATCTGAGGAAGAGCAACATCTAGATATGCAAAGGATGAGAAACCATCAGCAGTATAGCATACAATAGGTTTTTTCTGATGATGATGAAGATATCCCTGTCTTGAGAAAATTGTTTCAAGAGGAAGCAGTGCCTTCTTTGAGAAACTTGACTGAAGAGGAGAAGAGAGCATTCACAGTGTTTATTGTTGCCCAAGACAAGAGTAATTACCAACTGAGAAACAGAACAGTGGATCCTGAACAGGAGGCCTGCAAGAATATTCACAAAAGTCTCAAAACAAAATGTGAACAAGGAGGCAAATGACAAGAAAGGAAAAGAGGCTCCAAGTGAACCAACAAAGCAGATTGATGCCTCAAAGTTGGTCAATCCTATGGAGAAAAAAAATCAGTAAGCCTCTTTCAAACTGTGGAACTTTTATGTCTCAAGCGTTGTCTCAGGTAAAATTTTCTATGCCTTTGCTTGGAGTGATGAAATTTCCATATTACAAGAATGAGACTTTGAAAATCATATCAAATGTGGGTGACACCAATAAAGAAAATCTAAAATCAAAAGAAGATCCTCTTGTGGTATATCTAGGCACGTCCATTACCAAAAACTTCGCATGAGTGGATCCTTTTTATTTAACACTGCTTATAAACAATAAGATGGTAAGAAACTGCATGATAGACTTAGGAGCAGCAATAAATATTATGCCAGAGGATGTCATGAAAGAGTTGGGAATGAAGGTAGATACCCCTTATGGAAAATGTTATGAAATGGATAATAGGTCAGTCCCAGTGGTCGGGATCATGAAGGATATTGAGTTCAGGTTTCCAGGTTGTCCAGACACTACCTATAAAACGGATGTAACAGTTGTGCAAGTGCCTGCGAACTATGGAATGCTGCTATCTAGACAGTGATTGAACTTGGTAGGTGGATATGTGCAATTAGATTTATCATATGCTACCATCCCAGTCAAAGGAGCAGAGGTAAGAATCAAAAGAGAACCAAGATCTCCCTACCTCATAGAGGAAGTGGATCCAGATCAAATAACTTGCTTTTGCCATTCTGATATGGACAACTTTTAGGTAAGTATTTCTAAACCTTTAGAAATTGAAAAAATTGTAGAGGTTGTTAAACACAATGAAAGTTTAATTTGGAAATTGTATTTTGATGGTGCCTGCAGTAAGGATGGAAATGGAACAGGAATTGTGTTTATTTCACCTAATGAAAAATCTTATAAATACTCTTTCTCATTGGCTTTTGAATGTACTAATATTATTGTTGAATATGAAGCTCTCTTATTAGGACTTAAATTAGCAAACAGGCATGCCATTAAGTTACTAACAGTTTATGGTGATTTGGAATTAGTTGTTTCACAAGTTAGAGGCAAATTTGCTGCAAAAAATACAAAATTAAGAAGTTACAAGAATGAGGTTTGGGATTATATTGAACTTTTCGATGCTTTTTCCATTAATTGGACTAAAAGGTCCAATAATATTTTGGCGGACTTTATGGCTAACCTGGCAATTAAACATAATGATATCCCTTTTGATGATATTACACAAGTTGAAATTAAAACAAGACCATCTGTTCTTGATAATGTTAAGAGTTGGCAAGCATTTGATGATGACAGGGATCTGCTATGATTTCTCTTTTGTGAAGATCAGTATGCATACCAACAGATTGATTTGAATGGACTTGTAACAGACAAGGATGACATAGAAACAATACTTGGGCAAGAGGTGTTGTAGCTGAAGACAAATAAAATCCCGAAGGGATTGGTAGAGCTGGAAAGAATGTTTGACAATAAAGACATGGCTAGTTTTAGACCTAGTTCAGGAGAGTGTGAAGGAGTTGAAAAAATAAACTTGGGAAGTGAGAGAAATCCAAGAGAAGTGTGTATTGGAAAAAAGTCTCACACCAAAGATCAGGACAGTATTGATTAGTCTACTGAGAAAATTTAGACATGTCTCTGCTTGGTCATATGATGACCTTAAAGCATATAGAGAAGACCTTTTCAGCATGAGGTACCATTAAAACCGGATGTTAAACACTTCAGGAAAAAACAAAGGCCTATAAACCCTACCTTGGCTCCTAAGATGAAGGAGGAGTTAATGAAAATGAGAAATGTAGGGATTATTGAGCCTATAAGGCACTCAACATGGGTGTCAAACTTAGTACTGGAGTACGAAAGAAAAATGGTGATATTAGGTTATGTGTAGATTTCATAAATCTAGATGTTTCATCTTTGAAGGATAACTATGTTTTGCCTAACATGGAAGCTCTATTGCAGAAGGTTACAGGAAATAAATTGATGTCTATGATGGATGGTTTTTTAGGTTATAACCAAGTTAAGGTCAAGGAGTCAGAGAAATACAAGACAACCTTTACTACACCATGGGGCACTTATGTGTATGCAAGGATGCCTTTCGGGTTAAGAAATGCAAAAGCTGCATTCGAGAGGGCTATGGATGTAGTCTTTAAAGGGTTAATTGATCATATTTGAGCAGTGCACCAAGATGATCTGACTGCTTATTCTAAAAATGCAGAAGATCATTGTAACGACATATAAACAAAAATTATTAGAGCATTAGAATATGGCATATCTGTGAATCCTAAAAAATGTCATTTTGGGGTTACTGAAGGAAAGTTGTTAGGTCATATTCTTTCAAAAGATGGTGTGAGAATTGATCCAGAAAGGATTGTTGCTATTGATAAAATTCAAATCCCAAAAATAGTTAAAGCAATTCAATCTTTTTTCGGTCAAATTAACTTTGTAAGAATATTTGTTTCAAACTTCTCTAAAATCAAAAAGCCTATTGCTAAAATGTTGAAAAGGGGTGCTGAAATAAAATGGACTAATGAAGATCTTGAAGCTTTTGTAAATATCAAAAGAGCCATCAAGGAAGCCCTTGTATTAAAATCACCTGATTTCTCTAAACCCTTCCAAGTGTTTTCATTTGCTTCATTCCATACTATTGTTGTTGTCATGCCACAAAAGAATGATGAGGGCCATGAACAACCAGTGGCATTTTTTAGCAAAACCTTACAAGCATCTGAATTGAACTATGACTTGAATGAAAAATAGGCTTATGCTCTTGTGAAAGCTATAAAATATTTCAGACCCTATTTGGTTGGTGCCACTGTCATTGCATATGTGCCAAGTGTTGTTGTTAAAGACATCTTCAGACAATCAGAAACTACTGGAAGGAGATGCAGATGGATAAATCAAATCCAAGAATTCAATATAGATCTACAAATCACAAAGTTGGTAAGGGGTCAGGGTTTAGCAAAGTTAATGGCAGAATCCAATTTTGAAGCAGCACAGGTAAATCAGGTAGAGTTGGAAGATGTACAAATTAGCATTGAGAGATGTCCTTGGTATACAAATATTGTATATTACTTAAAATATATGAAATGTCTGGATAGTTTAAATGATAGTCAGAAGAGAACTTTAAAGCTTCAAACATTTAAGTATGTGTTACTTAATGGAGATCTATATTGGAAAAATAGAGATGGTATTCTTTTATTGTGTCTAGATGAGTGTCAAGCATTTGTTGTTTTGAGAGACTCACATGAAGGTGTGTGTGGAGGCCATTTCTCAGCCAAAACCACTGCTCATAAAATTCTTAATGTCGGTTATTATTGGCCCCAAATTTTCAAGGATTGTCATGCTTATATCAGAAAATGTGAAGCATGCCAAAAATTTCCAGGGAAGTTTAAGTATAATGGAGCTATTCCTCTCAGACCTATGCATACAGAGGAACCATTCCAGATGTGGGTTATTGACTTCATAGGGGAAATAGCAAAAAAATCTAGTGGTGGGCATAAATGGATTTTGGTGGCTACTGATTATTTACTAAGTGGGTTGAAGCCATTCCCACAAGACATGCTACCAACAAAGTTGTGATAAAGTTTCTTTTGGAAAACATTCTTACTAGATTTGGGGTACCTCAAAAAATTGTGGTAGATAATGGGATGTGTTTCAGATCCAATGAGTTCTCTAATTTTTGTGAAAATTATGGCATCACTTTGTCCTATTCATCACCTTACCATCCCCAAGGAAATGGACAAGCATAATCCATCAATAAAAACTTGTTTTTAGATTATCAAAAGGATGTTGGGTGATAATAAAAGAGCTTGGGATTCGAAATTGATACTAGCAGAATGGGCTGATAGAGTGATAGTCAAGAAGTCCACAGAATTTGATCCATATGAGCTTGTATATGGCAAAGAAGCAAGATTACCCTTGAGTAATTTTCTCCTAGTCTATAAATTTGTTATAGGAGAATTTTCAGAAGAAGTGAACTTTATGGGGGACATATTGATGGCTTTGGCTGAGTTGGATGAATGTAGAAAAGAGGCTCAGGAAAGAAACATTCAGAGGCAACAGATGGTTAAGGCTTTACATGATAAAAGGGCTTGTGACAGAACTTTTGAGGAGGGAGATTGGGTACTAAAATGGAATGCCAAAGACCAAGACAAAGGAAAACATGGAAAATTTGATGCACTCTAGCTAAGACCTTATATCATCTTTGAAAAGGGTGGAGCAAAATCATATTACTTGCAGGGTACTGATGGCGAAGTGTTGGAATTTCCAGTCCATGCTCAATACCTCAAGCATTTCTTCTCTTGATGATCAAGGAGTATTTCTTGTATTATATTAATATAGTTTTTTCTCTTGTTTTCTGTTATATGTTTTCAATTTTCATTTTGGTATGCTTTCCAGAGATAACTAGGATCTTTCCATGTCCTTAAAGAGAACATACATCCCCAGAAAGAGCCACTGTTAGCACATGTTTTTACAAAATATTTTTGTGCTATATATGGATCCCTTTTTCCATCATACAAGCATTTACTGTTGGTGTCTTATATATAGGGGCATAACTAAAGAAAATGGAGATGTCCAAAAGATCAACTGTTTCATGAATGGCGTTGCCAAGTCCTCCAAGCCTGGGCAGATGGAGCAGTAGAAAAGGTTTTAGAAACTTTCAAGTATGCTACGCCAGAAAAAGAAAAGCCTTTATCCCACATTGTTTGTGGGATATGCTCTTTTAACACTTAAATCCAAAGCAGCTCGTATGATAACTATCGAAAGACAAAAGGCTTTTGGCGTAAAGAAGGATGAACCTAGTGGACCATGTGTGTGCACAAATCTCAAGGTGTCCAAAGTTTTAGGACAAATTGGTGAGGATGGAGGCTAAAGATAGATCAATTCAGACAGATCTAACGATCGATCGGATGATCCAACGATGGTCGCTATACCACAATGAGAAATAGCTCGCCAGTTAATCCTCACGACTTGGCGACTAAGCACGTGTGGAAAAGAAGAGGGTCAGAAGAACAAGATACTGTTGTAAGGATTGAATATCATTTTTTTATTAGAAAATTCTATAGGAAGAAGTATCATTTTGTGAAAGAAATTTGTAATGGAGTTTCTGCAAGTGCAGCTTATGTGTGCAATTCTTTCCTGAAGATTAATATACAAGGTTCACTGTTTCTTTTTCCAAATATTGTGTACACTTTTGTGTTGATGATTATCTTTGTCCTCTTGATAAATATGTTTATAGATTTGCTATGATGTGAATCACATGTTGTTGCATTAAGTGAAAGATTGAGATCTTATTGTTTGTGTAATGCATACTGAACCTTCATAGTTGATGAAAAATTCTCTCTTGATTTGATAAGATATTTTGTTCACAAAGTGTCATATATATCCCTGGATAGAGGCACTGGTCTGTTATTGATATTTTAAGGTTTTGATTTGTATGCATTCAAGGTCCTTGATAGAGAAACATTCTTCCCAAATCCTATATGAACTGATCTATGCAGATTTCATGCAAGTCCTGAAAGCAATCTCATTTTCAATATACATTCACAATCATTTCTTTTCAAAGCATTCAGTTAAAGCACATAATAAAGCATAGTTGCAAAACAATAATTTGCCAGTTGTGTAAACTTGCTAAAAGGTTTAAATCCACTATAACTAACCTCTTTTGTGCTTGAGAGGAAGATGCATACCCACCTAGGTTCAGTGGAGCCCAAAGTGCAGAGGGATTTGGTCTTTGACCATCCATGTTCGTTGGCCAAGGCTGATTGGACTACTTGAGTATTTGCCAAGTCTTTGGGTTTTCTAATCTGTGGTTTTGGGAACCAATAGAAGGTATTACAGATGAAGAATCAGAAGGAGATAAAGTTGTTGTAGACACCTAAAAGTTGCACAATGAATTAAGTGAATTTTATTCATTTAATTATCCCTAATTCTTCCAATTAATTAAATTAAGATTTAATTAATATCTCTATTCTTCTAATTGACCTTTTAATCAAATTAAAGATTTGATTAAATCTCCTTCTTCTAGCCTAACCTATTAATTAAACTAAGGTTTGTTTAAATACCCTAAGCCATTTGGTTAAATAAATCTTGATGCATTGCAAAAAGGATGTTAGAAACACAAGATTCAAAATTTTAGTGTTGTTAGTATCAATCAGAAACGAAATAAGAATGAAACTACAATCCTAAGCATGCATATCAAGAAAGATATCAAACAGATTACAGAAAGCACACAAAAAAGGAGGAAAGACACTAAACCCTCCCAAATGCTCTCCAAAATGCTCATAGCTTCTCCTCCCTTGTTCCTTTGCAAGTTCCACATGAGTGTAGCCCTCAAATTTTTGAATTACTATGGATGTCTTATGGATATTCAAGATTATGAAAAATGACTAATTATGCAAATGCAAGATGAATATGAGAAAGTATCTAACTAATCTATATTAATTTTATCCAAAATAACAAAGAAAAGTGCTCCTAGATGCTCTCTCAAATTTGATATAAGTTTGATGCATACAAGATTTCTGGATCTTTTTGGAGAAGGAATGGGCTCTATTTATAGGAAAAACAAGGCAATGGATGGTTGAGATTGAGTAATCTCAACAAGGGCCAGGATTGATGGGTTTATGAACCATGTGAGGGCTTTCAACTTAATCCCAGGATGACAAATGTCAACATGAGATGACTTGAGAGGAGAGGGAAGAATCATTAAATGCTTGAGATGACATGAGGGTTACCTTAGGAGGTAAGGTTAGCCTTGAGTTGAATGAAAAAATCTGCTATCCAATGAATAATGCCTTTATCCAATGGATAAACTCTTTTACAAGAGTTAGTGGGGATAACCATGGTCAAAGTAATGAATGCTTGAAGAGACACATGAGTTAGATGGGAGTTGAGTTAGAGGGAAAGTCTCTAACCATGTGGGTGAGTTGAGTTTAACCATTAATGGTCATGTAAGAGCCATAAATGGTTATGTAAGAACCATTAATGGTTTGGAAGACTTTAGGGGTTAACTTGTTGAAGACATAAAGTCTTTAATGCTTTTCAAAGACTTTGAGGCTTTGAGAAGTAACTCCAAGTTGCTTAGGAATGTAACAATAATTAGGGGATGGGATTAGGCTAACTTAGAATGGTTAGAAGAGTCTAGAATGGGTTAGAAGAGCAAGTGGGTGAGAGAAAATAGGATTTTAATTGAAATAAAATTCATTATTTCAACTAAATAGGTGGAACTTGTATTTGTAGGAGAATGCAAGTGGGGGGGTAGTTTAGGGATTTAAATAAACATTTTATTATTTATTTAAAGGAGGAAAGGGGGTTAAATTAAATAAATGTGCTTTATTCATTTAATTGATTTAGAGTGTGGCTTAATGAATTAATTTAAATAAATTGAATAATTTCTTTAATTAATAGGAGAAGAGGTTGAGGATGAATTAATTAAATATTAATTTAATTAATAGATTATTGATGGTTAAATAATTAAATAAATATTAAATATTCATTTAATTAAGTGACAACTATATGAATGTATGGATGGATGGAATGCAACAGAATGCAATATATATATATATGAGATGAAATAACAATCCATAGATTATGTGTAGTGCTTTATTTTCCTCATCAAGCATGGTAGTATCGTTCTTGGTCGAGGTAGAAAGAACCAAGTTTTAGCATTTCACCTATAAGCAAGCATCATAGACAAGGAAAAATGACCCTCCATTCTGGTTCATGCGCAAATGCTCAAGGTATACATTTTAGTCAGCAAGCCATAGTGATCCATGACTATATGTTTGCATATGATCACGTAGCTTAGTGAACTTCTCACGTAGACACCATTAGTATATGCCCCGGAACTTCATTGGAACAATCCGTAAACAACAAGCAAATAAACAAAAAAAGATATCAAGAACCATCTTGGGTACTCTAATCACTTGTGGATATCCCGGAGTAATGTAGGAACCTGATATAAATAAATAAATAATTGATCAAGTGCTTATCAGCTAAATAGAATTTTCTTGTCAAAGAAAATGTTACCATGTCATGTTTGTGAGAAAGGATGCATCCTTGTGAAGACAGTTGTGTATAGATGTTTTGATTGGTTGGTTGACTTGATAAGTGATCATCGTTTGAGTAGCTCAAAATGTTTGTTGTCGTTTGCGATGTGTATGTACAAAGAATAATATATGGTGCAATGTTTTTGATTGATTTTGATGTTTTTCATTTTTTGGATTTTGTGAGTGTTTTTTAATGTTTTTGGTATTTTCTGAGTGTTTTTTAATGGTTTTGGTATTTTTTGGCCAATTTTGAATGAAGAACTCAATGAATCACAAATAATGTAGAATCCACTTCCATTAGTAGGTTAAGAGCATTGCCCCCAGTTTAAATGTCGCTATGAAAGAGGGATGCAAGATGTAGGACATTTGAAGGACTAACTGTGATTGCAGATCAATAACAAGACATGGTTTGAATGATGGATGAATGGCTGCAATGGTTGTGATCACAACATGTCTGAAAGACGATCGAGTCGTAGCTTTTTTATGAGTGGCACCTATTTTCCAGTTTTTCACCATCGTACTTACCCAAGGTGCCACCATAGTGGTTTTCACTGTTTGGATAAATGATTTTTCCTTACTATTTTCTTTATTTTTTTGTATTTTCTTCAAGATATTTTTCTAAATGTTTTTTATATTTTATGAAACTGTTTGAGGTGCATGTTGTTGACCGGATCTGCTAGTGGTTCCCCTTCTGAAGTTGCCAACTAATATGCCCCATACTCAAATATAGCAGTGATAACATATGGAACCAACCAGAAGGATTCAAACTTGCCATGATGTTGTTTGTGTGGTTGGTTGCAAGGATTCTCCTTAAGAACATGATCACCTACCTCAAATGTATGAGGTTTGACTCGATGATTGTAGCTTATGCTCATTCGTTGTTGATAGGCTTTTAAGTGGTTGTATGCAGCTTGTCGCCTTTCATCAAGTAGTTCCAAGTCATGAAGACGTTAGACTCAGTATGCTTCATCATCTATCAGATTGTGCAAAGAGACCCATAGAGATGGTATTTCAACCTCAATAGGCAGGATGGCTTTTGCTCCATAAACCAGTGAGTAGGGTGTTGTGCCTGTAGGGGTTCGAATGCTAGTTCGATACACCCATAGTGTTGGATTTAATCAAATGTGCCAATCACGGCCAGCATCATTGACTATCTTCTTAAGGATCCTCAATATGTTCTTGTTTGATGCTTTGGCTTGACCATTGCCTTGAGGGTAATAGGGGGTGGAAAAATGGTGTTGGATGTGAAACTTCTCACAGAGCTCATGGACATCCTGATTTTTGAAAGGAAGCCTATTACCTATGATGATGGACATGGGTACACCATACCGATAGATGATGTAATTAAGGATGAATGAGGCAATCTTCTTGCCAGTGACTTGAGTAAGTGGAACGGCTTTGATCCACTTTGTGAAGTATTCGATGTCGGTAATGATAAATTTAGGGTCATTGGATGAAGATGGATGGATTTTACCCACAAGGTCAAGTCCCCATTGACAAAAGGGCAATGGTGTTGTGATATGCTTGCAATTCTTGTGATGGTGCATGTATCAAGTCTCCATGAACTTGGCACTTCTTGCATTTTCTGACAAAATAGTATGAGTCTTTTTCCATGGAGGGCTAATAGTATCCAATGTGCATAATTTTCTTTGCTAGCAAAGGACCGCATGAGCGATTCCCACAAATTCCCTCATGCACCTCTTCCAAGGCTTTTGTTATCTCATCTTGTTCCAAACATCAAAGGAGAGTACCATCAAGACTTTGCTTGTATAGGGTTTCGCCAATGATGGTGTATCGAGCGGTTTGGTAGATGAAGGTTTTTCATTGGTTATTGGATTGGTTGGGAGGAAGTGTATGATTGCGGAGGTAAGTGAAAAACTCACCATAACATGGGGATTCAGAACCAATAAGGTGACATATCATTTCAGTTTCAAGGATATCATACGCGGGGATCCAAAGTTGTTCTACCAAGAACTTGTAGCGTGTTGAATTTTGCAGAAGATCCAGCAGAGATGCAATTGTAGCCATTGTGTCGGCAACTCAATTCTGATCTCTGGGCACTTGCTCAAATGTGATAGTTGTAAATGATTCTTTGTAACTATCCACCATCCTTTTATATGGCATGAGCTTATCATCCTTAGTTTAATATTCATTGGTGACTTGTCAGATGACTAGCTGGGAATCTCCGTATACCTATAGCTCCATATACCTATAGCTCTTTTAGATGCCATTGTATAGCCAATCTGAGTCCTGTGATCAAGGCCTCATATTCTGCTATATTATTGGTGCTTGGAAATGTGAGCATGTATGACTTCGGGATGTTGTCACCTTGAGGTGTGATAAAAAGAATACCTGCCCCCGAGCCATGTCTAGTGTATGAGCCATCAAAATATAGCTTCCAAGGTTGTGTAGCTATGATCATGAAGATCTCTTCATCTGGAAAATTTGAAACAAGAGGATGGTCACCTGTGAGGGGTGCATTAGCCAATTAATCTGCAATAAATTGCCCCTTGATAGCCTTGTGTTTCACATACTCTATATCAAATTCACTCAAGATCATAACCCTTTTGGCCAAGCAGCCTGTCAATGTTGCCTTGTTGAGTAGGTACTTGAGTGGATCTATTTTGGCAATGAGTTGTACCTTGTGTGTTAACATGTAGTGTCTCAATTTGGTGGCTGCCAAGATAACTGCTAGGCAACCTCGCTCAATAGGTGTGTAATTGAGTTCATATCCTACCAATGTGCGAGAGATATAGTATACAACACATTCTTTTCCTTCTGCATTGTGTTGTGCCAGCGGTACTCCTAATGTCGTATTTGTAGCTGAAATATATAGCAATAGAGGTCTACTTGGATCTAGTGGGATCAACAAGGGTGTATGCATGAGGTAGTCTTTGAGAATTTGGAATGCTTGCTGGCACTTTGTATCCCATTGAAAGTGAATATTCTTGTGTAATAGATGTGTGAAGGGATGACACTTATCAGCCAATTATGCAATGAATCTTCAAATTGATTATAGCCGCCCTTGTAGTGTCCTTAACTAACTGATGTTCTTGGGAGGTGGCATGTCCATGATTGCTTTGAGTTTTGTCAGATCTTCTTCAATGCCCTTGCTTTAGACAATGTATCCTAAGAGCTTCCTAGAGGTTACTCCAAAGACACATTTCTTTGGATTGAGTAAGACATGATATTTCTCTAATATGTCGAAGATTTGACCCAGTATTGCCTGATGACCCTCTCTGGTTAATGATTTAGCTAGTAAATCATTAACATAATATTCTATTATAGTGTGCATCATGTCATGAAAGATGGTATTCATAGCTCTTTGATAGGTTGCCCCTGCATTCTTTAGACCAAATGGCATCACATTCCAATAGTAGGTTCCCCATGGGCATGTGAAAGCAGTTTTATGTCGATCCTCTAGAGCAATCTTGATCTGGTTGTACCATGAAAAGCCATCCATAAGAGAAAGCATTGCATGAACCACCGTTAGATCAACAATCATGTTGATGTTTGGTAAGGGGAAGTAATCTTTAGGGCATGCCTTGTTCAAATCTCTGAAGTCTGTACAGATACAGATGCCCCCATTAGGTTTGTCAATAGGTACGATGTTGGAGATCCAACCTACATAATTGATTGGTCTGATGAAACCAACATCCAAGAGATTTTTGAGTTTTGCTTTGACAAGAACAACAATTTGTGGGTGCATCTTTATGAGCTTTTGTTTAACAGGTTTAGCTCCTTCTATCACAGTTAGGTGATGCATGACCAAATCAAGATCTAAGTCAGGCATGTCTGCATAAGACCATGCGAAGTTGATTTGATGCTTCTGGAAGAAATCCACAAATTTTGGTTGTTCCTCTGGAGTTAATAGAGATGCCAAATGTATTTGGTGAGGAGTATTAGGGGTCCCCACATTGAATTCTTTTGTTTCTTCAATTAGGATTGTTGATCTCTCATGATTTGTACTAGAGGAGAGGATGTCAAACCTTTCATCTACAAGTGCCATGAAGAGGTTTTCACCTTTGGATATGCTCTTTATTTTTACTTTTTTGGGATCAAATAGTGCCATAGTGTAGTTTCCACTGGAAGATCCATCTTTTATTGTGATATTTTTGCAGCTGAAAGGTTTAGCATCTGCCCCAATGTATGATGTGTTGTTAAGTTTGATGGAAAACCCAACTTTATGATCCCCACTTGGTATGTTATCCTATATTTCTAAAAAGTCGATGAGCACCTCATCATTTTGGAAGTGATAAGGACATGGGGGAATTGGTTGGTTCCAGTTGATGAGGTCGGGGTGGATGATAGGCATTACCTCATCGATTAAGTTAAGTTCAGAGGTGGCGTCACTGAGGGTTAATATAGATGAGTGAAGTTCATTGATGGTACTCTCCTTGTCATATTTTGGTGTCGTATTTGACGTAGGACATGTGGAATTTGCTTCTTGCTTAGGAACCCAAAAGGTTTTAATCCATGACTCTCCATAAACTAGGATATCTTTACGAGGTGGTGGAGGTGATGTGGCTTCCTCGTCTGAAGTATTTAGATTTAGTGAATCCCATTCCCACTCATGTGAGTCGGTCTATGAATCAATCTCTAACATCCAATTACTGTACCAGGTTGGGATGTCTTTTGAATTGAAGAATGTATTGGTCATGAATTTATGCAATTTTATAGGTGGGATTGTCGGTGCTATTGATGGGGTTATTGGTGTTGTTGACGTTGCTGCCAGGGTTATTGGTGTTGTTGGTGCATTTGGTGTTACTACTACTACTAATGGGATTATCGGTGTTGTTGATGTTGTTGCTAGGAGTATCGGTTTTGTTGGTGCTATTGATGCTACTGATGAGATTATTGGCTATGTTGGTGCAGGTGGTGTAGCTGATGTCATAGATATAATCAAGGATGACCTTCTTTGAGTAACTGGATGATACACGGGCTTGCTGGGTTTTCCTTTGAATCTAAGCTTAGGAAGAGATTCCTTTTGAAAACCTAATCCAGTTTTATCTTTGGGTTTCAACTCAGGTTGTAAGGGCTCGTGTTGCCCTTGTTTGCAATGTCTCAAAGCACTCTGGCCATCATAGCCCATTCTTTGCATGATAGTGAGGCCTTTGCCATATTTGTCAGTGGGAAGCTTAGCCTTTGGGCTTTCTGTGTTTATAGGGTCTTTGTAGATCCATTCTGCCAGGTCCTCATCCCTTGTTTCTTCCTCCTAACTTTTACCAGGGATGAATTGTGCCAAAGTACATTCTTGCTTGGACAGTGGTGTTTGAAGCAACTTTCTAGGTTTGCCATGAGTTCTAGGGGATGTGGGTAATTTCCCAACACAAAAGAGTTGGCTAAGATTATATTCCTCGGGACCTTCCTCAGTGATTTTCATTTTCAACTTCTCTTGCTTTGGTATAGGGGTGATTGAGCTATAAAGTGAGGCTGGACTAACATCTGATGTGGAAGGGATAGCTTCTTTGTTGTCAGGTATGGTGATCTATGGATGATGGTTGATGTTATTACAATATGCAAATGGATTTGCATCGCTAAGGATTGTGATTTCTACACCGTTATGGGTAAACTTGATACGTTGGTGATAGGTGGATGGGACTGCTTACATGGCATGTATCCAAGGTCTTCCTAACAAGAGATTATATGGCAAAGCAAGGTCTAGAACTTGGCAGACGATATGCTTCACTACTGGCCCCACTCTGAGAGGTAATACAACAACTCCTTTGGAAGAAAGCTTTGCATCATCATAGGCCTTAATGGTTATCTTTTTGTTGGGATCCACTGATTCTACTGCATAACCTAGTGTTGTGACCAACTGCAAGGTGCATATATTAAAGACGGCTCCATTGTCGATCGAGACTCGCTTGATTCTGTGTTGGTTTACAAATCCTTCAATGTGAAGGGATGCATTATGTGGCTGTTGGAATGAAGCATTATCACTTTTAGAAAAAGTGAGGCATGGTGATGACTTGAGACTGCCTACCATGGCTTGAAATTGATCTGTGTTGAGGTTGGTGGGGACTGACGCTTCTTGGAGAGCTTGATCCAAGATTTTTTTTTGTGAGAGGGATAAGCACAAAAGTTCTAATATGGAAATGAGTGTGGGCGTTTTATCCAATTGTTCCACAAGATTATATTGCTTGGCCAGGGGTGTCATTCCTTATGGTGTTGCTCAAATGGTAATCTTGCTACAACACGTAGCAACATTGCATGCAGAATTTGGATCTTTAATGGTGAGAGTTGCAACTTGTTCATCAGCATCATAGAGGTGATTCATAGTATAATTATATGCAGATTGTGTATAATTACTTGTGGTATCTGTGTTTCGCCCTGAGGCGAAAGAACCCCTTTGATCATGTGATGGAAGTGGATTCTTGAACATTAGATGATCATCATTGGATGTTTTAGGGTCATGTCCTATTTCAATTTCTCCTCTATCAATAAGATCTTGAACAAGATCTTTCAGTCGATGGCAATTGTTAGTTTTATGCCCTCTTCCTTGGTGAAATTCACAATGTTCATTATCGCGCCACCATGGAGGTTTGACCTGAGGCTCATAGTTAGAGGTCTTCGGTAAGGTCACAAGATTGGAAGAGAACAATTGATGTAAGATTGTTTCGATGGGTTCCCCTAAGGGTGTGTGCGTGCATTTTGGCTTGTAGTTTTGTTGCCTTTGTTTTGGTTCCTCTTGTGGTGCATTGCGACCTTGATTTTGTGGATGAGTGATTGTGTTGTTGTTAAGAGGGGGATTTTTTCCTGCAAACCTAACCACAGGTTGTGCATTTTTTACTGTTCGTGCATCCACTATCTCGTCATTGACAATGTTCTTATTCTTGTTCCAAAAATTGGGTTTATCACTATTATAACATGGACAAGGACCATCTTTGGGTTCATTGTAGATCTTGATAAGTCCCTTTTTGATAAGGGCTCTTTCACATTTTAGTCCTTGAGTGATCATCTCCTCAAAGGATTTTGTACCCTTCATGTCTAGATGGAATCCCATCTCATCATTCAAGTTGGAAATGAATATTTCCACTAGTTCTTGTTTAAGCAAATGAAGAGAACGTCTGCTAGACAGTTACCTCCACCATTGTAGGAAAGCTGAGAACAACTCCCCTAGTTTTTGTTTGGTGTTGTATAAATTTGCCATGGTAACATCTCGTTCTATGTTATGTGCATAATGAGAGATGAATTTTTGAACTAGTTCCTCAAATGTTCTTATGTGACCTGGTAATCATTAAAACCATTACGTGGTTGTGCCTCCTGAACTCTGAGGAAAAAGGTGCATTAGATAGGTGTCCTCGTAGGCCACCTCTAAACAAGTTGAGTGAAATTCTCGTACATGATCTCTAGGGTCTCATTTGCCCCTGTACTTTTCAAACTTGGGTGTTTCAAACCCTCGTGGAAAAGGTGGTGTAGTCACACAAATCTATCTAGCTTGATTAAATAAATAAATGCTATTTATGTGATTAAAAATCCACTAGCCATCAATTAATTAAATTAATATTTAATTAATTCATCCCCAAACATTCTTCTATTAATTAAATAAATTATTCATTTTATTTTAATTAATTCATTAAATCAAATTCCAATCAATTAAATAAATGAAATCTATTCATTTAATTAAATCCCCCTATTCCTCTTTTAAATAAATTAAATAAAAACATTTATTTAAATCATTATCCCCCCCATTTGCATTTTCCAACAAATGCAACTTGCACTCATTTATTGAAATAAACTAATTTTATTTTAAATAAAAATCCTATTTTCCCTCACCCACCAAATCCAATTGCAAAATCTAATCCCCTTCTAGATTCTTCTAACCCCTTCCTAATTAGCCTAATCCATCCCCTAATTATTGTCACATTCCTAAGCAAAATGGAGTCACTTCTCAAAGACTTCAAAAGTCTTTGAAAAGAATTTAATGTTTTGTGTGTTCAACAAATTAACCCCCAAAGTCTTCAAAAACCACTAATGGCTCTTACATGACCATTTATGGCTCTTACATAACCATTTATGGTTATTTCAAACTTGTCCCCCCAAGCATTTATTGCTTTGACCATATTTATCCTTCTTGCCTTTGCACAAGAGTTTATCCATTGGATAAAAGCTTTATTCTTTGAATAAAGAGTTTATTTATTCAACTAACCTTGACTTTAACTCCCAAAGTCATGTCAAGCATTTAATGCTTATTCCCTCTCCTCTCAACCTATCTCACATTGACACTTGTCATCCTGGGATTGGGTTGAAAGCCCTCACATGGATTTGAAATCATTCAATCCTGACCCTTGTTGAGATTACTCAATCTCAACCATCCATTACTCCATTTTTCCTATAAATAGAGCCCATTTCTTCATAATCCGGATCCTGAAAACTTGTTTGCATTTAACCTATAGGCATTTTAGAGAGCATTTAGCATAGCAAACTAATATCTTTGTTATTTTAGTTAAAATCAATCATTTTAATAGCATCTAGTATTTTAGTTTTTCATTTCCCATTTGAAGCAAAATACTCAAATCTCAATCCTCCATAAGCATCCATAGTGCAAAACGCTGTTGAGAGCTACACTATTTTGGAACTTGGAGAGGAGAGGAACAAAGGAGAAGAAGCTAAGAGCATGTTAGAAGGTATTTGGAGATGCCTTATTATCATATTTGCTTCTTTAGTTAAATATGCTTTCATGTTTTTAGTATCTCTTTTGATATGCCTATTTAGATTAGTTTTTGATTGATTAACACTAACAGTTTCTTGTGTGTGTGTTATTTATCTCAGACTAACCTTGTCCATTTTGCAGAGCATCAGGTGGCATAATCATGTTCCTATCAAAAGGATAGGGACAAATATCATTAAGTGAAAACCAAGTAGTCTTCACACCACTTTTGAGTTGTTGAGCAAGATTTTCTACTTGTTGTCTCAACATGTCTATTTTTGAAGGAGGAGGAGGTGGAGGATTCCCTTGATGATTAAGGTCATAGAGGAAGTAATATCTACCTCTTCCACAATTGTTATGGCTATGTTGCTCAAATGTTCTATGTATTTGTGCGGTATCAAAATTAGAGGGTAGTTTAGCACCCTCTTGAGAAAGTCTCAAAAAATGAGCATCTACATTGTTTCTAAGGATTTCGTCAAAGAGTCTATTGAACTTGGGATTGTGTTGTGCTCTTTCTATATCTTCGGGAGTTGGAGTGCTAAGATCTTCATCATTAGTGCCTCCTCCGATGGCCTCTTGAAAATCGTTGAGGTTTTCTTCCTCCTCGTCTTTGATATCTAGTTGTCAGTTTCTCATTGATCTTGTTTGAGCCATGTTGTTGAAAGTGATTATGAGGTGGTGATGAAATTGTATGCGGGAAAAGCGGGCCGATAGAACTCAATATGTGAAAAATGGAGCTCTATGGAGCCTTGCTCACACACCCACATAGCTTCTTGGTGCAAACTACAGAGTCATGAAGTATGGCTCAGCTTCCCAAGGATGGTTCCATGGTTCTCTATCTTACACGGTCCCTCAAACCAATGTTTTGCTCTCAGATCACTAAGCAAAATGGTTTAGGGATGACAAATGCAAGAACGAGGGATGCTTTTGTTGATTTTAAGATGAGATGCATCCTAAGCTATGCATGATGCTACGAATGCAATAAACTAGTTATAAGATGACAAGATTAGTAGTAAGAATATCCTAACATGTTATATTAGTTCATGATTTAAGCTAAATGATAAGGAACATACTCTAAATTAGCATATATAGATAAATTCATGTTTAAAAGAGAAGCTAAATGATTGAGCATAAAATGAGATACGAAAACTTGAATGGATTTTAGTATAAGTATGATGCTAAAGACTTGGATCTATGAAAATGGAGGAATGAGAGCTCTATTTATAGCAAAAATAGGGCAATGGATGGTCAGGATTGAAAGAGTTAATCAAGGGCCAAGTTTGAAAGTTGGGAATCCATGTTTGCAATTGGCACCAATGAAATGGTGACAATTGTCAACATAAGGCTGGTTGAGAGGAGATGTAAGAAGCATTAAATGCTTGAGAAGACCTCATGGTTACCCTAGGGGTTAAGGGTTAAGGTTAAGTTAGGCTTATCCATTGGATAAAGCTTTTACCCAAAGGATAAACTCTTGTGCAAAGGTTTAAGGATAACCATGGTCAAAGCAATAAATGCTTGATGAGACCCTTGGGTTAGATGGAGGTTGAGTTTATGAAAATTCTTTAACCATGTAAGAGGGTTGAGTTAACCATTAATGGTTATGAAGACTTTGGGGATAAATTTGTAAGAGTCCTTCCAAATTTGGGGGCATGGATAAAGGCTTTAATGCAATTTGAAGACTTTACTCCAATTTTGAGAAGTGACCTCCTCAAATTTAGGGAAAAGGGATAATGGATGGGTTTGGGTTAATTAATTAGGTTTAGAAGAATCTAGAAGAGGTTAGAAAGAGGGTTAGGATGCAAGTGGGAGGTGTAGGATTTTGCAAGTGGGTGAGGGAAAATAGGTTTTAATTGAATTTAATTCAATTTGGTTGTAATTAAATAAATTAGATTTATTTAATTTAGGATAACTATTTTAATTAAATTTGAATTTAATTAAAAAGTGGATAGGGGCTTTAATTGAATAAAATGAATTTATCCTATTAAATGGGTATAGTGAATTTAATTGAGTAATTTACTTAATTAAATAGAGGAATACAGGTGATTTAATTAAATTGGATTTAATTAAATATAGAAATGAACATAAAATATTCATTTAGGAATATGGTCATTTTTATACGTCTACAGAAATGTTTGATGAAAGACAAGTGTTTGTGAAATGTTTAGAAGATGGATCTCTAATACTGAAGGTTGGATGTTACCAAAGTTCTTTGTGAATTGCTCTGGTGTTTTTAACATTTTTTTATGTGATAATGTATATCAAGGTTTGAGATGTGTTACAAACCAAGTTACCTAGCAATGAGAGGATGCACTCAACCTGTGTAGAAATGCCTCTTAGGATGATTGATCCTAGACGTAGAGACACCCTAAAAGTGATTTGTTGGTTTGATTTAAGCAATATTTAAAAGAACTTAGGACAAGACCTTTTTGTGTTTTGAGAGTTGAAATGGATTTGTGATGTGTGAAGGTGAAAGTGGATAGAATATGGACTTCAATAAAAAAATTCTATCACAAAGGGGGTTTGTACTTCTTCCTCTCTCTTAGGGGTTTTTCGGTTCCCCTCAAGCTTTGCTATAGGTGATACAGATTTTTGGAAAGAAAGTAGGGTTGATATTTCCCCCTTTATTTTTGTGATAATCCAAGGCTCTATACTGAGTAAGAGCTCTATATTTCAAAGGCTCCTTGTCAAATTCGTTGGATTTGTCTTGAAGATACAAGTGCATATGGTGCAAGAAGGCTCTGTGTGAGAGAAATGGAAAAACTTCCTTCTTTTGATAAGAGTTTTTGAACTCAATTGTCTCTTTTTCAATGTGGTCTTTTGATGAAGACTCTTTTTTCTTAAGATGTGAGTGATGGTCATACAAACTAATATTTTGTTTCTTTTGTTGATGTTGTTTTGTTTATCAATGTTGGATGTAAATTTGTTGGATGAATACTTGGTTTAAAATTGTTTTTGAATTTCTTTGACAAGAAAACACAGCAAGCACACAAGCACAATAACCTTGCCCCTTTTCAACAAAAGGCAAAAATAGGTGTGGGTCTAAATAAACCCAATTTCATGAACTTAATTGACCCTTTTTACAAATGTATTTTATGTTTCCCAAAAGCCTGAAGTTGGTTCAAATTGTTATTGGTCTGATACAAGACGAAGACAACTCAAACACACTTTATCCTTAAGGTCAATGGCCAGTTGCAATATTTTCAGCCCACAACTTGATATTTTTTTGACTTTGGCACTACATACCTTATGAATCCCGCCATGGCAGGTAAGGATGTGATATACTAATTCTTACACAAGCATAATAGATAGATAATCCCTATGATGGGGGAGTCACCACTTTCATCAACCTACTCCTAAAAAATCAAAATTTCAAGGCTACATCTTTCGCTCTCACTTGATTTCTATAGTGGCTCGAAGGATTTACTGTGCAAGGTCGTTCCCAAAAGTGATGTGTCTCTTGGCAGGCCTCTCTTAAAAAATAAAAATTTCAAGCATTACTAACACTTTTCTCTTGCACCTAGGACCATGAGAGCCAAGGGAGAGGATAGTGTGTGTTAGAAGTGGGACCACTCTACAGATTTTCACACAAGTGTGCCAAACACTGAAAACAATTGTTCTTTTTAACTGATTTATCGCAATGTGATCTATATGCTATTAGGAGATTTTTCTCCAACAACCATGGTGTTATTTTTTAACCTCACAAGGCAATTTGTTTGCTAACTAGGAAATTGAAAAATCCTGGTCAACAAAATTGAAAGCACGCTGCTCAAAGTAAAAGCGAGTTTGCAAACAAAATGGACAAGTTGTTTGTTCTTTTTAACTTTGCAAAATAAAGAGTTGATTGTGAATTTTTAACCTTGCAAGAAATGAAAGTTGTTTGTTTATTTTAAACCCAAAATGAAAGTGTGTCCCTAACTTGCAAGAAAACAAATTTGTTTGTTTGATTTTGTGGTTCTTTTTAACTTTGCAAAGTGAAATTCCTTTTAAGCCCAAATTGAATTTTTTTATTTTAGTCCAAAAGGAAAGATGAAGTTGATTTTAAACCAAAAAAGTAAAGTGAATTATTTTTAAATCCAACTTTAAAAGCAAAGTTTAGAAAGAAAGAAAATAAGAAAATAAACCTTCTAAATCCCTAACTCCTTGAATCCTACAAAACAAGAAGTTAGCAAAAACCTGCACAAGAAAGGACAATAGTTAGTGAAAAGAAGGTTTTTGGTGGGCTTCTACAAGCCTAAAATTTTAATTTTTGGTTACACAATATTTTTTTTAACTCTTTGATACAAAATCACTACTCTGTGTAAACACATAAGTGCTACTTTAATACAAATGCACTAAAAAACTAACAAAGGCGCTAAAAGAACAACAACAATGCTACAAGATGGAGAAAAGCGCTATATAAAATTATCAAACAAAATGAAATCTTTGTCAGACAGAGAGCACAACCGCACTAAAAGAGTTACAGTAGTGTTATTTAACTAACAATAGCACTATAACTCAGACAAAGGTGCTACTTCTCAGACAGAAGCACCAGAAATCTGACAAAAGCACTAAATCCTCAACTATCAAAGGCGCTAAAACGTGTTCAATAGCGCTAAAGCGTAACCTGTGTGTGGCAATTTGGCAATTTTCACAAAAATGTTAGTTTGTTTTGATCAAAAGGTTGCATGTTCGATTAACATCAGGTTCACCAAATGATCCACTGCAAAAAGGATGTTAGAAACACAAGATTCAAAGTGTTAGTGTTGTTAGTATCAATCAGAAATGAAATAAGAATGAAACTACAATCCTAAGCATGCATATCAAGAGAGATATCAAATAGATTATAGAAAGCACAAAAAAATAGAGGAAAGACACTAAACCCTCCCAAATGCTCTCCAAAATGCTCATAGTTGCTCCTCCCTTGTTCCTCTCCTCTCCATGTTTCACATGAGTGTAGCCCTCAAATTTTTGCACTACTATGGATGTCTTATAGAGCTTCAAGATTATGAAAAATGACTAATTATGAAAATGCAAGCTAAACATGAGAAAGTATCTAATTAATCTATGTTAATTTTATCCAAAATAACAAAGAAAAGTGCTCCTAGATGCTCTCTCAAATTTGGTATAAGTTTGATGCATACAAGATTTCTGGATCTTTTTGGAGAAGGAATGGGCTCTATTTATAGGAAAAATGGGGCAATGGATGGTTGAGATTGAGTAATCTCAACAAGGGTCAAGATTGATGGGTTTATGATCCATGTGAGGGCTTTCAACCCAATCCCAGGATGACAAATGTCAACATGAGATGGCTTGAGACAAGAGGGAAGAAGCATTAAATGCTTGAGATGACATGAGGGTTACCTTAGGAAGTAAGGTTAGCCTTGATTTGAATGAGTAAAGCTTTTATCCAATGAATAATGCCTTTATCCAATGGATAAACTCTTGTGCAAGAGTTAGTGGGGATAACCATGGTCAAAGCAATGAATGCTTGAAGAGACACGTGAGTTAGATGGGGGTTGAGTTAGAGGGAAAGTCTCTAACCATGTGGGTGACTTGAGTTTAACCATTAATGGTCATGTAAGACCTATAAATGGTTATGTAAGAACCATTAATGGTTTGGAAGACTTTAGGGGTTAACTTGTTCAAGACATAAAGCCTTTAATGCTTTTCAAAGACTTTGAGGCTTTGAGAAGTGACTCCAAGTTGCTTAGGAATGTGACAATAATTAGGGGATGGGATTAGGCTAATTTAGAATGGTTAGAAGAGTCTAGAATGGGTTAGAAGAGCAAGTGGGTGAGAGAAAATAGGATTTTAATTGAAATAAAATTCATTATTTCAACTAAATAGGTGCAACTTGTATTTGTAGGAGAATGCAAGTGGGGGGGTAGTTTAGGGATTTAAATAAATATTTTATTATTTATTTAAAGGAGGAAAGGGGGTTAAATTAAATAAATGTGCTTTATTCATTTAATTGATTTAGAGTGTTACTTAATGAATTAATTTAAATAAATTGAATAATTTATTTAATTAATAGGAGAAGAGGTTGAGAATGAATTAATTAAATATTAATTTAATTAACTACTTATTGATGGTTAAATAATCAAATAAATATTAAATATTCATCTAATTAAGTGGATAGATTTATGTGACTACAAATCTTATTTATTTGATTAAAATCCCTTTTCCCCCTTTTGATCATATTCACATTTAATTAAAAATCCAATTTACAAATAAATAAATTATTATTTATTTGTGAATAGTCCTCCCACTTGCAAAATCCTACAAATGCAAGTTACATTCCTTTTGGCTAAATTAAATCATTTTAATTTAACTAAAACTCCTATTTTCCTCACCCACTTGCATTCTCCTACATCTCCCAATTGCCTCCATAATCATCCTTCTATAAGCCTCCTAATCCCATCCTAATCATGTCTAATCTCCTAATCATGTTGTTTCCCTAAATTTGGGGGAGTCACTTCTCCAAATTTGGAAGAAAGTCTTCAAAATGCATTCAAGACTTTATCTATTTCAACAACTTAACTTGTTGAGTCTTCAAAACTTGTAAGGCTCTTACATAAACCACTAGTGGTTTTCCTCTTTGGGCAAGTTAACCTCCAAAGTCTTCAAAAGGCATTTAATGCCTCTTACAAGCCCACACCCCTTAGCCATGATGGTTTTCCCTTTAACCATTTTCCCATGTTGCACAAGAGTTTACCTCTTGGGTAATAGCATGCCTCCCTAGTTAATGACATTATCCAATGATGTCACTCCTTGAGGTTATCCCTAATTGCTTGCTTAGAATCTAATGCTTGTTTAGAATCCTCTCAAGCCCTCTCAAGGTGACATTTGTCGACTTGGGATTGGATTGAATCTTTCCCATGGATTGATAATTTTCAATCCTAGCCCTTGTTGAGATTACTCAATCTCAACCATCTATTTCTCTATTTTGCCTATAAATAGAGCTCATTTCTTCAATTTAAAAATCTCCAATCTTGTGCATCAAAATTATACTCTTTTGCACGTTAACAGAGGAGCTCATTGGTCACCTTCAAGCATCCAAGTCTTCAAGCATTAACATTATAGCACTTAGCATTTGCATCATGCTTTAGGTCATTTTAGTTATCTCAATTTCATATCAATTACTTAGTTTTCATCTTCATCTATCTTACTTAGTTCATCTTAATCTTCAATTTGCAATTAACATAGCTTCATCTTATCTTCGTCATCTTGATCATATCTAGTTTTGCATCTTGCATCCTTATTTTCCATCCATCATCTCACCATTCACTAGGATCTCAGTTGCATCCATTTTGATCCTAGACTCATCATTAAAATCTCGTTCTCTTGGTTGTCATCTAAGAGATCAAGTGCTCTTCCAAGTAAGGGCCACCTTGAATCTTGAAGATCTTTAGGGATAGAGGAGCATGGATTGATTTGGAGAGTTTTTGGTTCACTTACTTATTTTGTGATTTCTAACTCTAATGCAATGTTTCATGTGTATGTTTGAGATATTTTCCCCTCTTGCAGGTTGATACCACATTTCTGACATACATCAATTAGCGCCCACCGTGGTGCTAGACCCCTGAAATCTCAAAATTTCTAAGATTTTTTTCGCAGGTTCACACCTAGACCACAATTTAGCGCATTTGACAGTTTTTCCAGTGCATATAGCAGTTATTTTAGTGCATATGGTAGATTTTGTAGCGCATTTAACATGTCTTTTAGCACATTTAGATTAGCGCATCTGATCTCTGTTTTCGCGCATATGAGACAAAGTGGCAAATTTGTAACCAAATTTTGAATTTAGGCTTGTGCAAGCCCACCAAAGGTTTTGATTTTTCAATAACTTCTTTTCTTGCAAGTTTTAACAGTTTCTTGCAGGTTGGAGGAGTTAGAATTAGGATTTGTGATTTCTTTCTAGCTTTTTAAAGTTGGATAAAAGAACTCATTTTACCTTTGGATTAAAAAGAACCTCGTCTTTCTTTTGGGATTAAAATCAACTACATTTTTCCTTGGGCTTAAAACCAATCTCATTGCAAGGTAAAAAGAACAACAAATCAAACACTTTTCTTTCTTGCAAGATTAGGGGAAAACACCTTATTTTGGTGCTTAAAAAGATCAAGCAAATTTTCAATTTTCTTGCAAAAGGTAAAAAGAACAATCCACATTTTCTTGCAAGATTAAAAAGAAAAATCAACTTGTCCATTTCTTACAAAGTGATTTACTTTCAAGCAATGTGCTTTCATTTTGTTGACCAGGATTTCCATTCCTAGTTAGAAAACAAATTTCTATGTGGGACTAAAATAAACACCATGCTTGTTGGAGCAACATCTCCAAATATGAGGATAGATCACATTGCTATGAAAGGGTAAAAATAACACTTGTATTATGTGTCTCGAAAGTGGTAGGTATATGCTCTCCCCTTAATTGGGTGACCAAAAATCCAAACCCACTCTTTTTCATGCTTTTTTTACTTTCAAGCAAATGAAATCCTTTAGAAGGCCTGTCTTCCTGAATCCTTGAGGGGGCTAGTGAGAAGAGAATGACCGAAGTGGGCAACGACTTTATCACCAAGTTTACCAACCCACTATAATCAAATGTGGAGACTAATGAAAATCCCCTCCAACGGAAGTGTGTATTTGATAGCCTTCCCCTAGTATCCTTGTGATGTGAAAATCATTTGTTTTAAAGGTTGGGAAGCCTCTTGATTGAGTTTATCATTTGTCGCACCAAACAGAATATTTACTACCAACCATAGAAGTAGAATCTTTGAGTTGAGTCAGTTGTCATACATTGGCAATATCATAGTGCAAGGGTGGGGAATAATGCACCCCCAAGATTATTCACCATATATCTCCCAAGATAACTACTCAATTGTGAAGCAATTCACTTTGGGTTAATTTCTAGAAAAAGGCAAAAAAATGGGTGCCCTCTAGGGGGTGACAAGGTTGTTTGAGCTGATGGAGTATCGAGACTAGTGGGCTATGACATTGTCAATGACCTTTGAATAAAGAGTCTACTTGGTGTGTCTTATTTGCATCCAAACTAGTGAAAACATCGGGGATTTGAACACATCCTCAAAAGAACATAGACTCCATGTTTAGCATTAGGATGACCATTGTCTTCATGTGTGATATGTATTCTTGTCATAAATGCTAAAATATCTTGCAAAAATATCCAACAATCAAGCTCAAAAATAATTTCAAAACAAAGAGAGATCATAAGTAAAAGAAATTTTCAAATCCAACCAAACACCTTTGGAGGTGGTTATCAACGTTTCAACTATCTTTAGGAAACATTTCCATCCAACCAATATAGAGGAGTATCAAAACCAAGTGATCAAGAGTTTATCATCCAACTATCTCAACAACAATACCTAGCTAGGTATTCAAGTTAGTCAAATCAAGTTTCCATATCAGGAGACTTTATCCATATCATTTGATGCACTTTGTCATAGGGGCCTATCAAACAAACCCTCTATTAGACTTAATAAGCTTGAGTATTAGAAATGAAGTATCCATATCAACCATCAACATCAACACTCTTAGACCATGTGTATGACCACTCCCCATATTTTGAGAACAAGCCTTCGGCAAAAGACTACGTTGAAGAAGACTCAACCTAGTCCTAGGGCACTTATCAAGAGGAGAAAGTTTCTCTACATCAACCATCAACTCTTTACATCACATCGCATTTTCTTGTGTCATATGTGATTGTACCTTCAAGGAAAATCTAATGAGTTTGACAAAGAACCTTTGAGAAGTAGGACTTACATTCAGAAAGTAGCATTCGATAAACACCTTAACACCGAGGGAAAGATCAATCCCACCTTATTTCCAAGAAATTACATCACTTGAAATGAGGCTTATCTTGAGCCACCAACTCCACCAAGAACCCCGTTAGAAGAGGAGGAATTCACTATTATAGAAATATATTGATGTCCGCTGGCACTCAATCTCGAAAAGGCAAACAATTGGATCCCAAACCAAAATCTAGCATGAGTCGTAGGGAATCTAATCCTTTTGACAAATACGCAAATATGGAAGAAGCAGAAATCACTAAGGAACTCATCCAACAATGCCAACAAATCATCACCTTCCAAAAGCTCATGGAAAGGCTTATAATAACTCCTAATGTTAAATAGCAAAGGAGTCATGATGCATGTGGACTTTAAAATAGAAAATTCAAGGAATGAAAGAATCCCAAGAACAAGGTCAAGGACCTACACCTATAATATTCAGAATCAAGAGCATTTGAGAGGAGAGGACACACATGATTAAGACAACACCCGCAACTGAGATGATACTCATAATTATGACAATGTTAGTGAACAAGGAGATGCCCATCATCGAAGGTCAAATGAAGAAAATGTTCCCCTAGCTAATATTACACAACAACTTCAAGCACTCCAATGACAAATGCAAGATATGCAACAAGGGTATATGATGAGGTATTCTTTGGAGGACATTTGTCCTTACCCTTTTGATAGGAGGGTAAACATGATACCTTTCCCACCAAATTTATATATACCAAAGTATGATAAATACAATGGTAAGAGTGATCTCCGTGATCACGTCAAGCAATTTTGTACTATGAGCTTAGAGTTTTCTCATAATGATACATACATGATGAGGCTATTCCCAAGAAGTTTGGGAGGGCAAACAATGGAGTGGTTGTCAAACCTCACACCTCGCATCAAATCATTTGATGAGTTGGTGAATAAATTCATCACACAATACTCCTACAATATCCAACATGAGGTTACCATGCTTGACATATGCAATACGAAGCAAAAGACCAATGAAACATTCATGGTATCCTTACAATGATGGAGACGTATGGTCTCAAGGTACCCACGAGATGTACCTGAAAAGGAAAAGATGGAAATCTTCATAGACAGTTTAAATGATGGAATGAGTTATCAACTCAAACTACAGTGTCTACCTACTTTTACAAAATTGATAGAGAATGGTATCCAAGTAGAGGAATCCTCAATCAAAAAGGAGACCTTAAAATTCTCTAAGGAAGGTGTTAGTTGATCAAGAAATAACACCTATAGAAATCAATATAACAACAACAACTTAGACAAGTCAAGATTTTGGACTAGAAACAAAAATATTTTTAATGATGGTATAGTTGGTCCCAACAATGTAAAGTCTAAACAACCAATGTTGACTTTATCAGGTAACACACCACCCAATAATAACCAAACAAGTGCCAATTATCAAGGCACCACAATTATCAATGGACTCCCAATGAAGGAAACAACAACAACAACAACCAAGGAAATAATAACTATCGAGGGAATAACAACAACAATCTGGGGAATAAAAATAACCAAGGGGGTAACACTAACCTCCACCTCCCCCATATCGAAGAACGTATACACCATTGGGACAAACCCTGGAATCTACATTTCAAGAACTATTGGCAAACAAGATTATCACATTACCAGTCATAAGCAACTTTGAACCCCAAGTCAAACCACCATGGTGGAATGACTCACATAATTGTGATTATCATCGAAACAAGGGGCATAGAACAAATGATTGTATGAGGTTGAAAAACCTAGTTCAAGATATGATAGATAAGGGAGACATAATGATCGATGGTCATAAAACCAATGATGATCATGAGGCTTTCAAAAATCCTCTTCCTAATTATGACAAGGGAGGAGCATCAACATCAAACAACAGCAAAGGAGCTTGCATCAATCACATATACAAAAAATGTCATAAATCACATATCAACGTGCGACAATAAAGTAAATGTCATAAAGATCAAAGATATATAAGAACATGTGCTGGAAAATGTGACAATGAGGTCTCAGAAATATGTCTTGAAGGGGAACACATCTAAAGCAACAACTATCCCCAAGACTCAATATAACTTGGTCGACCAACTGCAAAGGACACCCACTCAGATATCAATACTTGAGTTGCTTAAACTCTCACCAAAGCATAAGGATGTCTTGGAGCAAGCTCTTGTAGAAACAACAGTTATGAACAATCTGGATATCAATCTATTCCAAGCCATGGTGGCATATAACGTATCTTTCTCATAACACGATATCGTCTCCTTGAGTCATCTACATAACACCCTACTCCATATCAAAGTCCCAGTATACAAACATCGGGTAAAAAGAGTGCTAATAGATGGAGGGGTTGGTCTCAATATATGTACCTTAAAGCTTATCCATGCATTGGGTTTCTCTGAGCAAGCTATTGACCCCAAAAACAAGATCACTATCAAAGCCTATGATGATGAAGAAAGGTCATCTGAAGGAACAGTGGTACTACCCATTCAGGTAGGACCTGTGCAAAGAGACACAATGTGACAAGTCTTTGACATAGACTTGACATACAACATACTCTTGGGTCATCCTTGGATCCATGAAATGCAAGTGGTACCTTCCATGTACCATCAATGTCTCAAGTTCTCCTACAATGGATAAGAGATTTCAATATCAGTAGACACTAACCCCTTTCAGTACTGCAACGTTATGGGGGCAACTCAAAATGTTCTGGTTCCACACAACAGGGAGGCCCAATCTTCCTCATCATCCAACAATCAAGAAAAACTCAAGTCATTGTCCATAAACTTTGAGAAGAAGATGAAGATAAAGGACCAACGCATGGGGAATAGTCTTTTGAACCCCTATGTCTATCTAAGTTGCCAACTTTGCCAAAATCTCACAAACAACCTTCCACATCAAGACACCAAGCATCACAACCCATTAAGAAGTTTGATGGTAAATTTATCAAAATCGGCACATTAGCTGAAGAATCAGAAGAGAAGGACATCCTCAGCTGGCTATACAAGGATGAGGAAGAAATAAGAGCAGTTGCCTTAGAAGTGGTCGTTCCCACATAGAAGTATGGAAATGCATTAAGATTCATGCAAGGAATGGGATACAAATAAAAAGGACCTATTGAAAAGCATCAAGAGGGCATCCTAGAACCCATACAACCTCATTCACAACTTGCAAAAGACAAATCAAGACTTGGGTATGGTCAGCATGTTCAACCTGTGCAAAAGCGAGATCATCCATAAAAACCCTGATGGAGAGAAAAGGTAACACAAAATGAAGAATCCTGGCAAGAGGTGCTACACCAAGCAGCTGAAAAGACAAGAAAAGAACAACAACATGAAGAAAATGAGAAGCGACAAGAAGAACTCACTATCCAAAGAGAGGAGGCTCCTTATAAAAAAGTACATCATGTACAGGAACCTGATCAAACTGAATTTGAGCCACAACATGAGGAGATTGCTACTCAAAGAAGGGAGACTGTGTATGATAAAATCCAAAGAGTAAAAATAAGCACAGATCTTGAATCATCACAAGCCACCCAACTTGTATCGATTATCAGTGAGCTCTTTTCGCCATACAACATTCTTGTCTGATTTAGTGGGGTAACCTTGGATAGTGATTCTGAAACAGATTCCAATAAGTATGAATGGGACACTTATTTGGATATCACTGAGGATATTGAGGTGGATACAATCCCCACCTATACACCCATTCCTTATGAGGGACAAGGCTCAAGATCTAGATCGTTTGAATTCAGACCACAACATATCTATGAGGCTAGTGAGAACGTACAGCTTCAATACAAAATAGGCAATATCGATGAGAGTACCATCAAAAACCTTGAGACTGTTATTGACCTCACCCATGCTATGGATAACTGTGACAATATCTCTATCATGAATCTTACAGCGGTAGATCTTAACCTACCAAATGATTCCCTACCTCTCATATATCCTGACCTTACATACTGGGAAGAACCTAAGCACAATGATATACCAATATTCCAAGATTATGAGGCCATTGTTCAATACCTCTGCTCATTCAAACCTTAAACATGCTCCACCAGCAAACCATATAACGATATCTGCAATCAGGGGAGTGCCAAGTCTCTCAGTTGCAAAATGAACAAAATCAAAAATCAATCTAATGGGGAAAACCATCTAATGGCAATATTAGATCACAAAAAAAGTAAAAACAAAGGACGTATTTGATGGTGAAAACCTCTTTGAGGTTCTTGAAGATGAGATACTTGACACTCTTCCTGAACATTACTAGGAGAGATCACCCATCTTGATATATCCAACTCAATCAATAAATATCAACACTGAAGCAATAGAAAGAACCATACATCTGGCGGAATCACTAACAGAAAAATGAAAACCTGACTTTGTCAAATTCTTCAAGGAGAAGCATATCAACTTTTCTTGGTCTTATGCAGACATGCCAGGGATAGATCCAAATCTCATCATGCATCACTTGTCCATCGCTCCTAGAGCTAAACCTGTCAAACAAAAATTAAGGAAGATGAACCCACATGTCGCCATATTGGTCAAAGCGGATTTGAAGAAGTTACTTGATGTAGGATTCATTCGACCCATTGATTATGCGGAATGGATTTCTAACATTGTGTCAATCTCTAAACCAGATAAAAGCATCGAGATTTCTATAGACTTTGGGGATCTCAACAAGGCTTGTCTGAAGGGTGACTTTCCTTTACCAAGCATTGACACTATTGTTGACCTAATAGTAGGACATGGTATGTTATCCCTCATGGATGGTTTTTCTGGCTACAACCAAATGAAGATAACTCTAGAAGATCAAGATAAAAAGACCTTCACATGTCCATGGGGTACATACTATTGGAACGTCATGCCTTTTGGCTTGAAAAATGCTGGTACAGCCTATCAGAGAGCAATGACAACTATCTTCCATGACATGATGCATACTTTTATGGAAGATTATGTAGATGACTTTCTATCCAAATCATTCACAAGAGAAGAACACCTGGACATCCTAGATAAAATCTTTTAATGACTAGAGCAATTCAATGTCAGATTGAATCCTAAAAATTTTGTTTTCGGGTTCACATCTAGAAAAATTCTTGGGCTACATTGTATCAAAAAAAGGCATCAAGGTGGATCCAGCAAAGATTCAGGCTATCATGGAAATGCCACCTCCAAGGAACATTAGTCAGCTATGATCTCTTCAAGGCAGGCTACAATCTATCAGATGGTTCATTGCTCAATTGGTGGACAAATGTCTCCCATTCAACCATCTACTTCATAATTATGTACCTTTCAGATGGGAGGACAAGTGTACAGAATAATTCCATCAGCTAAACCAATATCTCATGAATCCACCTGTTTTAGTACCACCAATAGCATGAAAGCCACTCATCCTCTACATATCATCAACGTAAGTATCACTGGGGGGCATTACTAGCACAAGAGGACTCAACAGGAAAGGAAAGAGTCATCTATTACATTATCAAGATGCTAAATGGCTATGAACTCAATTAAACTTTCATCAAAAAATCTTGCTTAGCTGTAGTGTTCGCTTCCCAAAAGTTGCGACACTGTATGTTAGCTCATACTATCAAGCTAGTGACAAAGATTGACCCAGTAAAATATCTACTCGGCAAAGCTGCCCTCAAAGGGAGGTTAGAAAAATGGGTCATGATCCTAAGCGAGTTCAACATTCAATATACAGAATGGAGGGCTATCAAAGGACAAGCAATAGCAAATCAACTGGAAGAAGCACCTCTACCAGATAAACACCCACTACAAGTGGAATTTCTAGATATGGATATGCTCACTGTTGCGCCAAAGAAATGGACCCTATACTTTGATGAATCTTATACACAACATGGATCAGGTGTTGGAATCTTGTTCATCACTCTAGAAGGACACACAATTTCACGATTCTACATATTGATGTTCTCATGCACCAATAATATCACCAAGTATGAAGCTCTAGTGACAGGTATCAAAGTAGTTGTGAAATGGAAGATCACAGAATTGATATTCTATGGGAACTCTCAATTAGTTATCAATCAGATCAATGAGGACTATTAGACGAAAGATGATAAGTTGATGTCATACAAATGCATGTTGGATGATTTTAATAAATACTTTATACACATCACATTTGAGAAGACTCCAAGGTTAAACAATAGAGTTGCTGACGCAGTGGCCACTATCGCCTCGTTCTTACAAATTCCAGATACACAGAATCGTTATGAATTCCTGGTGGAGGATTTTTTTCCCCTGGCTTATGACAATTCAGAATCCCAAGTTATTTGTGCCCTAAACAGTTCTGATTCCCCCTTTTACGAGAAGATCTATGCCTATTTCAAAGACAATACCCTCCCACTAGACCTATCTCGTAACCAAAAACGAAGCTTTATCCGACAAGCAGCCCGCTATACCTTAACTATTGATACTCTTTATCACTAAGGTCTTGATGGTACTATTCTTGGATGCCTCAATCGTAATGAATCTGAAACCACCTTACATGAGTTTCACGAAGGTATTTGTGATACGCATTCATGTGGTCCTACTCTTGCCAAGAAACTACTAAGGATGGGATATTATTGACCGACAGTGGAAAAAGAGTCCTATCAGTTTGCTAGGAAATGCCTTAAGTGTCAAATTCATGATAACCTCATACATGCACCAGCACAAGAGTTGTAACCATTCACTACATCTTGGCCTTTCTGTTAATGGGGACTCGACCTAGTGGGAAAGATTCATCTTTCCTCGTCAAATGGACACAAGTTCATCATCACAATCACCGAGTACTTCACCAAGTGGATTGAGGTGGTTCCATTAACTATAATGACCGGCAAACAGATAGCTTCCTTCATTCTGAATTACCTCATCTGTCGATAAGGCATACCTAGTTCCATTATCATAGATAATGGAAGACCTTTCAAAAATCAAGATGTACAAGAGCTTTGTGAGAGATTCCATATCCAGAATCGCTTTTCAACACCATATTTTCCACAAGGGAATGGCCAAACTGAGGCCTCAAACAGGACAATCTTGAAAATCCTCAAAAAGATAGTGAATGATGTTGGTAAAGACTGGCATGTCTAGCATAATCTTGCATTTTGGGCCTACAAAATGAGTATCTACACACCTACAGGAGCTACACCATACTCATTGGTGTATGAATCATAAACTATCCTACCTATTGAGATAGAGATTCCATCACTTTGGGTGTCATTAAAAGGCCTCATTCCAAATGACAAATATCGAGTCAACATGTTGCAAGAGCTAGAGCTGCTAGATGAGGGTCGACAACATGCCTTTGATCATCTCAAGGCATATCAACAAAAATGTACAAAATCTACAATCACAAAGTCATCCCACGAGCATTCAAAGTTGGTAACCTAGTCCTAAAGGAAAATCCTCAGAATCAACAAGATCGAGAAAACAAAAGGAAATTTGAACCCAACTAGTTGGTTGGGACCCTTTGTTATCATACCAGCTTATGGATCAGGAGCATATATGTTATCAACTTTAGAAGGGGACGTGCTTAATGAGCCAACCAAAAACATCCATTTGAAGAAGTTTTACACTTGAGTCGTCCAAATGCACAGATCAAGCAAAAAAGCAAAAAAATCAAAAAAGTATCAAAAATCAGCACTAGGGTGAAAACTTGGCAAACAGGTGCCCTGTGACACAAAAAAAATCAAAAAATCAAGAAAAATACAAAAAAAATTGAAAACAATCAAAAAGTACAATAAAAACAAGTGGTGAAAACCTGGCAACAGGCGCCATTTTTGAGAGCGCAGCTCCTCTATCTATCAGTACCCGCATCATATCTTTGGCTCCATCTAATCTAATCCAATAGCCATCGTAGAATGCTTGTACACACAACATTATCTCAGACATACTTAGCGTAGTCATTGTCCTTGATTATCTGAATCAGTTATTCGAATCATATCCCACCATGGCTTGGTGATCAGTGTAAATATCTATATCAAAGTAGTATCGACAACAAGGGGCAAAGTCCGGACCTCGTTGGGGGAATCTCGCCTTGAGGGTTTTAGACATCAAACCAAACATGTAGCAAGACAACAAGATCATAACAACCAACAATGACAACAACGATACAAGAGGCTAGACATTAAGGAATGACCTGAACAAACGATCTATTTGCAAGATATTTTATTTGACAAGAATACATTTCAGACAACATGCATGCTTACTTATGGTTGTTAATTTTTGTTTATCATATCTCCTAAGTGACTCAAGGATGTCTCAACGACTAGAGAAGAAAGGAGGGAGTGCGATATTTTCTTTGTCTATTATTTTTGAGCGAAGCCTTTTACTATGCAAGTTTGTCTTATGACATGATCAGGCAACATATCAATGAAGACATTTCAGATTTGTATGGGACAAAGGTTAACTCTTGTCTATTTTATGCAAGCAACACTCAGATTGTCTTGGTTCAATTATACCTTGATGCTTGTGTCATCTTGCAATATCAAAATCCATGTAAGTCATACTCAAGTCATTATGGTTCAATTATACCAGAATGCTTGTATCAACTTTCAACAAATCAAGGCTTGGTGATGAAAACAAAGGAAGCACTGGCACTTTGATCAAAACAAATAGAAACGTTTGGAAATAAGAATGCATTAGTTTCATTATCATCGTCATCTTAATCTTGCATTAGGTTGCATATCATTTCAGTATCATTGTCATCTTAAAATCGCATTAGGTTGCACATCATTATCATATTAATCATGCATTTTCATTATCATTCTCACTATCATTATCATTATCACTATCATTACCATATCATATTAAGATCGCATTAGAATGCATATCATTATCATTATCATCATCATATCATTTTAAAAATCTTGCATCTCACATCATTTTCAAGATACATCTCATATCATACATCTCATTTTCAAGATACATCTCACATCATACATCTCATTTTCAAGATACCTTTCATGTTTCAAATCATTATCGCATAAGTGTATATCATATCAAAAACATTTGGCATTATAGATCGCATCATCCAAAGCACATAAAAGCACAAAAACATTTTAGAAACATTTGCACAATCATAAGCATCTGCATTCATCATTGCATCCCTTGCATGCATATCTATCACATCATCATGGAATATTTCTTCACTTTCATATCTTCATCATTTATCCAGCTCTCATCTATCATGTCTTATATAGGATGTATCTTTCCTAAAACCAAACGTTTTGATCATGTCTTATACAGCATATATCATTCCTGAAACCAAATGCTTTGATCATCTTTGTCTTATACAAGAGGTGTCATTCCTGAAACTAGACATGATCTCAATCGTATCAATTCTATCAATCCATTTCATTTGATCCATTCTATCATGTCTTATACAGGATGTATCTTACCTAAAACTAGACGTTTTGATCATGTCTTATACAAGATATATCATTCTTGAGACCAGACGTTTTGATTATCTTTGTCTTATACAGGAGGTGTCATTCCTCAAACCAGACTTTATCTCAATCTTATCAATTCTATCGATCCATTTCATATGATCCATTCTATAATGTCTTATACGGGATGTATCTTTCCTAAAACCAAACGTTTTGATCATCTTTGTCTTATACAAGAGGTGTCATTCCAAAAACCAGACTTGATCTCATTCTTATCAATCTCATCAATCCAATAAATCTTATCAATCTTATCAAACCCATGCATGTCATCAACTATCCACTCTTCTATCTTTCACATAGCATTCTTCTTCTTTCGAGAGATCATTCATGCCTTTAGTGCACGAGCGATCTCTTGAGAGGGCATTATCATATCGAATCTCCATATCAGCTTCATATCAATAAAATCACATCAGTGTATCATATCTAGGGCATCATATCGACAATTTTGGTGACAACGTCATATCAAAAAATCTTGACGACAAATTAAGCGTTTTCTTTGAATCAACATGTGGTCACACGTTGACTCAAAGAGGAGAAAAATATAGACACATAAAGTTGCACAATGAATTAAATGAATTTTATTTATTTAATTATCCTTAATTCTTCCAATTAATTAAATTAAGATTTAATTAATATTTATATTCTTCTAATTGACCTTTTAAAAAAATTAAGATTTGATTAAATCTCCTTACAATAGCCTAACCTATTGTGAGATTTTACCAAGATCAAGAACTCAATAAAAAGTACAAAATAGAGAGACAAAATATAGGCCAAGAATAAACTGTATTCTCATCAATAGATAAATGATCAATTGTTGTTACATACAATGAATATGAGCCTGCTTATATATGCAACGCTATATGGATATGTGAGCACACAAACATGACATGTGACTCAATGAGAAACAAAGGTAGGTAAGGATAAGTAGGAGTAGGTAGGAGATATAATATAATATTCCACATGAGGTGGATCACCCACCGAATGTTGAATGTAACAACAAGATAAGACCACAAAAGGTGGAAATTCTCCTACACACACTATCCCAATGTGGCACAAACACCCAAGAGTCTCATACCCAAACTACTATGAAATGCATTGTCCTAAGTAAGGTGTAATAATATCCAACATGAATAATTGATTACATCCACACCTATTAATTAAACTAAGATTTGATTAAGTACCCTTAGCCATTTGATTGAATAAATCTTATTTATTTGATTAAAGTCCCTTTTTCCCCTTTTGATTAAATTCACATTTAATTGAAAATCCCCTTTGCATTATTTATTTGTGAATAGTCCCCCCACTTGCAAAATACTAAAAATGCAAGTTGCATCACTTTTGGCTAAATTAAATCATTTTAATTTAATTAATAATCTTATTTTCCCTCACCCACTGGCATTCTCCTACATCTCCCACTTGCCTCCATAATCATTCTTCTAGAAACCTCCTAATCATGTCATTTCCCTAAATTTGGGGGAGTCACTTCTTCAAATTTGGAAGAAAGTCTTCAAAATGCATTTAAGACTTTATCTATTTCAACAAGTTAACTTGTTGATTCTTCCAAACATGTAAGGCTCTTACATAAACCACGAGTGGCTTTCCTCTTGGAGAAATTTAGCCTCCAAAGTCTTCAAAAGGAATTTAATTCCTCTTATAATCCCACACCCCTTAGCCATGATGGTTGTCCCTTTAACCATTTTCCCATGTTGCACACGAGTTTACCTCTTGGGTAATAGCATGCCTCCTTGGATAATGACATTGTTCAATGATGTCATCCCTAATTGCTTGCTTAACATCTAATACTTTTTTAGCATCCCCTCAAGCTCTCTCAAGGTGACATTTGTCAACTTGGGATTGGATTGAATCTCTCCCATGGATTGATAACTTTCAGTCCTAGCCCTTGTTGAGATTACTCAATCTCAACCATCCATTTCTCTATTTTGTCTATAAATAGAGCTCATTTATTCAATTCAAAAATCCCCAATCTTGTGAATCAAAATTATAGTCTTTTGCAGGTTATCAAAGGAGCTCATTGGTCACCTTCAAGAATCCAAGTCTTCAAGCATTAAAATTATAGCACTTAGAAATTGCATCATTCTTTAGGTCATTTTAGTTAGCTTAATTTCATATCAATTACTTAGTTTTCATCTTCATCTAGTTTACTTAGTTCATCTTAAATCTTCAATTTGGATTTAACATAGCATCATCGTATCTTCATCATCTTGATCATATCTAGTTTTGCATCTTGCATCATTAGTTTTCATCCATCATCTCACCATTCATTAGGATCTCAGTTGCATCCATTGTGATCTTAGAATCATCATTAAAATCTCATTCTCTAGGTTGTCATCTAAGAGATCAAGTGCTCTTCCAAGTGAGGGCCACCTTGAATCTTGAAGATCTTTAGGGATAGAAGAGCATGGAATGATTTTGAGAGTTTTTAGCTCACTAACTTGTTTTGTGATTTCTAATTCTAATGCAATGTTTCTTGTGTATGTTTGAGACGTTTTCCCCTCTTGCAGGTTGATACCATATTTTTGGCATACAGTTGTATTCCTTGTCATTAAGGAAGATGGACCTGTACCTATTGATTCCACTAGTTGTACTATTGAGGAGAAATCCTTAGCTACTAAGGTTGAAGAGAAAGATGAATGAGTAATTGGCAGTGGTTGTTCACATCATATGATTGGTGATAAAAATAAATTTGTGAGTATGGAAAGGTATGATGGTGGAATAGTAAGATTTGGAGATGACAAAGCCTGTGTGATCTGTGGGGGAGGTTCTATTTCTTTTGATGGTAAGCATAACACTAATGATGTCTTGTATGTTGAAGGTTTGAAGCATAATCTTTTGAGTGTTGGAAAGATGGTTGATAAAGGTTATGATCTATAATTCAAGGATGGAAAATGCAAGATCTCAAATGCCTCTGGTATAGAGATTGCATCTAGAACTAAGACTGAAGGTAACATTTTTCGTTTGAATGCTAGTGAGAAAAGTTGTCTGATTGCTCATATTGATGAGAGTTGGTTGTGGCATAGGAGAATATGTCATGTAAATTTTGATTCAATGATTAAGATTGGTTCTACACAAGCTATTAGGGATCTGCCTAAGATTGTTAAGTGTGCTAATCCGGTATGTAAGGAATGTCGGTTGGGTAAGAAAATAAAGATTTATTTCAAGAGAAAATAGTGTACATCAGATGGATTGCTAGATCTTGTGCATATTGACCTACTTGGACCTACAAATGTTAGAAGTGTGCAGGGTGATAGATATTTTATCCTACTAATTAATGATTATTCTAGGATGATGTAGGTTGTCTTTTTGAAGGAGAAATCATAAGAGTTGGAAAAATTCAAGATATTCAAAGCAAAGGTTGAGACTGAGTCTAGATTGAAGGTGAAGTGACTGAGATCTTATAGACATGGAGAATTTTGTTCCGGTGAGTTCAATTCATTTTTTGAGAAGCATGGGATTAGAAGACAATTATATGCTCCTAGAACCCCTCAAATAATGGAGTTGTTGAAAGAAAGAACAGAATTGTCTTGGATGCTGCAAGGAATATGTTGATTGAAGGGAATATTTTGAAGATTTACTGGAAAGAAGTTATTAGCTCTGTTGTTTACACATTCAACAAAGTTCATAGCAAAGGTGATACCGGTAACACCCCTAATGAGCTATGTCATGTTCCTACTATGAGATATTTTAGAGTATTTGGTAGCAAATGTTATATCAAGAGAGATGAGGATATAGGAAAGTTTGATGCTAGAAGTGATGAAGGGATTTTCTTGGGATATTCTACAAAGATCAAAGCCTGTCGGTGCTACAATAAGAGATTGAGAAAGATAGTGGAAAGTGCAAATGTAAGTGTGGATGAGAACCTTGGAAAAAGATATCAGAGCATGTGGTTATGATGATGGACAACATATTGTTTTAGATCCTATTCAAACAGAAGATCTGTAGCAGGATGATTTGGTAGAGACAGTTAACCCGGATGTTGTTGCTGGTGAAGATGTGCAAGAACATGATAATCAGAAGACTTTGAGGTATGTAGGATTGAATCATTCTAAAAATCAGATTATTGGTGATAAGAATAAAGTTGTAACGACTAGAAGGAGGTTAGTTGTTGAAGAAGTATGCTTGATTTCTGAAGTTGAACCTAAAGATGTTGTTGAAGCTTGTAAAAATGAAAATTGGATGAGAGCTATGGAAGAACTAGATTAGATTGAAAAGAATAATACTTGGGAACTTGTGCCTAGACCTAAGGATAAGAATGTTATTGGTACTAAATGGATATTCAGGAACAAACTGAATGAAGTCGGTGAAGTTGTCAAAAATAAAGCTAAACTAATTTGCAAAGGATATTCTCAAAAAGAATGAATTTATTATGAGTAGACTTTTGCTCCGGTGGTCAGACTTGACGCTATTAAATTGTTGCTTGCTTATGTTGCTTAAAAATATTTCAAGGTATATCAGATAGATGTCAAATCTGCCTTTTTGAATGGTGATCTTGAGGAAGAAGTCTACATTGAGCAACCTAATGGATTTTCATTGTCAGATGATGGAGATATGGTATGTAAGCTAAGGAAAGCTCTTTATGGACTAAAGCAAGCCCCTAGAGTCTAGTATACTAGACTAGATAAATATTTGTTGAAATTGGGATTTAGTAAATGTGTTGCTGATAGTAATTTGTACTTTAAGATAGAAAATGATAGCATCTTGATTGTTGGAGTCTTTATTGATGGTATAATCTTTGGAGGTGATGATGACTTGAGCATGAAGTTTGTCGGTGATATGCAAAAAGAATTTGAGATGTCTATGATTGGTGAGATGAAATTTTTCTTAGGTTTGTAGATTTCATAGATTGGAAAAGGTATATTCATATCTCAAACTAAGTATGTGAAGGAATTGTTGAAGAAGTTTGGGTTAGATGACTCCAAACCGGTTGGAACTCCTATGGTGATTGGTTGTAAATTGTCTAGGAATGATGAATCTCCGAAAGCAAATCGGAGTTTGTATAGATCTATGGTTTGTGGACTACTATATCTTACTCAGACTAGGTTGGACATTATGCATGTTGTGTGCATGGATGCTAGATATCAAGCTGATCCAAAAGAGAGTCATATCATTGTTGTGAAGAGGATATTCAGATAGTTGAAAGGAACTATGAATTATGATTGTGGTATCTGAGGAATGATGATTTCATGCTATGTGCCTACACTAATGTTGATTGGGCTGGTGATGTTCATGACCGAAAGAGCACTATCGATGGAGAATTCTTTTTGGGTAATATGTTGGTTTGATGGGATAGTAAGAAACAAGATTCAATGTCCTTATCTACTGTTGAAGTTGAGTACATGTTGTTGCTAGTAATTGCACTCAAGTAGTCTGGATGAAGCAAATGTTGAAGGATATCAAAGTTATTTATGATGAGCCTACTGTCATATACTATGATAATTCTAGTGCTATTGACATGTCAAATAATATTATTCGACATTCAAAGACTAAGCATGTGTCAATCAAATATCATTACTTGAGAGAGCAAGTCAATCAAGAGAAGGTGAGATTGGAGTATGTATCTACAAAGGAGCAAATAGCTAATATTTTCACTAAGCCTTTGCTTGCAGATACATTTGTCTACTTGAGAGACAAGTTAGGGGTATCAACCCATCCTAATGAGAACTAGATGCATTGAGTTGCATCAATCAGGTGGACTTCACAGTCTTATCCCTTTATCTAGATTGGTGAGTTGGTGATGCTCCTCTGCTGGAGTAGTCAGTGTTTTGGGGGAGAGTGAGTTTGGTTTTATGTTTTGAGATCTTTGGCATTGTTGTCAAAGGGGGAGAGAGATCATGTGAAAAAATTCTTTATATGTCTTGATCTTAGGGGGAGTTTGTTGGTGATATCTTCTTGCTTTGCATTGATTATTTTTCACATTCATATGTTGTCATCAATGCCAAAGGAGGAGATTGTTGGATATTATTGGTCATTGCTACTGCTAGGATATGTTGTTGTCATTGATGTTAACATATTCCTATTTTTTTCTCTAGTGATTGCTGATTGGGAAGATATTATGATCCGGTTTGTAGAGTTGTTTTGTTGATCATTGTTTTGTAGAGCAATATATCCTCTGGTATATTCTTGTGTGATCATATCTTGTGCTGATATTTTGGAATATTTCTTGGGATGGTCTTGTGTATCTTCATTTTAGATGGATCATTATTTGGTGCTCTGCAAGTTATCTTTCTTTGTGACAGTTGTTGATTGGTTGTGTTCTTGAGCTTTCAGACGTTGATGAAGATTTGATAAGTGGTGTTGGTGTAGTTGTTCCTGATGATTATAATGTGCTTGTTGGTGTTTCCTAGTTGTAACCTATTTGTTTTGGTAATCTGCATTGATCATTGTGCAATTTTTTGATGGTTTCTATCAACCCGTGATGATTTTCATGTTATGTGGTTTTCCTGGTGATGTAGCATGTTACGGTTGATCTTGGCGTGATTTTTGGTGGAGTTGTGCATTTGGGAATTTGATTTAGGTCCATCTTATGCTATGTAAATCATTATATTGGTTCAGTGGTTGATCTTTGTATTGTGTGATGTAATTTTGTAATTGAGGGTTGAGGGTTTAGTTGACCTTGTTGTCAAGGTTGATGATTTGTATATATAGGTGTTATTATCATGTAATTTGGGTGTCGATGCTTTTTTTGCATTATCAGAGATAGGTTTATGTGAGAACAAGTGATTCATCCTTCGGTGTTATGATTGAGGAGAGATTCGTGTTGCAGAGCAGATATCTGTGCTTAACCAGAACTGTAATCAGGCATTTGGAGATGCTATTCTTTCCATTCATTTCTTCTGGATTGTAATCTGAATCTTGTTGTAAGTCAGTGAGACTTCCCTGAGGGTTGTAGCCTTCTGGGCCATTATCTTTTGAGCAATGAGCTCTAGGAAGTGTGCCTGAATGCATGTGCATTCCCCATTGTAATATTTTCACATACTACTGCAGAGTATCATCTTACTATGGGTAGGTTCTCATCATGGTTTTTCCCTTAACCACGTTTTCCACATCAAAATCTTGGTGTTGTATGTTGTGCTTTCAATTTGCTTATTTATCTTATTACTACAACTTATCAGATCTATTTTTGTAGTTCAATTTGTTGATCCGGTGAAGACTGATTCACCCCCCCCCCCCCCTCTTAGTCTTCCTTCTTGGATGTTGCTAAAAAGTGTGTCTTATCCTCATCACTTATCTAGGACCATTTTATGCCCATTCTCCAATCCTGATGCCACGTACACCTAGTTGTGGATTCCCTGGTGGGGCACCCTTCTCCTTGGGGCTTCATCTTGGTCTCTTTCTAGGAAGAACCATGGCGCCCAAGGCCATGGTCCCTCTTAGTGGGGCCCAATTTTGAAATAGGGTAGGGGTTCTATCTCTCCAACAAGAATCCATCTTTATGGCTCTGCATGACCTTTGGAGGTCAGCCTAATTGGTAAATTACCTAAGTACCCCCATATAGAGACATTTAATCAACCTAATTTCATCTATCTATCTATTCTATCCAATCAAGCAATCAATTCATTGCATCTATGAAGCATTCATCATCAAGTATTTTTTCAAAGATCTTCAAGGCTACATATTCTTCATTCAACCATTGTGGAGCAAAATTACATCATTTATATGCAAGCATGTGTGTGTGATTAGGGTTTTGTCATGTCCATGTCATTTCATACAACATATGTGATTATATTTTAAGAAGCAAAGTATCATCATCAACAATTGCAGATATGAGGTATATCTTTCCATTATTTATTTTACTATTTGCATTTATTCATTCAAGGTTAATTCCTAAACCAGGGTTTGACTTAGGCAAACCCATATTCCCAACCATTTTCCCTTTTTCACTATGTGTAGAAACAAGTACAGAGCTACGTTTCAAACGATCGACATAATTCACAGAGATGAATAGGTTCCATTTTTTACGACGGAAAATTTAGAGGATCATGGCAACAACCAACATGGTCCTAACAATTTGGGCCAAATTTCAAGGAGCAGATATGAATCATATTATTTTGCTCAAATCTAGGTTTGTGGCTCTATCTTGATCTCTTTAATATCCACACATTTACCCTAACTTCAATATTTTCAACAATTTATTCCAAGGGAAAGAAAAGGTCCATCAAGAAAATCAATAATCTTATCAAAATATAGATCTATCAAATTCTATCTTTCCCTAATGTAATGGTTCCTAGGGAAAATTAGTGGTTTTACCTCATTCTTATGGTGAAACCCTAAATTTTCACTATTACACAAATAATGTTTAACCAAGTTGAAATTGGTAGATACTAATCACCCCCACTCTCATTTATTATGTGCCCTTCATCTTCATCTTTTCTTGGAGAAAAATTAGCAAATTATACATAATCACTTTAATGTGACATCATGTTATCATTTTACACATCACTTGTGACTTTTGTTGCATTGTTCTTACATGATTATATTATATAAATATTCCTTATATTCTTCCTAATTGTTGATAATATATTATACATTTCATTATATTGATTATACATGATGAAACATTTTAGCATTGTTCTCAACACTTTTACATCACTTTTACACAATGACTTTTTAACATTTTTTTTCATATAATGAACACTTAGTATTCTCACACGATGAAACAAATTTACATTTTTATCACCAAAAACCTTTACATAATCCTCACATAATGATATACCTACAAAAATCACCAAGGATTCTCCCACCTCTTGTCATCCTAAGGGAGTAGGGAAGGCTAAGAGTGGTTGTGCAAGATCCCAAGTATACAATGCATGATGGCACTTTATCTCAGTGCGTTTGCATAAATAAAATGCTACAATGATCAAAAGAGATGGAATACAGGAAATAGCAAGAACAACCAAAGACGAGACATCATACTCAAAGAAAGAGATCCCAGAACCTGAAACATCCAAGATATTCACCAGAGTGCTGAAAAGCAAAAAAATGAATAAAATATACCTGAAGCAGAATCTGGAAAGAAAACTCATATGACTGGAAAGTACACTAAACAAGCTTTCGAACGATATAGTTTTCAAAAAATGAAGTTCGGATGCTCAAGTTATGTCTCCCAAAGTGCAAAAAGGAACTTTTCGCTTAGACAGGAAAAAAAAAAAAAAAAACCATCAAAAAAGAAAAATCAGAAGATCAAACCTCCATATGTGAAGAGAGCTCGAAAAGAGCTTTTTGACAATATAAGGTTTGTCGAAAAATGCCTCTGTATGACCAAGTTACGGCTGAAAAAAAAAAAAAAAAAAACCCTCTTTTAAGGCATAAAGAGGGTAAAAAAAAAATTGACAAAAATTTCTAACGCATTTGCAGGTACAGTCGTACGAATTTTCGTGCCTCGAAAAATGTGCCAATAAAAAATCATGGCCTAAATGCCCTTATCACCGAAATAGGTCAAATTATATATCAAAATTTGTGGAATCAACCTTCTGAATCCAACTGTGAGGTCCTTTTGGCACTAAAATGTACCAAAAAATCAGCTACCCAAGAAATGGAAAAAAACAACTACACAAACCCTTGAATACACAGATATGAAGAACAAGGCCCAAAATATCTCATGAAGAGAACAGGGGCATATAGATCTGGAGCTCTGATACCATATTGGAGTTGAGGAAAAATCAACTCTACAGCTCCCAAAGATCATCTGCATGCAAACCTGTCACAGAAGTAAAAAAGCTATGGAGGCCATAATTCAGAGATCCAGAAAAGAGGAGTCATATTGATTGTGGAACAAGAATGCAATTCAAGAATTACAATTGTTATGAAAATACAAACAGAGAATCCTTATAAAAGGATACTCCAAACCCTAAAGGTGAAAACCCTAAAGAATTATAAGATTCCTAAGTTTAGCTTAAGCATAGAGTATAATAGACTAATAATTAAATAAATAATTATTAGCTAATAAAAGATAACTCTAACAGATAGATTGGCAAGGAATGATGCTTTCATCTTCTTTTTTATGCACAATGCAATTTTGTACTCATTGTTTGTTATAAGTGTTTGTGGACAAGTGTTGAATATGGAGAAACAAGAAGGGTGAGTTTCTAGAGAAGTTAAGTCTCTGCTTTAACTCATCTATCAGTAGTCGGCTCAAAAAGAACTTCGGCCAAAATTTACTATTGATATCTTAGTATTTGCTTACTAATTGAATCATTGGTTTTTTCACTCTCTTCCATATCATAGTGTTAATACATAGCATCTTAGATTATAGATAAATTATGCAAGACATCCAAGATCAGCAATTCTTTGTGCCTTGAAGAACTCTAGGGAAGTGTGAATGCTTTGTGGTTGGGCACTCTAGCAATGTTCTCGCCTGTGGTGTGCTCATGGGAGATAGATGCTATGAGCTCTCATCAACACTATCATTAGTTTGTGCCTTATGTATTATTATTGTATTCAACCTCATGGTTGCTTCTAAAAGAAAAAGATCTTTATATCTTGCTTACATTCTAGCCTTATGTACTTAGACCTTCTTTCAAAATATAGCATTATGTATCTATTTTTTTGTATATTGAGCAAATTGCTTGCACTAATAAAATGTTTTTTTAATTATATGTAATAATGTGTGAAATTGTGGTAGATATACAATTTAATATTTTGATAGTACGAAGGTTGTTACAGTATCAAATGGAGATGCTTTATCAAGGAGAAAACATGTTATTTATTTATTTATTTTTATTTATTTTTTATTGGTAAACGACCATAGCCAAATCATTTTATTATTTTTTAAAGACCTAATACAACCCAGATCACTAGGGGCACTGGTAGGAAAGAGCTAGGTAGAGAAAACCTCCAATCTAGCCCCAAAAATGGAAACTTAAAAGATTACAAAGCATCCTTTTATCCATCCATGCGGATAATAGAGGAGAATTCAGGGACATTCTCCTTTACATATTATGCTGAAGCCATACATCCAATTGCCCTTTTGGGTTGTTGATATATGAAAATATATCTGTGATATAATGGAGAGAAATACAGCAACTTGTGTCACGATAGGCAATCTCCCTCAACCCCCCCAACTTTGGCACTACCAAGCTTACAAAGCTTCATAAACTAAAACCTACACATCTCAAAACTGACAACTTCCAACTATCTTGTTTTCAATGTTAGTACTTTATTTGCCACTTAGAAAATATAATCACTGGAGTAGCTTAAGAGAGATGAATCAACGAAAAGCTTAACAAACCATGTAGGCTAATTCCATGGTACAGTCTGGAGCACAATGATACTTACTGCGTCTACATACTAAGAGAAAATATAGTCGTGGAGAGCCACACCGAAAGTACTATACCTGATAAGTTATATCTATATGCTAATACATAAATACTATCATTAGAGGATATGCATTGGTGTAAGATGTGAGAAAGGAAAGGCCCTTGATTATGACATAAACTAAAACTGTATGTGTATATCATGAATGAAAATAGTATCAGTATCATTATCCTTAGTTATCCAAATGAAAACAGTATCAATATCATTATAAGTATGTTTATGTGTATTAGCAGATGAAGAAGTTCAAGAGAGCATAACCGAGGACATAACAGGGCATCCCCATTATAGAAATGAAAACATAACTGAGGATTGGCATAAAGTTTATAAACTATAAACTATAAGAATTCATGACATAACTATACCACCTTATACTATTATGGTTCAAGCCAGTTCGGTTTAAGTATACCATGCCTATATATGACATAGCTAGCTATACAGGCACATCCCTAACTAAATATGGAATAGTCTCACCATTCTTAGGCCCAAGCCTAAGCCAGAGCCATCCCCGGTTGAAAAAACCTTGATATGAGGATACCCTTATTCCTCATTTTCATCTTCAACTTTCGTTCCAGAATCCTGAGTCTCTGTAGCACCCATGTCGTTGGGGTTTTCAGCCTGCATCGGTACCCAACCCTCATTGATCATATAGTCTACCCACCATTCTCCTTTTGGCTCTTTTACCACACCAAGCCATTGCTTGAGGAATTTGATATTCCTCCTTATATCTGGTTCTCGATGTAAAAAGGATTTCTAATCCTTGAACATGAGAATGGGTCTCTTGAAGTCTATTCCTGAGTGACTCACCCTTATAGATAGCCTCTGAGACCCTAACATAGTCCTCCAGGTATGGGATAAGGAGATTGTCATCTACACAATTAATGGCCATCACAAGATTAACCAAGTATTTGTTGTTAAATATTAACTTGCATAATGAAGTTGTAATTACCTAATCCTCTCCCATTGTGAGTAGAATGGTTGTGAAACCAGCAGGGATGTCACTGTTTACATGTTTCCTATGCTTTGTGTTTAGGAGCTCATCACCCAGAATTCTCTTGGTTGCATGGATGACCAAATCATCCTCTGATCTTAGAATAATTGTCCAGCGCTTCTTAGAGATCTCTCCAACAAAGGTCATCTCTTGTTTATTCGGACACAAGAAAATCCTAGAATCCATTGTTGTAGACAGAGTGCAATATTTTGGAGTGGAAATATCGCCTCTAGATATATAAGGCCTTTAATGAATGACTCTAGGATATTAAACAATAGAAACCGCAGCTAGGAGATATGTTATCCTGCCATGAGTGGCTCTTCATCTCATGATAGGTGAGTACAATGATTATCGGGTGAGTCTGTCATGTCTGTGTCTAGGATGCCATGCTGGATTGTTTCTAGAGATTGTAGTTAGTTAACTATTAATGATCAACTATTAACCATCCGATTTGGCAACACAGGTGAATAATTGCCTAAAGCAACCGAGCAACGCCCGCAAAAAAAGGGCCTAATACATGATGAATATATATATGTATATATATATGTATATGTATGTATACACACACACACATATGTGTGTGTGTGTGTGTCAATTGAGAGCATGAGAATGGAAGTACGAGAGATTTGGGTATCCTAAGTATACATGTGTATAGTAGATGTGTCTATATATACACATATATATACATATACATATACATATACATATATATGTATATATGTGTGTATGTGTGTGTGTGTATACACATACAAATATATAAGTATAAATATATATACATGTGTATATACATATATATGTATGTGTGTGTGTGTGTGTGTGTCGATGTGTGCATGAAGAAAAAAATGAAAATATGAGAGTAGGGGATGAGTATAAATGAATACTAAGATTTGGGTGTCTATGCAAGATGCATCTGACTGCCTGTGTTATGACTATTCTGAGTGAATGGGGATGTAGGATGTGGTTCTATTAACTCCATCTACCCCTATATTGGCTAAATTATCCACAAATGAGTTATCCTTTCTGTATATATGGTTTATTGTGCAATCCAAGAGGCTTTCTAGTAATGATAGAGCTTTGTCCAAAAGGCTTCTAAGTTCCCAGTTTGGCATTATCCTGGTTTCGATTGTATTAATTATAATGGCTGAGTCACCTTCAATTTCTAATTTGGATATTTTCAATTTTCTACATAGGTTTAATCCTTCTATTAGGGCAAACATTTTTGCAGCATTATTAGTGCATTGTCCTAAGTGTATGGATTTAGAGCCAATGCAACTACCATTGTCCAAATGTATTATACAACCTGCCCATGCCAACCCTGGATTTCCTCAATGCTCCATCGAAGTTGAGTTTATACCACCCATTCCTCGGGGGTTGCCATTTGCATGCTTTCCTCATAACAATTTTATCTATGCCTTCCTTCCTGACGAAGGGAGGGATCTTAATTCCATTCCACTGCTTTATGATAAAGTTATCCCAGTCTATAAATAAAATATTCTCCTATTCCTCTCCTTCCAAATCTCCCAAATGACTATAGCTGGACTGCAAATCCATAAGTTGTGGAACACACTATTTCTCTTGATGATCAGTCAACCTTTGAACCACTCCATCAGGGAGGGAATAAGAGCGCCTAACCATCCTAGTTGGGCCATCAACCAGTACCAACATTTTTGTGTGTAATTGCATGTTGTAAAGTTGTGGTCATTCGTTTCCTCATCCTCCCTACATAAGAGGCAGATTGATGGCCCTTTGTATCCTCTAAGTTCAAATTGTTCTGTTGTGAGGACCCTTCCCTGAATTGTAGCCCAGGCAAAGAAACCAGCTTTTGGGAGATAGAATTTATCCCAGCATAGTTTAGTCAAGATGTAATCCTTGCATATCTTTGCCTCATCATATAAGGTTTTGAAGCCATCTTTGCAGTTGTACTGCCCATCCTTAGATTTATACCATATCAGTTTATCCGACCCATGTCTGAAGATTATCATCCTACATTTGAGTATTTGATGTAGTTCTTGAAATTTATTATCCACCATGAAAGGATACATGTCTTTCCATTTCCATCCAACCGCCGAGTTTGGTTCCATTATTACATAATTACCCCATAGGGATTTCAATTGTTCCTTTATTCTAGTAGTATCGATAAGTTTGTCAATTAGAGGATATCCCCCCCAGGAGTCTTCCCAAAACAAGGCAGATTTGCCATTGTAAATGTCCCAAGACAGGTGGTTGGAGATGAGTATGCGGAAATCTTTCATGAAATTCCAAATTCTGGATCCTTTGGGCAGGTCCATATCCCTGAATATTGCCTCCCTATGATTATTCGTCAAATATTTGTTCCTAAGTATTCTTGCCCATTTGGCTTCTATGGAGGTGTATAATTTCCAAACTAGTTTTGCCCCTAAGGCCTTATTTTTCCATAGAAGTTTCATAATCCTCATACCACCATCACATCTATCTCTACATATTTTGTCCCATGATATTAGTTTGAGTTTGTTCCTGTCCTTTGTGCCTTGCCAGTCAAAGTTTCTGATTGTTTGAGTCAATTTCTTATGGGCCCCCATCGAAAGTGGGATACACGATAGGAGGTAGATGGGCATCACCACTGAGGCTGTCTTGATAAGCGTTAATCTTCCTACCCCTATCAGCCATAATCCTTTCCAAGAGCACAAATTTTTCCTAACCTTCTCAATCAAGGGATCCTAGAGTTTGTTGGTTTTGATGCCTTTATCCAAGGGAATGCCTAGATATGTACATGGTAGATGTCCAATTTTGTAACCTAAAAATTTTGCAATTCTAGATTCCTCCTGTGTTGTCATGTTGAAAAAGAATATTTCAGATTTTTCCCCATTGACCTTTTCCCCGAATGTTTGGCCATAAGATTGCAAGATTATTTTGATTTCCTTGGCTTCATTCAACTTTCATTTTCCCAATATCATTGTGTCATCTGTGAACTGTTGGTGTGTACACGGGTCCACACCTCCTGTAATTTGGATACCAACTAGCCTTCCAGCTCTCTGTGATGCATCAAAGCATCTTCCTAGGGCTTCTGACATAATAATGAATAAAAATGGGGAGAGTGGGTCTCTCTACCTTAGGCCCCTAGTTGCTTCAAAATACCCTTCCAGCTTCCCATTCAATAGGATTGAGAACCTTGGGTTTGAGATGCAGAAGTGGAATCCAGTTTACCCATTGTTTGTTAAGCCAAAGGCTCTCATGCAACTACAGAGGAAATACCAATCCACTTTAACACATGCCTTCTTAATATCTAGTTTTATCATCATATTTGGTTGGCCTTGGGCTTGAATGGAGTGGATAGCTTCCTGGACTATGACTATCCCATCTAAAATTAATCTATTGGGTACAAAACCAGTTTTCTCTTCTGAGATGATGGTTGGCAATAGCTTTTTCAACATATTGGTCATGACCTTTGTTAATAATTTATATGTCATGTTGCACAAAGAGATGGGCCTGAACTCATCCCATCTCGAGGGGTTCTCCTTCTTCAGGAGTAAGGCTAGGAATGTGTTATTAATTTCTTTCAAGAATTTTCCTACATTTCGAGCAAATTCCAGATCATCGGTGACCTCATCTCCTATAATGTGCCAACATTTCTGATAAAAACCGGTAGGGAATCCATCTGGCCCAGGGGTCTTATCCCCTTGGAATTGTGATAGGGAAATTTTGACTTCTTCATGGGTGATTTTGGAATTCAACATATGGTTATCGTCATTTGCTATTAGTTTAGGTATGTTTTTTAATAAGGCCCTATTGTTAAGGAGATCAAAATGCTCCTAGTTATTGAGGATATTTTTAAAATACTGGGTTGCATCCTCTGCAATTAGATTTTGTTTCGTAATGGTTTGGCCATTGTTGCTAGTGATTTGAGTGATTATATTTATTTCCCTTTTCAGTTTGACACTATTGTGGAAAAATTTGGTGTTTTTGTCTCCATCCTCTAGCCAAGTTTCTCTAGATTTTTGTTTCCAGAATATCTCTTCCTTGGCTAAAATATCCTCATACTCACATAGAAGCCTTTTCTCTGCCTCATATGTTGTTTGGGTCATCCCATGTTGCATAACATCATTATTCACTATTTCCAATTCCTTTTTAACTCTTCTCTTTTCCTCGAAGATATTTTTGATTTTTTTTTGTTCCAGTCTAGAAGTTTATGTTTAATCTCTTTCAGCTTTGAGAAAAGACAATACATTTTAGATCCAACAAAGGCTCCTTCTTTCCACCATTTCTGGATATTAGGGAGGAACTCCTCATGTTTGAACCACATCAGTTCAAACTTGAATGGACTCCCAGTTGTCTTTGTTTCCCCCATTAACTCTAATAGCATCGGGTAGTGGCCAGAACCTTACCATGGCAAAATAGTGGCTTTTAACTCGGATTTAAAGTCAATCAAGTCTCCTTTGAAGAAAAAATTGTCAAGAGTTTCAACAATGTTACAAAATCCCTTCCTTCTCTTATTCCATGTGTGGAATCCCATCTCAGTCTTGATTTCCAGGTTGTTGTCGCTTATCCAATAAGCAAAGTCTCTTTGGGGTTGTCTAATGGACCTTATCCCACCACTTTTGTCTATTTGATGTAAAATGGTGTTAAAATCACCTCCTATGATGATGTGATGTGCTTCCTGATTCATTAGGAAGTGTTCTATTTCTTGCCATACTAGTTTTTTCTTGTCTGTTGGGATCAGACCATAGACATTTTAGATGATAAACTCAAGGTTTAGACTAAGGGATCTTACTTTTGCAGCCATCCAATTCTGCATTTTGGCATAGCATGTGAACGTGATTGATTTCTTTTTCCACATTATTTCCAGCCCACCTGAAGCCCCTATAGAATCCACCATCTCCACCTGCCACTGGGTGAATTTCCTACTGAAATTGATCATGTCATCCTTTCCCAATTTTGTTTCTTGCAACATTACTAGATCCATAACAGATTTCATTATACTGCGCTTGATTAAGCGTTGTTTGTTAGGGGGCCCCAGGCCCCTATCATTCCATGTTAGTATGTTTATTCCTTTACGAGGAGTGGGAGGGACTTTCCCAGACCTAACAGAGATGTGATTTTGGTCTTCCCCATCCATTTTCATCTTGTCTAAAAAATACTTCTGTCCTCTCTTGTTGACAGTGGATTTTCCATAGTCTGGAGTCGATTTATTGTCTTCCATCTGGAGGATGCCTCTATTGTCCATATTACTTTGGTTGTTGTTCAATGCCATATTATTTTCCTCCTCCTGCATAGTGATCAGGTCTTTGATTATGAATTCTCTTTCTTCATCTTCATTCAACCCTTCCATAGCAGGAGAAGAATCATCCATATTGGGGGAGTCTAAGGCGTTCTCGTCAGGTGCAGCCTGGGTTGAGTTATTACCCAATTTCTAGGCTCTGGGGAGAGTCTATTCATAATCTAAATTGAGATTGGTGTTGTTGGTTGCAATGTCTGTTGAAGTATTGTTGTAGACCTCCTCTACAAATTCTTCTGCTAGTTTTCCCATTAAGTTATCAATGATGTTGTTCAATTTCTTCTGAATTTGATCCTCATGCCTACACTCAAGGGGCTCGGTATAATGATCTAACTTGTTTGGATTATTTCCGGCGTGTAGATCCGAGGGGAGGGTTGCATGGTTATTTTCCTTTTGAGTTTCAACATTAATGATGAATCTGCCAATATCGTTGTTAAATTGGATATCGACTCTATTGAATGACTTTTCATGCCTATTCGGTTTTGGGGCTTGGGGTTTTTGTGTTCTAGGGTTAACCCTTTTACAAAAGGATAAATTCTCAGAGACCTAACCATGATACCATACCAGAGATAAAATATAATTGCCATCTACTATATCTAGGTCCATATGCTTTTTAAATTGTTCATGCTATTATCTACTTCTATTAAAATTTTGATATCAAATTTTTTCGTCAAATTGGCTTCTACGACAATGAATTTACCCAATTTATCCCCCATTTGTATGAGGATTTTGGCATGCATTAACTCAACAGGGACATTGCAAATTTCAATCCATTTAGAAGTTGATTTGAATTCAAACTTGTTAGCGTTGAATTTAGAATGTCAGTCAATGAATTTAAAATTTACTCCATTGTAAAAAACATACTCTTCATACAAAAGCTTAGTTTTCAGCGATTTCTTATAGCATTCGGTATACAAAAAAATGTTAGCTAGGGTAGTGATACTTACCTAGCCTTGGAATGTATCTCTCCACCAATTAGCAATATCTGCAAGGGGTTGGCCATTGCCACATCATTTTGCGAAAAGCCAATGCTCCACACAATAATTGCTCAGCTCCAGGGCGGTACACCGGAGTAGGCTTGATATTCCTTAGTATATGGCATTGTTGTGGCAGGGCCACTCCTTCAACATAGGTAGGTTTAATGAAACCCTCTGCATGATTTAAACGTGGTTGGATATTGCGCAGGGGCCTTTGAAGGAGTTGCCACGGGTCAAAGACAACAATCCTAGTTCTCAAGGGGATGTGATTTGCCTTTGTAGCACAGTCTGGGATTCGTGATGTAATGGGAACTGCACAAACATTAGACAGGTCCATCGAGGCCCTAGCCTCCCTTCTTCTTTCAGCTCTAATGACTCGCCTGCTTTTTACCATTTGTCCTGGTTGATTATGCGGAGGGGGAGTCCTACCGACTATTGAAGGGAACCTTGCATCGTGCCTAGCAAAACCCCTATCCTGATGATTGAGTTGTCCGAAAAATTGCAAAGCCATTTTTCCGATAACCAATCATTTTTCAATTTTTAAGGTTTTCAATATAAATTACATTGAACACGTTATTTATTTTATGACTAAAGAATTTTATAAATTCTTGAATTCTTTACATAGTAAGAGGGAATAGAGACCATAATAAATTTTGTGCTTACTAAGTTTTCCCTTAATATCAATCTTTATTTTCTTTTTTCCAATTGAAGTCTTATAAGTTTGTTGGTTTTAACCATTACAATATATATATCAATTCATCCCAATGAGAAATTATGTAAGTCAAATCAAAGCTTTATTATGTGAGTAGTTTATAAGTTATTAGCATGCTTAAAGTGTTCATCTAGTCATATGTATGTTGCTTACTTATTATTCCAAATAGTACATCATTTAAGAATACAAATTGTGGTTATCTAGTTGTTTCTTGAGTGATTTTGTTGGCTCATTTGAGAGACTTGGCAACCAATCTTTGACTTTTAAGTAAACAAGCTCATCTCTAAACTCTTATTCTTTCCAAATTTATTTTGACATTTTGAAAATTGATTGAACTATATTAAAACAAAAATTGATTAGATTGAAATTGTCATTTATTTATAGTACTATTTTGAACTTATTGAAAATGGCTTGAATTATTCTTACTTAAGAATAATCGCTCTATCAATAAATTTTGTTTTCTTATTAAATAGAGATTAAATTTCGACCTCAAAACATATTAAAGAGACAAATGTTCCTGATTTAACTCTCAAATACTAATATTCGTGCGTGACTTGTAAGTGAAAACCAGATAGCCCAAACTAGATTTAAGATGTGTTATTTGTAGTGTGGAAAGTAGCATGTGAGGGCATTCTGAACCAAATCCTGTAAAGGTCTATCCTGAAAGGATTGATTGTGCTACAACAGTCATGATACTTCAAGGTTTACAAGTGCACACCAATGCACAACAATTACTTGTTAACAAAAGAAAAAGAATAGCTAAATGAAATCAATGTTTACCTCACTACTTGTTGCCTTTACTGTCATATGTCAGCCAAAGAATAATGCAGTTGCACGCATCTTTATTTTACAATGGCTCTCTTCAAATCACCATGTTTTACTTATCTGCAGTTTCCATGGATGCCACGTCGCCCATATGCATTAGTTAGTGGCTCCCATCCCTTTAACTTTCCTCCCATGCTCTACCTTTTTGTTCTTTACTTTTTACTTTCTTTGATATATACTATTTTAATCTCGTATACATGCAGGTACTTGCAATAAATTAAATATAATATTGATGTTTATTTTATTCTTTTCATTAGGATTAATTTTAGAATCATGGTGTGTTTGTAATAAATATTATATATAAAATTGTCATTTGATAGGTATTTGTATCATTATTGCTATTAAGATTTAATTTATATCTTTTGATTGAAATTGATAATGTTCCTGCTATTTAATCAAGAGTATTTATTTTCTTAAACGTAGCTAAATCAAGTAAGTTGTTGCTTCATATACATAATAAATTCAATTTTAAGTGCATACATAAATAAATTAGGAATAATTGGCTAATGTTCATCATATGTTTTAAATGGTTAATTAATTAATGAAACATATTTTGGAGGACATTAAATAGAAGATTATTGTGTAATTAATTATAATTAATTATAATAAATTATTCATGTAATCTATTATTATCCTATATTCTTGTAATTAATTTAATTAATTTTGGCCCTTCTTGCAACTAATTTTTGTTTCTTCCCCAAGGTCAATTAATTGAACCAATTTAATTAAATAACATTAGCTCCTAATTCCTCCAACTCAAATGAGGCTAATTTATTCCTATTATTGGTTTGTTAATATTTAAATCAACATCACCATTGGTCATAATCTTTTTAGTCCTATCTATTAATTCCATCTACACGAATAAAACCCTAAATCTATCATCATATGTCATATCTCCCCTCTCCTCCCATGATCCCACATGTGTAAGCATGCCACGTCAAATCACTCATTTTCTCACACATGTGTGAGTGTGCTCCCATGGAAGCATCTTTGACTTCCACATCAAATGAACTTTATGCTCTCATATGTGTGTTGCATGAATCATACCCTTACTTGCTAACATGTGTGAGCATGCTAGCTTGGAAGCTTCTTATCTCTCCAATTCACCTTCATTCCTTCCCTTACACATATGTGAGCATATCTTTTATGCATGCCACCATGTTCACACATGCGTGATAAAGCCTTTCCTTCCACTCGATGGGACCTCTCTCTCTCTCTCTCTCTCTCTCTCTCTCTCTCTCTCTCTCTCTCTCTCTCTCTCCCACACACACACACACACACACACACACACATCATACTTGTCACAAGGCTGAGCTTTTAGTCCATGTCTCTGCAATCCCCAAATACTAGTCCTCCATTAAATAGTGCATTTCATCTATTCATTTCCTCTATTAAAAAATCATATGTGCAAGCCATTCTTCCTAATTTTCATTATTTAATTTCATTCTAATCTTAATTTTTCATTTTGATATGTTAACTTGCACACCATTTTCATGCTTTTATTATGCTAGTATATTGAGCAATCCACATTACACAATAACCAGTAGCATACTTCCAACTGAGCACATCAAGTGGTGCATTGGGTGCAGGATAAGTGCAAGGTAATGGGTCACAAATTGACGGAAGTCCGCGCATTGGAAAACACGCTCTTAGAAACGGGGGTCTGTTTTTGCTTTGAGCCCCCGAGGCAAAAAGAAACGGAGACCCGAGACAAAACTAAACGGGCCCCCATTTTGTTCTCAAACGGGGGCCCACTTGAAAACGAAACGGGGTTTTTTTAAAAATGGGCCCCCATTTTTAAACCCAATTTTACCCATTTTTTTCAAGTGCATTTTGTCATTTTTGGACAATAATGGTAATTTTAGGAATGGGCCCCCGTTTCGTAAACGGAAACGAGGGCCCGTTCTGTGGAAGTTAATTCTACAACCCGCCACTTGCCTCGGGATTAGGTCTGGGATAGGCCTGGGATGGCCACACTTGAGACATGGACCTGTAAATTCAAATCTTCATGAACGAAAGCACAAATAAGAACTTCTGAAATAGTTTACGTGCCTCTAGTTAGAGAATTTTTATACGAAATTAAAACCCATTTCAGATTATACTGTCTAGATTCGAAATATGTAATTTTTTTTTTTAAATGATTATTTCAATTATTTTTCATTTAATTTATACTAAATCGGGTCCATAAACTTGAAATATTAACTATTTTGTTAATTTAATATCTTTTTTGTTTTAATGAATTTAAAAAATATATATGTCATCAATCTACACAAAATTATTTTCTATTTAAAAAAAAAATCAAAAAATGTTTAGTTTACGTCAAATTTTGTGGGCCGTACACGTCAAATTTTTAAAAAGATAATTACGGTCATTAAAACATTAATTAAAAAAAATATTTAAAAAAAAAACAAAAAAATATGCTCATCAATCTTTAGTGTGTTACAAATCATTTCCCAAAACGGTTTGAGAAAATAATTTTAATTGTGACAAAAAGTGTGGGTCGTACACATGCATGGTATGGTCCTGAAACAACAATTTTTAAAACATAGTTTTTAGAACTCCATTCAAAAAATTATTTTTTATTATGTGGGTATTAAAATAAGTTACATATTTGGAAAGTAGACTCGAAAGGGCTATCTTTTATATTACTAACTTTTTCCAAGATTCAATCTCCAAGTGTTTCAAAATTTAAACTCAAATGAGACAAAACCTGAAAAATCAAGGAAAACACTTCCACTTTTTGACCAAAAAGTGGACTCATCTTCTTGCACTGACCCTGCACATCATTTCAACTCAATTAGAGGATCAAAATAAACAGAGTATAAAAATATATGCATGCTTAAAGTGTTCATCTTGTTATATGTAAGTTGCTTACTTATTTTCCTAAATATCACATATTTTGAGAATTATAAAAATCACGGTTATCTAGTTGTTTCTGGAGAGAACAAGCTCGACTTTAAGCTCTGATTCTCTCCAAATTTATTTTGCTATTTTAAAAATTGATTAGATTATACTAAAATAATAAAATAAAATAGATTGAGATTATACTTTTTTTAATACTATTTTGAACTTGTTGAAAATATCATGAATTGTTCTCACTTAAAAGAATAATCACTCTATCTGTAAATTTTGTTTAAATTTTAACGTAACTATTTGTTCAAATTAACTCTCAAATACTAATACTCCTTTCTGAAACAATTATATTTACTTCTAAATGGAAACTAGATAGCCCAAACCAAGTAAAAGTGTCAAAATTTATTTCCCTTAAAAATTAGTGTGTGAATTGCAACATCAACACTTTTCCTTCTAGATTTAAGATGTGTTTTTTGGTACTATATAAGATGTGTAATTTGTAGCATAGAAACTACATTAAAAAGCAAGCATGTCAGGGCATGGACAAAATCATGTAAAGGGCTACCATTGTGATCTTATATTTTTCCTACAAGGATTGATTGCATGTAGCAGTCATGATCTAATGTGAAGTTCAAGGTTTACAAGGCATACGTAAAAAGACTTAATAAATGCACACCAATTCATACTACCATTTGTCGGCCAAAGAATAAGAGCCATGAATAAGACCCTCTATCCATCCCATCCAGAGTCATCTTTATTTGAAGAATAATTCAATTGCATCTTTGTTTTCCTATTCAGATCATAATAATTGCAATGGTTGTCTTCAAATCAAATGCCACTAAACCAACCTCTATCAGTTGTATCACCTCAACTTATATATATATATATATATATATATATGAATGCATCTACACCTCTCCCTTTTACTTATCTGCATTTTGTTATTTATCTGCAGTTTTTTCTGTTTTCATGGATGCCACGTTGCAGTTCTCATTATGCTTTAGTGGCATAATGAGATGCCACCAATGCTCCCATCCATTTAACTTTCCTCCAATGCTCTATCTTTTTGTTCTTTTCTTTTTACTTATTTTAATATATATAATTTAATCTCATATGCATTAAAATGTTAATATGTTTGTAATAGAGAGGGGGGCAGATATGGATAGGAAGAGGGATAGGCAAAAAGGGGAAGAGAGAGAAAGAGGTAAAGAGATAGAGATAGAGATAGAGATAGAGATGGAGATGGAGAAGAAGGGAAGGGGTGTGGAGAGGATATATATATATATATATATATATATATATATAGAGAGAGAGAGAGAGAGAGCCTGGGTAGAAAGAGATGGAGAGATAAAATATAGAGGCAAAGAGATAGATATAGAGGTATAGGAAGAGGGGGAGAGAGGAATAGAGAGACAAATAGATAGAGAGGTAGAGATAGAGAAATAGATACAGGATAGGGAGGGATTGAGGGAGGGAGAGATGAGAATATATAGAGAGAGGGGAGAGAGAGGGGGGCGAGAGAGACAAGTAGAGAGGCATAAAGCCAAGAGTGGGGAGAGACGAAGATATAGATCCATATATAGAGAGGGAGAGAAAAAGGGAGATATAGGATGATATAGGACGATATGGAGAGACAGAGAGAGATTGGGAAAGATATATATATATATATATATATATATATATAGAGAGAGAGAGAGAGAGAGAGAGAGAGAGAGAGAGAGAGAGATTTGGAGATATGAGATAGAAAATAGAAAGAGGGGAGAAAGAGAGATATAGTGGGAGAGACAGAGTATATTAATAAAATATGCACCTAAAATATAATAAATATATTATAAACAAATGCAATGTTAACAAATAAAAAATTGTTATATACAATTGACCATAATTATACTTAGATTCTTAAATAAATTAAATTAATAAAATATAAATTATACTTCTAACAAAATAATAAAAATGAAAATATACTATATTAAAACTCGTAAAGCTGGAATTTTAACTTCTATATTAAAAGTAAAAGTAAAACCAAGCTTTAAAAGTTAAAAATAAAATGAAACGTAGCAAAAAGATAAAAAGTCAACTCAACTATAAAAGTCAATAGATAAAAAGTCGAGTACAAACTGAGAGCTCGAATGGCGTCAAGGCGAAGGCTTGGTCTGCAACCAAGAGATTTCAAGGATTTCAGACAAAGAGAGAAATCTAGATACCATATTCAGCTGGCTTTCAGGTTGTGGTCAAAACCAAAATGGGTTTGGGAGGATCGGGACAGGTTTTAGTTTCCCCCACAGTCGCGTTTGGATAATAACGGTAGAAACAAGGGTTTTGGCTAGCGCATAAATGATTCCTCGAGGGATTTTAAGGGCCTTAATGGCTTCCCCGATGGCTTGAAGGCAGATTAGAAATGCTTTTGTGACAAGGAGTGGTGACCAAAAAAGATCCCAAGAGTGGATGATGAGAAGGAAGTGCAGTCTTGCCCATAAATCAAAAAAATTGTCTTTTTCCTAGACAATAGCAATTGGCATGATTCAATCTATTTTTTTAGGGTGAGAGGATTTTTCATGAAATGGGTTGAGGAGTGACCTGCAATTAGTTGGTTTAAGAAGTGGTGTGCAAAGAACTGGCCTTTCAAATTTGAGATTAAATCTATGCTGAATGGTTTTTTCTTAGGGATCGCGAAGGATGGTGTCAACAAAAACTAGGTTTTTAACAATGGCCCCTTTTTTTATGGGAGGAAAGGCATTGTTTGTGAAGGAATGGAAGCCAAATTTTAACCCACTAAAAGCCCACTTAGAAGAGATTCTGATCTGGCTAAGACTTTATAATCTTCTGTGGGAGTATTGGAATGAAGAGACCTTTAGGACTATTGGCAACAAGCTAGGGTTCTACATCAAATCGGACGAGGCTATAGAAGAGAACGACTTCAATATCCACGCATAGATCTACATTGGGTGGAAGCCACATTTTCCCCTACCCTCCATTATTGAGATCAACACTAATGAGGGTTGTTGGAGCCAACAAATTGAGATTGAGGAAAAGATGGAACATTGTAAAATTTCTAAAAAAGAAGGCCACTCGGATGAGGTGTGTATGGTTAGTCAAAAGGGTAAGACAGTGGAAGCCAATGAGGGGATTGATATAGTATAGACTAAGCATGAGGAGGAAGATGCTCTTTAGGGGAAGAAAATAGATGATGAGGCTTCAACTTCTTCAAGTTTTGCTTAGGGTAATAAGCTTAATTGGGGGAATCTGCCAGACCTAAATGGTGAGGGTCACTTGGCTCAAGGGGTTGGTCTGGTCATTGGTAAAGCTAATGCGACTCATTTAGTGTAAGAGGCTCTAGATAGGGTTGAAAATTTTGTGGAAGCCTTGGAAGCCTCTAAGAAGGATCGGCAAAAGGATCAAACTGGTGGGGATGATGTCTTGAAGGAGGATGTTGGGGTGCAATATAAGGAGGAGGGATGTCAAGTGATGCAAACAATGACTTTGACGGTATGTCATGGGAGGATGAAGAGGATGAATGGGGTTTGATGGATGAGGAAGGCATCATGGAAGTTTTCACTACTAATCAAATGGATTCACATGTTCTTAAAGCGTGTTTCGGGGAGAAGAAATCAAGAGGGCAGAAACCTAACAGAGTTCGGCTAGCTATGATAGGCAGTGCCAAGGGGCAATGTAAGTTATCGATAGGGAAGGGGGAAACCCTTCTTGAAGGGAAATGAAAATAATAAGTTGGAATGTCAAGGGATGTAATTCCCTTGACAAGAGATGTTTGATCAAGTGTGGGTTTGATCAAATGAAGCCAAAGTTAGTGTGTTTATAGGAAACGAAGTTGAGTTCGAAAGATGCAGGAAATTGGTTGAGGTACTAGAGGTCATGGGTAGGGAATTTTTTGAAAGCAAATGGTTCAGTAGGCTATCTTAGCATTCTTTAGAACCTGACATCCCTTAATGTGGAGGAATTGGTTAATGCCCAATTTTGGAAACTTTGCATGGTTCACTCTTTTAGGTTAAATTGTGACTTCTTTGCTTTAAATGTCTATGGTCTTGCTAAGGCACGTCTCCAACCAGATGTTTGGAGATAATTATCCTTGATCTTGCAAAATTTAGTGGATGAGTTGGTCATTTTGGGTGGATATTTTAATGCAACCTTGGAATTGGCTGCCAAGAAAGGGGGGAGAGTGGGCTTTAGGAGCTCGTAGGTGGAATTCCATAATTTTGTTGCTTCTAATGGTTTGAGGCAGATTAAAACCTGTGGTGGTGCCTTTACCTGGTCTAATAGAAGGTGGGGTTTAGGGCACATAACTTAGAAATTGGACAGGTTTTTCTTGGGAGGTAAATGGGACAATAAATCACTATTATTCGAAACAACCATTAAGCCAGTTGTAGCATTTGATCACTTTCTAGTTGAGTTGATCATTGTGCATGATAGCGCTCCTATCAGGTGTCCCTTTAAGTTTGAAAAGATATGGCTACAGGACAGGGGCCTCCCAAATTTAGTGAAACAGTGGTGGGATGGGCCTCCCAAATTAAAGCCCCTATCCACTTTTTAATTAAATTCAAATTTAATTAAAATAGTTATCCTAAATTGAATAAATCTAATTTATTTAATTGCAACCAAATTGAATTAAATTCAATTAAAACCCATTATCCCTTCATCCACTTGCAAAATCCTACACCTCCCACTTGCATCCTAACCCTCTTCCTAATTTCTTCTAGAATCCATCTAATCCAAATCAATTAACCCAAACCCATTCATTATCCCTTTTCCCTAAATTTGAGGAGGTCACTTCTCAAATTTGGAGTAAAGTCTTCTAAAAGCATTAAAGCCTTTATCCATTCAACAAGCTAACTTGTTGAATACCCCCAAATTTGGAAGGACTCTTACAAATTTGTCCCCAAAGTCTTCATAACCATTAATGGTTAACTCAACCCTCTAGCATGGTTAAAGAATTTCCCTAAACTCAACCTCCATGTAACCCAAGGGTCTCATCAAGCATTTATTGCTTTGATCATGGCTATCCTTAAAACCTTTGCACAAGAATTTATCCTTTGGATAAAAGCTTTATCCAATGGGTAATCTTAACTTAACCTTAGCCCTTAACCCCTAGGGTAACCATGAGGTCTTCTCAAGCATTTAATACTTCTTACATCTCCTCTCAACCAACCTTATGTTGACAATTGTCACCATTTCATTGGTGCCAACTGTAAACATGGATTCCCAACTTTCAAACTTAGCCCTTGATTAACTCTTTCAATCCTAGCCATCCATTGCCCTATTTTTGCTATAAATAGAGCTCTCATTCCTCCATTTTATAGATCCAAGTCTTTAGCATCATACTTATACTAAAATCCATCTAAGCTTTAATATATCATTTGTGCTCATCATTTAGCCTCTCTTTTCAGTAGGAATTAATCTAAATATGCATGTTTAGAGTATTTTCCTTATCATCTAGGTTAATCATAGACTAATATATCATGCTAGGATAATCTTGCTACTAATCTTGTCATCTTATAACTAGTTTATTGCATTTATAGGATTATGCATAGCTTAGGATGCATTTCATCTTAAAATCAAACCAAGCATCCCTCGTTCTTGCATTTGTCATCCCTAAACCACTTTGCTCAGTGATCTGAGAGCAAAGACATTGGTTTGAGGGACCTTGTGAGATAGAGAACCATGGAACCAACCTTGGGAAGCTGAGCCATACTTCATGACTCCATAGCTTGCACCAAGAAGTCCTGTGGGTGTGTGAGCAAGGCTCCCTAGAGCTCCATTTTTCACATTTCAAGTTCTATCTACCCACTTTTCCCGCATACATTTCTAGTGCCCACAATGGGAAACATTCCCTAGCGCATCTGGTTAACAGTCTAGCGCATCCTGTCTACTATTCAGTGCGTTGGGTCCATCTTGCGGCACATAAAGTCTTTTCCTTAGCGCATTATATTTATAATATTTTCCTGTAGGTCTTAGCGTGGAAGAAAAACAACGCGGCGCATCCGGAAACCAGTTTAGCGCTTTTGGAAAATAGCTTAGCGCATCATGTATGTTTAATAGTGCATCTCACCCATTCTGTAGTGCGTACATTTTGTCTTGTAGTGCATCACAGACAGAGAACAAAATTTACTTTGTAACAAAAATCAAATTTAGACTTGTAGAAGTCCACAAAGCCAGTGTTTTGCTAACTACTTCACTTATTATTTTTGCAAGATTACTGACAGTTTCTTGCAGGTTGGGGAGATCATTTTATTTATTTTTAGTTAGGATTTAAAATAGTTTGAATTTTTTTTCACTAACTTAGCCAAGTTAGTTAAAAGTTTGAATTCTTTTAATTTCTTGTTTAAAAGATAAAATTGAACTCACTTTGTTTTGGGCTTTAAAAGGAACAACAAAAATCACCATTTTTGCTTTTCTAGGAGAACAAATTTACAAATCAAAAGGCTTAAAAAGAATTTCACTATCCTTTGGTGCATTAAAAGGATCCATCTTTAATTTTGGCAAAGTAAAGAATCACACAAAGTCCAAAGGTCATTTACAAACTTAAAGAGGGAAGATCTTCTCCTTTCGAAGCAATTTACTTTGTTGATGAAACATCGGATTTACTTTGTGGACCATTTGTTTTCAATAGATCCGAAAATCATTGCCTTGAAAAGTTAAAAAGAACACCATGTTTTCGTGGAGCAAGATCGCCATATAGGATTAACAAATCATTGCTTTGAAGATTAAAAAAAACAACCTGATTGCCTTGTCTCGAAAGTAGAAGGTATATGCTCTCCCTTTAACTAGGTGATCAAAAATCCAGACTACTCTTACGCTTTCAATCATTTCAAGCATTTTACAATCCTTTAGCGGGCTTGCCTTCCCAAGGAGTTGAAATCAACTCTTAAAGCCATTTATGGCCGGTGTGAAGGGAACGACCTAAGTGGGAAACGGCTTTCACGCCAAGTGTTCCAACCCACTATAATCAAAAGTGGAAAGTGACGAAAGTCATTTTCAACGGTTGCGTGCAGCGATTAGCCTTCCCCCAGTATCCTTGAGATACGTAAAACCTTTGTTCTAAAGGTTGGGAAGCCTCCTGAGGGAGTTTATCACTGACAGTCGAAAAGGAAGCCTGATTACGAACCATAGAAATAGAAACCTTGAGTCGAGTCAGTAACCAGACATTTGTAATATCATAGTGCAAGGGTGGGGAAGAATTCACCCCCAAGATCGCTCACCATATATCTCCCAAGATAACTACTCAATTGTGAAGCAATTCACTTTGAGTTAATTTCTGGCAAAAGGCAAAAAAACGAGCGCCCTCTAGGGGGTGACACGGTTGTTTGAGCTAATGAAGTATTAAGACTAGTGGGCTATGATGTTACTTATGACCTTTGAATAAAGAGTCTTCTTGAAGTGTATTATTTGTATCCAAACCTGTTAAACATTGGGGATTTGAACACATCCTCGCAGAACATACACTTTTTGTTAGATTAAGCAAAAATGGTTGTCTCTTTGGTGCTATGTTTGCATTTATTACTTCAGAAAATCATCTATCAAAACTAAAAAACTCATAATAAAAATCCAAAAATTGCAAAAAAACCAAAGGAAAATATCAGGATAGTCTAGCACGTGAGAGCAACTTCTTAGCGCATGTGGTACATTTGTTAGCGCATCAGAACATCAAGTTAGCGCATCCGGTTGAAACAGTGGCGTTCTTCCAAAATTTCAAAATAGCATTAAACAGTCAGCGCATCCGGAAAGCAACCTAGCGCTTTGAAACATCAGCTTAGCGTGTACGAGTCAAACAATAGCGTGTAGGGTTTAGCAGTTAGCGCATAAGAGACCCATATTAGCACATAACTTTTCAAGCAAAAAACAAAACAAATTTTAGCAGTCTAAACGGTTAGCACGTGGCCGGGGGCAGCTTAGCACATGTGGTCTTTTAATTAGCGCATGAAGAAATTTCTATAGCGCATCCCATCTCTGTTTTAGCGCGTGACCAAATCCAGAAAAACAGGGGGCAAAACAGTGAAGAATTTTGAAAACTTAGAAGACTTTTTTGGAAACCTCTTTTCATCAGCATCGTTTTTCGTCAAAACAAAGTATCAAAAACAAATCTCTAAAAACTATTTCTTGAGCAAAATTTGTGTCAAACAAAAGTTATAAAAATCCAAAACTGGTTGTGCGATAAAACATATCTATCCTATCAAAATCAGGAAACATCATCGCAAGTGACAAAAGGGTCCTTTAGCATCTCACAGATTTTATCTCAAAAATACTTGTTTAAAACCTCAAGTTGTCAAATCAAGTTTCCATATCGGAAGACTTTATCCATATCATTTGACACGCTTTGTCGTGAAGGGGCATCTAAACCTTCACTTTGATAAAGTAAAACTTGAATTTTCAAAAGCAAGATCAACTGAATCCAAAACAATTCAAAGGAAACCATTGATCATTTATGCATGACTAATCCCCATATTTTGAGAAGAAAGAATATTTATCATAACACCACGTTGAAGAAACAACAACAAAGTTTTTCCAAATTTATCAAAAGAAACAAATTTTTATACATCAATCGTCAACTCTTCAAATCTCATTGAACATTCCTTCATCACGTCAAACTTTATATCCAAAACAAATCCAACGAATTTGATAAAGAGCCTTTAAATACTAGGGCATATTGTCAAAAATCCACATTTAATCAAATCATAAACCATGGAGGAAAGATCAATCCGGCATTCTTGCTCGATGAGTGCATCACTTACAATACACCCCGACTTGAACCACCAACTCCTGAACAACATATCGAAGAGGATTTTGTCCCCTTCATCACAGAAAGTTTCTAAAAAAATGCATGTTACTCGCTCTCAACAAAACAAATAGAGCGAGGCACAAGCAGAATCCAGTATAAATCGAAGGTTATCAAATCCTTTTGAAGGTCCACATCTAACTTCTTCAGGAATGCCAAGAAAGTGCTTCATTCCAAAAACTTGTGGAAAGACTCATGGAAAATGACAAAGAAAAATACTTGCTCATGCTCACAAGCAAAGGGGTCAAACTCCCTGAAGACTTTGACATAGATGTGTTTAGAACGAGACCTCAACATTACGAATATCAAGAACGACAATGAGAAGGGAAAGCACGCGACCCTGAACAAGATATCCCAGAGAAAAACATACCGGAACAACATACACCAGGGCAAAACATCCCTGAGCAAGGCATCCCCAAGAAAAACATACCGTTCCATACACCATTTCAACCCAGGATCAATGCAAGGGAAGAAATCTTCCCTCGGCAAAACAATGTGCCTTTGGTTGCCCTTACTCAACAAATGAAAATGTTACAAAGACAAATGCAAGACATGCAACAAGAGACGATAGTGCGGTACTCATTAAATGAAATTTGTCCTTATCCCTTTGACAGAAGATTGCACATGATCCCTTTTCCTCCAAACTCAAATGTACCTAAATTGGACAAGTACGATGGAAAAAGTGATCCCCGTGATCATGTCAGAGAATTTTGTACCATGAGTCTTGAATTTGCTCATGATGACACCTATCTGATGAGGTTATTCCCAAGAAGCTTGGGAGGACAAACAATGGAATGGTTATCCAAAATTACACCTCCTATCAGATCATTTGATGAATTGGTCAACGAATTCATAACACAATATTCCTATAACATTCAACATGCTATAACCATGCTAGACGTCTGCAATACCAAACAGAAAAACAATAAAACATTTATGATATTCCTTCAACGGTGGCGACGTATGGTTTCACAATATCCTTGGGACATTCCTGAAAAGGAGAAAATGGAATTTTCATCGACAACTTGAATGGTGAGATGAGTTACAGGCTCAAGCTCCAATGCATATCATCTTTCGCTAAATTGATTGAAAATGACATTTAAGTAGAAGAGGCATGTGTCAAAAAGGGAACGCTCAAATTCTTCAAAGAAGGAACAAATTCATCAAACTACAATAACCAAAACAACAACAACTTAGACAAGTCCAGATTCTGGACTCGAAACAAAAACGAAGGCAGTAATGAATCACATGATCCAAAATCTAAACAACCAGTGCTCGCATTATCCGGAAATCCTCAAGCTATGAAAATTCCTAAAGGTGCTAACCCAGATGCTAATACATACGCACCGAATACCAATCAAGGTCAACCCAACACAAACAACACTAACGATACTCAAAACAAAACCACAAATCAAGGACCTAATAACAATTCACGAGACGGCACCAACAATTTCCAAAAATGTGTCTTCACACCACTGGGACAATCACTAGAGTCAGCATTCAGAGAACTCCTAGCAAACAAGATTATCTCCTTGCTCGCCATCAGCAACTATGAACCCCAAGTCAAACCACCTTAGTGGAACGACTCACACTTTTGTGATTTTCATCGCAACAAAGGTCATCGAATGAACGATTGCATGAGATTGAAAAACATTGTTCAGGACATGATCGATCAAGGTGATTTAACGGTGGATTGTCTCAAAACAAATGGTGGCCACGGAGCCTTTAAAAATCCTCTTCCAAACTACAACAAATATGGAGCTTCAACCTCAAATGATACACGTGGATCTCGTATCAACCACATCTACAATAACACCATCAATCACATATCAGCTGAAGACCATCATGTAAATGTCATCACAATCTGCGACCAGCATAATCATGAATCTGTCAATGTAACAACCAGAGCTCAGAAATGTGTCTTGAAGGGCCACACAACAACAAAAACCACTAAACCAAGAATCCAATATGATTTAGTCAGCCAACTACGTAAAACTCCTACTCAAATATCTATACTAGAATTGCTGAAACTGTCGCCAAAACACAAAGACATGTTGGAACAAGCGCTATTGGAAACCAATGTACCTCAAGATCTAGATGCTGACAAATTCCAAACCATGGTCACTCATATGACAGGGCCTCATAATCTCACCTTCTCAGAGCATGATAATACTTCCTTAAGTCATTCGTATAACACTCCCCTCCATATTGAAGTCATCGTTTATAAACACCGAGTAAAAAGAGTATTGATAGATGGAGGAGTTGGACTTAATATATGTACCTTAAAACTTATCCATGCATTAGGATTCTCAGAGGAGTCTATTGATCCACGTAAAAAGATTACCATAAAGGCATATGATGATGAGGAAAGATCATCTAAAGGAACCGTGATGTTACCCATTCAAGTTGGACTAGTGCAAAAGGATACTATGTGTCAGGTCTTAGACATAGACCTCACATACAATATTTTATTAGGTCGACCCTAGATACATGAAATGCAAGCAGTGCCTTCTACATATCACCAGTGTGTCAAATTTCCCTATGACGGACAAGAGGTCTCTATATCTGCTGATCACAATCCATTTCAACATTATAATGCAATGGGGGCAGCCCAAGATAGTTTGGTTCCCCATAATAGTGAAAAACAGAAATCCTCAACATCAGATCTACAGAAGACAAAGCCCGAATCATTACCTGGAGATTTCAAGCAGAAAATGCAAATCAGAGAACAAGGTATGGGAGAATACTCTTTGGAACCCATGTGTTTGGCCACCTTACCAACATCACCCAGATCTCATGGATTACCCACAACATCAACACATTAGGTAACTCAGCCCATCACCAATTTGATGGTACCTTCATCCAACTAGGCACTCTAGCACATGAATCAGAAGAAAAGGACATTCTTAGCTAGTTATACAAAGATGAGGAAGAAGATAACATAGCAGCTGCTCTGGACATAGTTCTACCAACACACCTATATGGAAAGGGCTACTTAATCATGCAACAAATGGGATATGATGGTAAAGGACCCATTGGAAAACGTAAAGAAGGAGTCACTGAACCAATAGACCTTCCTTCACAGCTCAGTAGAGACAAAACAGGATTGGGCTATAAACTCACTTTCCTATTAAGAAAGATACCATGCCTAACTCCAAAACCTCAATGGAAAGCAAAGAATAAGTACAAAGAAGAATCCTGGCAGGAAGCACTATTTGAGTCAGCAGAAACAATCCACAAGACACGTGAATGTCAACAACAGAAGCAACATCAGGAAAAGCTCCTCATTCATAAGAAGGCCATATCTGCAGCAGTAGCTTGTATTCAAACACCAATATCTCAAAAACAAATAGAATTATCTCCTAATACCATTACTCCTCTCCAAGGAGGCACGGTATATGAACAAATACAAAAGGTTGAAGCAGGATCCGATACAGAATCAGCAAAGACTATCAAACTGGTATCCATCATCAAAGAACTATTTTCACCATACAACATACCTGTTTACAGCACTGATAAAATCTGGGATGATAACTTAGAGACTGATTCCAATGAATATGAATGGGGTAGCTACTCAAACACTACTGGAGATACCACTGACAAAACTAGCTCCATATCCCTTTCCCAAGAAGAGCATAACGCAGAAGATGGACTACCTAAATTTGGACCGCAGAATATCTATGATGCCAAGGAAAGCGAACAGAAACATTATGAACAAGTCTATACGGAGGATGATACCACCGAAGACCTCGATGAAATCCTTGACTTTTTAAAACCAAAACCAATCATGATGAAACCTTTGTCTTAACACTTACAGTAGAAGAACTTGATCCGTCAAACAATTCCTTACCGCTTGTCTTTCCCGACCTCATTGACTAGGACGAACCCAAAATACATGATATACCAATTTTCCTAGACGATGAATCTATTATCCACTACCTATGTACCGTTAACCGAGAAATAGGCTCTACTAGTGAACAAAATAACGATGTCTACAAACCAGGGAGTGCCAAGTCTATCAGTCGCAAAAATGAACCAAATAAAAGATTTGATGCTGAAAACCAGTCAATGGCAGCTCTCAATCACAAAAAAGTAAAAATAAAGGACACATCTGAGGGTAAAAACCTTTTTAAGGTACCTAAGGATGGGAGACTTGACACTCTTCCTAAACATTTTCATGAGCAATCACCCATATTGATTGAGCCCACTTAATCAATCAACATTAGTACTACAGAAGCAGTCAAAAACATAAACTTGGCAGAATCTCTGACAGAGGAGGAAAAATCAGCATTTCTCATCTTTTTTAAAGAAAAGAAAATTAACTTTGCTTGGTCGTACGCAGATATGCCCAGAATTGATCCACACTTGATTGTGCATCACTTGTCCATCTCTCCAAGAGTTAAGCCAATCAAGCAAAAACTACGAAAAATGAATCCATAGGTGGCACTCATGGTCAAGGCTAAACTAAAGAAACTATTAGATGTCAGATTCATTCGACCCATCGACTATGCATAATGGATTTCCAACATAGTACCAGTATCCAAACCAGATGGTAGTATCAGAATCTGCATTGATTTCAGAGATGTCAACAAAGCCTGTCCAAAGGACGACTTTCCTCTACCCAGTGTCGACATAATTGTAGACCTCACAGTGGGCCATGCAATGCTCTCACTAATGGATGGTTTTCAGGCTATAATCAAATAAAAATAGCCCCGGAGGATCAAGATAAAATTGTGTTTACCTGTCCTTGGGGAACATATTGTTGTAATGTTATGCCTTTTGGCTTAAAGAATGCAGGAGCTACTTATCAACGAGCAATGACAACAATCTTTCATGACATGATGCATACCTTCATGGAAGACTATGTGGATGATTTGCTAGCTAAATCCTTCACCAGAGCATAAGACCTCAGCATCCTAACAAAGATCTTTGATCAATTGGAGAAATTCCAATTCAAGCTCAACCCTAAGAAGTGTGTCTTCGGGGTTACATCAGGCAAGTTACTAGGCTACATAGTCTCAGCTAAAGGTATTGAAGTGGATCCAGCAAAGGTACAAGCCATTATGGAGATGCCACCACCAAAGAATATCAGTCAGCTCAGATCTCTACAAGGATGACTCCAATCAATTAGGCGATTCATCGCTCAACTAGCTGATAAAAGTCTACCATTCAATCATTTGCTACATAAGAATGTACCTTTCAGATGGGAAGCCAAGTGTGCAGAATCTTTTTATCAAATCAAACAATATCTGATAAACCCACCAGTTCTAGTACCACCAATGGTAGGAAAGTCACTCATTTTATACATTTCAACAACAAATATATCACTGGGGGCACTATTGGCACAAGAAGATCAACAAGGAAAGGAACGAGCCATATACTAAATCAACAGGACATTAAATGGCTATGAACTCAACTATACATTCATTGAGAAGGCTTGTCTAACAGTAGTCTTCACTTCTCAAAAGTTCTGACATTATATGCTAACACACACAATTAAGCAAGTAGCAAAAATTGATCCTCTCAAATATCTACTGAGCAAGGCAGCTCTTACAGGCCGATTGGCTAAATGGGTCATGATTCTCAGTGAATTTGACATCCACTACGCAGAACGAAGAGCTCTCAAAGGACAAGCAATTGCAGATCAACTAGCTGAAGCACCGCTACCAGGAAAACAAACTATGGAAATTGAATTTCTGGATAGGGACGTTCTTGCTATTTCTACCACACAATGGACCCTATACTTTGACAGATCCTACACACAACATGGTTCAGGTGCTGACGTTCTATCCATCACTCCTGAAGGGCATACTATACTAAGATCATATCGGCTTATGTTCCCATGCACAAATAATGTGGCTGAGTATGAGGCATTGGTTATAGGCATCAAAATGGCCGTAGAATGGAAAATCACAGAGTTAATGGTCTATGGAGATTCACAACTAGTCGTCAATCAAATCAACAACGACTATCAGACAAAGGATGACAAGCTACTACCCTACAAGCGAATGGTGGATGACTTCAAACAGTATTTTGTACACATCACCTTTGAGCAAATACTAAGGTTAAACAACAAAGCAGCCAATGCCATGGCTACTATCGCTTCATTACTACAAATTCCAGAACAACAGAGTCGTTACGAATTTTTGGTAGAGCAACTATTCTCCCCAGCCTATGACCACTTTGAAACCCATGTTATCTATGCCTTAACCGGTTCGGATTCCCCTTTATATGGACCCATATATAATTATCTAAAGAACGACATCCTACCCATTGACCGATCCCATAACAAAAAATGTAATTTTATCCAACAAGCCGCCCGGTATACCCTTACCGCTGATACTTTGTACCGTCAAGGTCTAGACGGTACTCTTCTTTGTTGCCTTGATCGTAATGAATCTGATTCCGCTTTACACAAGCTTCACGAAGGTATTTGTGGCACACATTCAAGTGGGACTACTCTTGCTAAAAAGCTTCTAAGGATAGGATACTACTGGCCTACAATGGAAAAAGATTCTTACCACTTCGCTAAGAAGTGTCCTAAATGTCAGATCCATGGCAATTTGATACATGCACCAGCACAGGAACTACAGCCATTTACAACATCCTGGCCCTTTTGTCAGTGGGGACTAGACTTGGTCGGCAAAATTCATCCTGCATCTTCAAATGGACACAAGTTCATTATAACTGCAACAAAATACTTTACCAAGTGGATAGAAGCAGTCCCCATGACCACAGTAACCGGAAAACAAATTGCTTCTTTTATCCTGAACTATCTAATCTACAGATATGGTATTCCAAGTTCCATCATCACCGATAATGGATGACCGTTCAAAAACCAAGATGTCTGAGAACTATGTGAACAATTCAAAATACAACATTGGTTCTCTACGCCATACTACCCCCAAGGGAATGGTCAAGCAGAAGCATCCAACAAAACAATACTGAAAATCCTAAAGAAAACAGTAAGTGATGCAGGCAAAGATTGGCATGTACAACTCAATCCAACACTTTGGGCATACAGAACTAGCATCCATACACCTCCAGGAGCAACACCTTTCTCATTGGTCTATGGATCAGAAGCTATTTTACCACTGGAGGTAGAAATTCCATCTCTCAGAGTCTCTCTAAAAGGCTTAATCCCAGATGAAGAGTATAGAGTCAACCGACTGCAAGAACTGGAACTATTAGATGAAAGACGTCAACATGCTTACACTCATCTCAAAGCATATCAACAACGCATGTGCAGAAGCTACAATCACAAGGTCATCCCTCGCAACTTCAAAGTTGGTGACCTAGTCCTCAAAGAAAATCCAAGAAATCAGCAAGATCGAGAAAAGAAAGGGAAATTTGAACCTAACTGGTTGGGTCCCTATGTCATCATATCAGTCTATGGATCGGGTGCTTATCAGCTTACAAATTCAGAAGGAGATGTGCTTGACGAACCAACTAACAACATTCATCTGAAGAAGTACTACACTTGAGTAGTCTAATGCACGAAAAAAGTCAAAAACAAAAAATCAAAAAATCAAGAATAAATAAATAAAAAGGTACAATAAAAGCAACTGGTGAAAACCTGGTAACATACGCTATTGTAAGAGGACGGCTCCTTTATCTCTATCCATATCTCTGCAGTAAAGCACTATCGGCCATCGCCCGACACTTGGCGAATATCCATTCAGGACATACTTAGTGTAGTCACTATCCTGATTTATCCATATATCCTTTCACCACACTTTACCATGACTTGGTAATCACTATACATATCCACATCGAAATACACACTTAGCTAGGGGCAATAATCATCAAAACTTGCAGCAAGTTCAAGCCATCAAAACTATTTGCAAAACTTGGAACACCACATCCAGCAACCCACAACTTACTAAATCACGGAGCAAAACATTGAATCGCTAAAACAAGAATCACAAAAACACTATGATGGATGATTTTCTGAAGTACTAAATGTTGTATTATTGCATAAAGTCTTGACTCTTTTTGCATTTAAGCTTTTTTTTTGAATTATCAGATTCTCTACATTTTCTCAACAATGCTTCCAAGCTAGAGATCATCGGGAAACTCCAATATTTTCTTAGTCTTTTGTCTGTGAGGCGATCATTTGTACTGTGTAAATAATTGTCTCGAGACGTGATACAATGAATATCATTGAAGACATGATTCCACTTTATGCATACAAATGGTTTACTCTTATCTGTTTAACGCAATCTGCACTCTGGTAGTCCTGGTTCAATTATACCTTGACGCTTGTGTTATCTTGCAAAATCAAACATCATGTGAATTTTTCTCAGGTCATTATGGTTCAATTATACCATTATGCTTGTATAAATTTTCAACATATCCCAAACAAATCAAGGCTCAATGATGATACATATATCGAAAGCAAATAAACATGTGGCTATATCGGATGACAAATGCAGAATAAGGATGCTCCAAAAACAAGTACTTGCATATAATTTTACAATTAGTTTCATATCATTTTACAATTAGTTGTATATAAAATCATAAATCTCACAATATATCAAATCATACATCTCATTTTCAAGATACATCTCACACCATATCAAATCATACATCTCACAAGCATATCAAATCATACATCTCACAAGCATATCAAATCATACATCTCATTTTCAAAATACATCTCGCATCTCATAAACATCATATATTTGCATCATGCATTTCACTTCATCATATCATCTATCTAAGCATTGCATCATCATAAAACAAAGTACAAGCATCTAGAACATGCATCAGTAACACATCACATGATCAAAGAAAATGGTGTCATCTATATATATATATCAAAAATGATCAAAATATACAAATATATGTCATGTATGTGCCCCGTACAACAAAAACAATGATCCAAAATACAATAGAGACATCGTCTCTCAAGTATGACTATCTCCTAAGGGGGATGGTCTTGCCGCTGATGTCCCAACTCCTGGATCTCCAGGAGAATCCTGTCTCGAAGGCCTCATCACGCCTCTGCTCTCTGACTGTGACCCAATCTCTCGAGATCGACTCGATCTCGACTGCATGAAGCTCTGCACTCTGCGCTCCCTGGGCACTGCATCCTCATAGTGGTGTCAATAGTACTCCACCTCCCTCACTCTCAAGGATAGCTCTCTCATGATGTCCCTCATAGGACCACCTACTGCCGCTCTCTGCATGCTCCCTGCCAACTCCTCCGCTCGACCTCGCTGCTCTATCTCAGTATCGCGCTCTAGGATCAGCTGGGTAATTTGACATTGTTGCGTCAACACCAGTGCCTACAACTGTTGTACTGTCAACTGTAGGGTCCTGATTTGGGCATCCTCCACATGTGTCAGGATCTGAACCCATAGGGGCACCTGTGAAGGGGTACCCCCTATCCCTCTACCTATCCTCGGTGCGGGTGGAGGTAACTCATTAGTCCTCCTCCTCTACACTGTCTGTCTCCACTCATCAGTCCCTCCCACCACTGCTATCACCTCTCCCACTCTCCCCTCCTCCCCTGCTTCGATCGCCAACCCTCCTCTCCATCTATCCATCATAGCTTGTCGAACTACTCTCTCCACCCGCACTCCCCTATCACCCCCATCTCTCCCTCTGTCTCCTCTCCTCCCCTGATATCCTCTCCCTTGTCATCCTCATCCATCTCCATCATCTCCCTCATCACCATCTCCCCCTACCTCATCCTTGTCATCATCGAAGGCAAGCCGCATCTCCTCAAGATCTGATATCCTGGCCACGACATGAGCTGTGAACAAACCAGCAAACTCATGCATCATCCCAACATCTAAAATCTCAGGAGCATAGTCCCATATCTGGCCCGCTAAGATAGAAAACTCCTCTACAGTCGCTCCACTATCAATAGTCGGACCCCAATCTGGTATATCCTATCTCCGACGCGCATATAAGCAGGTCCCCTGTGGTATCCCCTGCTGCCGACCATACTGTCGCAAAACCCTGCCAACCTGAAATCTCTCAATCACAAAGGGCGTCCACCCTATCAAAAACTGAATCATAAAAACATACGGCATCTCCAACCCATCCTCAACCCATACCTCGCAATCTGTATATGGTCACCAGATGATCGTATCGATGTCATCCAACACCCTCCTCCAATGCTCCAGTTTGCCTAGCTTACGCTAGACAACTAGCCCCCTGTATCCATATGCATATGCCGGCCCAACAGGCCTGTCTCTATCCACTTTTTAATTAAATTCAAATTTAATTAAAATAGTTATCCTAAATTGAATAAATCTAATTTAGTTAATTGTAACAAAATTGAATTAAATTCAATTAAAACCCATTATCCCTTCATCCACTTGCAAAATCCTACACCTCCCACTTGCATCCTAACCCTCTTCCTAATTTCTTCTAGAATCCATCTAATCCAAATCAATTAACCCAAACCCATTCATTATCCCTTTTCCCTAAATTTGAGGAGGTCACTTCTCAAATTTGGAGTAAAGTCTTCTAAAAGTCTTGTGGGTGTATGAGCAAGGCTCCCTAGAGCTCCATTTTTCACATTTCAAGTTCTATTGACCCACTTTTCCCGCATACGGGAAGTATGGCTAGTAGTGGAGGAATCTAGAGAAAGTGCTTGTGTGATGAGGAATTAAACTGTACATTCATTGCTCTTATTCCTAAAGTTGAGAAGGTTGAGACGTTTAGTGATTTTTGGCCTATATCCTTATGTATTACTTTGTGCAAAGTTATTACCAAGGTCATCATTAACAAAATGAAACCAATCTTGAAATTTATTATCTCGGAAGAGTAGAGTTGTTTTGTACCTGGTAGGTCTATAGTGGAAGGAATAATCATTGCTCATGAAGCTATTAATATGGTGAGGAAAGATAAGGTGGATCGTATGTTGATTAATCTAGATATCATGAAAGCTTATGACATGGTGAACGGGTCCTTTTTTCTCTGGGTGATGAAAGGTTTTGGTTAAGTTGAACCTTGGTTGAATTGGGTGAACGCTTGCATTGGTGGGCCTTGGTTTTCAATTTTAGTCAATGGTAGTCCTCAAGGTTTTTTCCAGTCTTCAAGAGGGCTAAGGTAGGGGGGTCCTTTGTCTCCCTTTCTCTTTATTATCCTAGTGAAGGCCTTGGGGAGACTTGTCTTGAATTTGAGAAATAGTGGAAAGTGGAAGGGCATTAATATTGCAGCTAGCATGGCACCTTCCATGCACCAATAGTTTGTTGATGATACCATTCTCTTTGGGGAAGCTTCGCTTAGTGAAGATCATATTATTAAGAAGGCCCTTCTTCTTTTTTTGATGCCTTAGGACAACAAGTTAACTGGGCAAAATCTGACATTTTTTTTAATACCTCTTTGGAGCGACAAAGAGAAATTGTTAGGATCCTTGGTGTTAAAGCAGGGAGTTTACCGAGAAGATTCTTAGGCACCCCTCTCTTCGGAGCTATTAACAAAGTAGAGTTGTGGAACAACTTGGTGGATTGTTGTGTTAACAAGCTAGAGGGATGGAAGAGTAAATGGATTTCATTGGCTGGTAGGTTATTGATGCTCAAGTTGGTTTTGTCTGCCATTCTAATATATTCTATGATGTGTTTGAAAATCCTCGAGAAATTTGTAAGAGTTATTAATCAACAAATGAGGAAATTCTTCTAGAATTGAGAAAGCAATCAAGATAAAATCTCATTGGTGGCTTGGGATAAGCTTTGTCGACCCAGAGAGGGTGTGGATTTGCGAAATTGGAGTCTTTTAAATGAAGCAATGGGAGCAAAACTCATTTGGTGGATGTACCTGAAACCTGAACAAAAGTGGGTCCAAATTTTAACCCATAAGTATCTGGATTCTCAACATAGAGAGAAAATTCTTTCTATTCGTGATCCACCTTGAGGCTCGATCATTTGGAATTACCTTGTTTCTTGTAGGAAAGTGATCACTAGTCATCTTACATGGCAATTGGGGAATGGGGAGAAAGATGATTTGTGGAAAGATTCTTAGGATGGAAGGTTCACTCATTCCTTGTGGGATGAAGTAAAGGTAATTAAATAGGTGGCAGAGAAGCACTGGGCTTCCAAGGTTTGTGACTATATGGAGAAATCGAGAAGGAATGGAGTGGATGAATGGAGGTGGAAGGATGTTAGGACACTTTCATTGTCTCCCAATCAGCTAGCACTGTTTGAAATTATTTTAAATGGGTATAGACCATATCTCTCAGCCAAGGAGGATGTTTTAAGATGGTTTGGCTCAATATCAGGGATGTACTTGGTAAAGTTAGGTTATAAGTTGGTAGAGGATGTAGTGATCATCGAAGATTGGTCGTCTAGACTATGTTGGAATTCGAAAGGCCTACCGAAAGTTGGGGTTTTTGCTTGGTTGGTTATGAAAGAGAGAATTTTAACTGGCGACAAACTTAGCAAATTCGGTTTTAATGGCCCCTTCCAATGTGTGATGTGTAAAGAAGAGAGTGAATCTTTAGATCATCTGTTGTTGAATTATAAGATCATGCAGAGTGTCTGGAAGTTTTTGCTGCATAAACTTTCCTAGGAGATAGCTTACCGGCTAAGGTGATTGATTTGTTTAAGAGTTGGTTTGAAAAAAAAACTAAATCGGTTTACTCTTGCATTTGGTCTATTTCTACCTCAATGATTGTGTGGGAGATTTGGAAAGAGAGAAATAGATGATTTTTTTAGGATACGGAAGAGCCAGTAGAGAAGTTGTGTGATAGAGTAGAAAGGGCGATTTCAGAAGTTGTCTCTGCTTCTACAAGTTGCCATAATTATTCTAAGTATCCCTTTAATATGGTGGATAAGGTAATCCAGGGCAGTTGGCCTTTATTAAATTTTAGGCCCATTAATGGGAAGTCTAAGGTTAGTCTTAGCGATGGGGGGGGGCTTGGATTGTGCTTGGGCTAAACCAGAGAAAGGGTGGATAAAAGTTAACTTTGATGGAGCTTCGAGAGGCAACCTGGGCATCTCAGGTGCAAATTGTGTTGCTTTTAATGAGGATGGAAAAATCTTAGTCAAAGGAGCTCAACGTTTGCAGGATGGAATGAACAATGAAGCGGAAGTTCAAGCATCTTTGCTTGCGGTAGAGCTGGCAAGCAACTCGAAGATTCTGAAGGCTCATTTAGAAGGAGACTCAAAAGTTGTTGATGCAATCTCTAAGGGCTCCTCCCCAAGTTGGCATATTAGTAAGTTTATTTCTATCATCTACTATTGGTGGAGAAGAGGTTGCTTTGCATCGACCTGACCTGCCACCTATCAAAGAGGTCGATAGGTGGCAGGTTAGGTCAATGCAAAGCAACCTCTTCTCCACCAATACTAGATATAAGAGAAAGTACTTTAATTTAATTCCATTAGGATAAAAGGCTTTAATCAAGACAGATAAATGGTATGCAATTGTATCTATTTGGAATGCATTACCCAAATAGTGCAATCGATCAATCACACACGAAGTTCCATGAGTGTGATCTTTTTGAAATCCTAATATGTTTTCTATCTCGTCAACCTCTAGAGGAGCCACCTGACTTGGCCCCACCCAAACCAAGATCCATTCTTCCCACTTTTCAAGAATATATTTGTCTTCACTATATTGCAGTTTCCCTCATGAATTTTCAATTATAGTGCAGAGTTCTTCACGAAGGACACCACCACATCATCTATAGAGTCTATGCTTCAATTTTTTTCTTTGATCTCATGGAGGCCAATAGTCCTTTGTTTGAGGAAGTGCTTCCTAAATAGTCATGGGGGGGAGAGGTAATGCTTGAAATCGCCCTTCTATTGGGAGATTGTGTACATAACCTCTTGGTCTTCTGAAAGCTGAAAATTACTTCGAGTCCGCCAACTCTGGTTCCACGCTATAGAAATTTTTGGATATTGACTTTCAAATATCCTTCGGTGCAAAAGCATCATTCTCATAATAGAAAAAAGGTGCTCCTTGCATGAACACATTGATTTCCTCCAAGCGTGGCCCAGTAGGTTTCGCAGGAACTCCAAAACCAGTTAGTCCCTCCGGACATAAATTAGAGACGTCACATCACACACTCTAGACATTGTTTGTTTGTATTGCATACTCTCTATCTATTTATCACCCTTTAACACTTTCCTCTGTTTTTCTCCAATTGTTCTCTTCTAGGCAGCTAATGAGCTTGTTTCCATGTCATTCAAGATAATGCCTGCTTGCTTTCTTTTATGAAATTTGCTTGCACGTGACTCTTCAGCTTGTATGTTCTCCTTCCGTACAGATATAAATTTTAGATAATAATTAAATAAAATAAGCATTTGTAAAGAAAATATTTAGTCATTCGATGTTACATATTATCTGACGGAAAGATCCTAGACAATTCTTAGAGAAAGGAAACATCATTGATAAACTTTTTTGTAAATAAATAATAAATGTTTCATGCAATTTTTAAAAGTAGAATTCGTTCAATGCTTTCATGCACCGATGAAAAAGCCATCTAACCCACACCATTATCCATAATAGAACAAATCAATATAATAGGCTATTATTAAGAATATATACAAAAATATGAAAGAACATTAAATTACCATTACAAACCCATAAACCATTAAATAGTGAAAATAGATATAAATTTGTAAATGTCTCCCTACAAACACCACAACCATAACCAAAACAAACAAAATTCTTACCCGCAAAAACTAAGTAGCTGGTGAGTTACAAGTCTACAACATCTCTCAGATGATCAAACCGTTTCTTAATTTTGTTCTTCTAATTAGTCAATGGATTTAGTTGCATGTACAATTTTTCTATTTGAAGCCTTCCATTTCCCTATATTTGAGACTTAATAAAATTCTTGTGAGTAGGAAATTGATTCAGGAGTTACGTGTGAAGAATTTGGCAAAGTAAATGATGACAATCAAACTCAAATTTTATCTGTCTTGAAAGCCTTTTATCTTGATGGCATTAAATTAAAGTTCTTTCTCTATTTTCTGGTGATCTCTGGAGCAGAGGTTGCTTTGCATCGACCTAGGATACATTTGACTTGTATTGTATCTGCGGAAATATGTATCATAGGTCGATGCAATGCAACCTCTGCTCCACCAATACCAGATAGAAGAAAAAGTACTTTAATTTAATGCAATCAGGATAAAATGCTTTCAAGACATATATTAGGTATAAAAGGAAGCCTACCCTATCATTTGAAGGGGTCTACCTACAATTCAAGTGATCTCATAATTATAAAATCAATTCAATTACAAGTGAACAAGCAATCAAGCATTAAAGGAGAATTCAAGTTGGTGCGGGTTCATTTGGAAGACCAAAGGACTCACTGAAGCCATTAAAAACTTTTGAAGGTCTTAGGAGTGAAGAGCCAATCAATTATGATGTCTTAAGGTCAATTATGACCTTTAATGATAAAAATTGTAATAAGTTTGTAATTTGTCGTAAAGGGCCTGGTAAGGACCTTAGCACCAACAAAAAGATGTAATAGGAATTTATGGCTTAGGGAGTCTACAAGAGTTTAGGCAAGTTCAATAAATCATTTCATGACCTTGTGTGTCAGCAATTAAGAGTTTTTGATCAAATGGTTGATGCAATGCTTTGTACGGCAGAGAATGCTGGTGTACGAACTAGGACAAGCAATAACAACAAATTTTTGTTTTCTTGAAATTTTTTGGTGTTTTGGCTTATGGTAACTTTGTCTTGAGTGTGTATTCGAATTCCTAATGCATTGAAGAGACCTTGAACATCTTATTTGCAGGGAAGATGCACTGATAATCCATTTTTCTCAGACTTTAGACTAGTTGCATTGACTATTCTAACATATTTGTGCAATTTGGCATTTGATTTGGTTGATTTACAATGAGAATGGTCATTCCATGAATGCAAAAGGCCTAATATTCATGGGATGACACTCCTCTAACATGTACAATAAATAACTAACAAGTTGTTGTGCAGATTGGGTGGAGAACCGAGGTGCTCACCAAAACAACAAATGTAAGAGTGGAGAAATTGCTTGCTAAGGAGCAGCAGTAGCAAATCTGCCTTAAGGAGGGGCACATTTTATGATTGACAGTGTAGACATTTCAAAAGAAAGGTGAATCCATCATCATTTGGATGGTATAGTGTTTGGAAGAGGGGTATATGAGAAACCCTACTTTTAAGGGTTTGTGAGAGGCTAAATAAGGGATTTTGCATCTAAGAAGGTTAAAACTTGTAAATAATTGCATTTCCTTAGTTTTGAATCATATACTTTCCAAAGAAACCTTTTGATAGTAGATTCTGTGTACCATCCTAATCCAAAAAGCATTCATTTTGTCTACATCCAATAGTCATTGCTAAAATCAGTTTAAAGTGTATTCATTTAGGGACCTTTCATAAAATATTCTCAACTTACACATCATAAAAGGGTCTTAAAATATTCATTGTTTATAATAATAAGAATTTGTTTGTTCCATACACCTTCCTTTACTATTTTAAAAATATCATCGACCAAAATATTGTGCAACAGTAGTATGGAGTGCATTTCATCTATTGTATGCCTAAATATTTCATCATACCACTTTCTTTTCAAAGGCGACTGATCGATTGTGCTCTTTGGGTAATGCATTCCAAATAGATACAATTGCATACCATTTATTTGTCTTGATTAAAGACTTTTATCCTGATGGCATTAAATTAAAGTTCTTTCTCTATTTTCTGGTGATCTCTGGAGCAGAGGTTGCTTTGCATCGACCTGGGATACATTTAACTTGTGTTGTATCTGCGGAAATATGTATCCCAGGACGATGCAATGCAACCTCTGCTCCACCAATACCAGATAGAAGATAAAGTACTTTAATTTAAATCCATCAGGATAAAATGCTTTCAAGACATATATTAGGTAAGCCTACCTTGTCATTTGAAGGGGTTTACCTACAATTCAAGTGATCTCTTAATTATAAAGTCAATTCAATTCCAAGTGAACAGGCAATAAAGCATTCATCAAGAATTGAAGGAGAAATCAAGTTAATAAAGATATTTAATAGAGGAGATATTTAATAAAGATATCATCTTTTAAATTAAGAAATGGGCAGGAGATTAAGAATACAAACCTTCCATATTGCACACTTCAAGGTATATTCAAATTACAAGTTACATTTATAGGGTTTGTCCTACTCGAGCTAACTACTATTTCAACACATTCTAACACATGTATCTATTTCTATGCAACAATTAGTAGTAGCTACATAGACTAGCATGGTACATAAGTTCTTTTCTAATTTTGCCCTTCATATGCAATTCTTTCAAGATTATTTAGTTGTATCTACCTTCTTAGGTTATGCAAATGGAGATTAGATTAGGTTATGTATCTACTTTCTAGATCTATAATTCTCGTTGTGTTTAAATTTTTTTTATCCCTTTGGTGAAAAAAAAGGAGGTTGATGATAAATATCTGTGTTGTCTATTAGTTGATTCCCATGACAATAAGTGGTTAATGTTGATACAAAGTAACACTAACAGGAAACTTTGATGACAATCTAATACAAATCACTGTTGAACTTACCCCTGTCGCATATAACCCTATGTTGGCTAGGCCCCACAATAATTAGAAGATCATAATTACTATTGTCCTAAACCTTGCATTGACCATCACAATTTCACAGTGAGTTGAGTTAATTAGTCCATTGGCAAGATTGGGAAAGAGTTTGGTATTGAGTTAGGTGTTGGTGGAAGGTTTAAGGAGGTACACTATCATCATAATTAATGTTAGAGAGTGTTGTGTGAAGAAGAATGGCCACGAAAGGAGTGACTATCCTAAGTGCTTGAGACTATCATAAAAAGTGAGTGTTGCAGCAGTGAATCTTCCTTTGACCTTTGTGTGTTTGGGAGGTTAAAGACCCATGGTGGTATATGTTGAGTGGTTGGGAGGGTAAAGACCCACATATCAACTATCTACTTTGACATCCTAGGATGGTGTCCACCTACTCTAAAACCTTGTGGGTACTCTCTATCTGATACTAACATATACATAACATGTGCCTCTCATATAACCCTATGTTGGCTAGGCCCCACCATAATTAGAAGATCCTAACTACTAAAAACACTAGATTCTCCCCTAAAAGGTTGTTGAGTCATAGAAGGCCTAGCTTGATATCCCTATAGTCTCTCATACCTAAAATATCCTTGTGTCGATGATGGTCAAATGTGACTACCCTATGGCCCCTACTATGCTCTAGACCTTTGTCCCTAATATTGATACTATTGGGTTTTTCTTTGTAAATAATATAGTAAGTCTAAATTATCCTTTGAAGGATGGGGAGGCCTATGGACACTTTAGTCCCTTCATCAAGGTTACAAACTTCTCTCATGCCTCTTGTGTCCTCCTATGTACCTCCTTTTCCATAAGAGACTTTGCCATAGCAACTCTAAAGTCATTTGGATTGGCCATGTGTAGGAAAACTGAAATTTTGGGCTTTCCACCCCTAATGAAATAATTGACAAGTAACTTGTCTTGAATGTAATATACAAACTACAAGAACTCCAAAAAACAACTCTCATGTTGAGCCACTACGAAACCTTATTATGTAAGTTGTGAAACTCATCTATGCATCTCTGTCAAAAATATTTTGAAATAGAACACACTTTGAAGCACTCCAAAATGGTATCTGGAGAGGGTTTCCAATGTGAGTTGGTGCATTTTATCCTCCCAGTACCACAAGGTGGAATCAAGTCCTCTCAAAAATTGCATTAAAAATTATGCCTTTAGGTTGCTCACATATAGATGCAACCCAAAGCATAAGTCCAAGCTAAGTAACCAAGACTTATCCTCAACCCCATTTGTGGATCTTAAAAATGTAGAGGATTGGAGATGAAGCAACTCTCAAATATGATCCTTTGGCTCATGATATGTGCTTTCTATAGTATATACCTCTTGTATTTATGCATGATGAGGCTAGGTAATGTGTATTGATCAATATTATATCTCCTCTATGTGTATTTCCCAAATTCAAGGTGAACTCCTAATAAGCTCCCAAGATGCAAGTATATGCTCCTCTACTACAAGTGGATCCTCATGGCTTGTAAGATTTGAGGTTCATACTCGGGCTACTCATCTTCGTGAAAACTCTCAAAGTGATATGACCCTTCCTTCCATTTCCTACACCCTATTTTCTAACCCACACCTCATAACCTTTACCTCACTTCCTATCATTATTACCTTCCATCTACCTTTCATATCCCCTATCTTAACATCCTCCACTTTCCTACATCCTATCATAAACCTTAACCTCATACACACTTACTTTTACTTCACCTACCTAACCCCATTCCATCCTTCACATCCTTTTATCTCCCCCCATTCACTTTCCTACCTTCCAAACCCCTAACATATCCTAACTTACTCTTTCACCATTACATCCTTCATCACTTACCTCCCTATCTTATCCTAACCCACACCTCATAACCTTATACCTCTCAGCTTGCATTTTATACCACCTTCCTAACCGTACACTTATGCTCCCTTCTAAAACACCGACAAAAAATAGCACTCGATCACTACACAGTGCTCTCACGGTTCTGCAACAGAGATTTTTTGTCACAACCATATATACCAGCATCCATAATTAGGATATATTTTACATAATGGCACTCGATCACGCAGGTTTAGGTCATCCCTCTCCTTAATTAGGATATATTTTAAATATGGAAAGTAGTGTTAATATGTTTCAGGCTAACTGATGCTCTGCAAAAAGGATTAGAAAATCTGTTTGATGGCAACACACACAAGAGCACCAAAAAAAAAAATGTTAGTGTTAGCAACAAAAGATTATCCTAAACAGGCATATCAAGAGAGATATTAAGCATGAAATAGAAAGCATATAAACATAGAATAAAATAGCTAATCAAGATGCTCATAGTTGCTCCTCCCTTGTTCCTCTCCTCTCCAAGTCCCAAATGAGTGTAGCTCTCAGCTTTTAGCACTAGCCATGGATGCCATATGGAGATTCAAGATGGTTGAATATGATAAGCAAATGCTATGCAAGTGTAGATAGTGATGCTATGAGAAAGCTCTATGCTAATGCCAGTATAACAACAATACTCTAATGCTTCCCTTTTGCTTGAGGAGAAGGGTTCTATTTATAGAAGAAATGGGGAAATGAAGGGTTAAGATTGAATGGTTTAATCAAGGGCCAAGTTTGAAAGTTGGGGATCCATGTGCACAATTGGCACCAATAAAATGGTGACAAGTGTCAACATAGGACTGGGTTGAGAGAAGAGGTTGGAGGCATTAAAGGCCTGAGAAGACCTCATGGTTATCTAGAGGCTAAGGGTCAAGTCCAAATTAAGATTACCCACTGGATTAAGAGTTAATCCAAGGATAAACCTTTGTGCAAATGTTTAAGAGATAATCATGGTCAAAGCATTAATGGCCTGATGAGACCTTTGGGTTGGGTAGAGGTTGAGTCAAAACAAATGTTTTAACCATGTGGGAGGGTTTGAGGTAACCATTAATGGTTATTGGAGACTTTGGGGATTAAGTGGTTGAAGGTTGAAAGTCTTCAATGGTTATCAAAGACTTTGAGCCATTTAGTGGTTGAAGGTTGAATGCCTTTAATGGTTATCAAAGACTTTGAGGGTTTGAGAAGTGACTTCCCTTTTGCTTAGGAATGTGACAAAGTTTAGAGAAGGGGTTAGGTTATTTAGAAGTGATTAGAAAATTCTAGAAGGGGTTTAGGCATGCAAGTGGATTTTGTAGGAAAATGCAAGTGGGAGAAATTTTGGTATTTTCAATTAAAATAAAATCATTTATTTCAATTAAATGGTGTAATTTGCATTTGGATAAATATTCAAATAAATATTTATTTATTTAAATGAGAAAAATGAAGATAAAGCATTAAAATGCTTGAAGACTTTGAGGGAAACCATTAAAGGCTTGAAGACTTTAAGGAAAACCATCAAAGTCTTAAGAAGACTATAGAAGGAAGCCATCAAGTTTGAAGACTTTAAAGCCATCAAGTTTGAATACTTTAAGGGAAACCATTAAAGGTTTCAAGTGGGTGAGGATAAATAGGATTTTAAATAAATAATTTATTTAAAATAGTTGTGCAACTTGCTTTTGTAGAAAAATACAAGTGGGTGGAGGATAAAGGTGATTTAAATAAATTATTTATTTAAAATAATTGTGCAACTTGCATTTGTAGGAAAATGCAAGTGGGTAGAGGATAAAGGTGATTTAAATAAATGTTAATTTATTTAAATGTGAGAGGTGGGATTTTGGGGGATTTAAATAAATATTAATTTATTTAAATGTGAGAGAATATTTAATTAAATAAATATGATTTATTTATTTAATTAATGGTCTGAATTTGGTTAAGTGAATTAAATCAAATAAATTGAATAATTTATTTAATTAATAGGAGAAGAGGGTTAAGATGAATTAATTAAATATTAATTTAATTAATTATTAATTGATGGTTAAATAATCAAATAAATACTAAGTATTCATTTAATTAAGTGGACAGATTTATGTGACTACATTTGCCCCTCTTTGAGACGGTGCGGTTTATCGCGTCGTTTCAAAGAAAGAAAAATAGGTGTGAAGAAATGCCCCATAAAATGTAAATTTAATGGGTGGTATGCCCCCTTGAGAGATGGGTTGAATTTTTTTGAAAAATCAGACAATCTCTCGAAAAAGAATGAAAAGTGGAAGGGAGGTAGAATAGAAGAAATTAGAACTAATGATAAAAGAATGGGAGAAAATGGAGTGAATATGAAGAAACAACAAGCCAGTGAGTACCCTGAGGTCATGCAAGAGATACATAGCAGATGTAGTGTGGGGTTTGGATTGATGCTATACAATTGATCAAAATTGGTTTGACAATCTGGTGCAATCGGTTTAATTGCCCCGGTCAAGTCAAAGCATGACAGTTGATGTCAGTTGGTCGCTTGGACATGATAAAGTCTGAGTAAGTGAATCAAAGTGACCTGATGTGACTTAGACAATTGATATAATTGCCCGATGAAGTCAAGGTATATGAAGCAAAATACTCGTTGAGACGTAGACAATTGATGTAATTGTCCGTTGGATTGTGTTTGATTGGTTGATCAATTGATAGTATGTGTGTGGGATGGATGATTGTGGTGAATCATAGCAGCCCCGTTGAAACCAGGTCATTATGATAAATGCCTGTTGTAGTCTAGGTTTGCCATAATCGATTACCTGTTGAGACCCGAAGATACTTGATCAGAGTATCTATTGATAGTCTAGGTGTGCGTGAGTTGATGTACCTATGCAGATAGAGTAACTTTCTTGACTTATTGGATGACGTAGGATAGGAAACACAATCCCTCCTATTTAGAGATGGATGGTGATGAACGTGGCTTGATTAGGTTGATTGGGACATGATGTAGGGTATGTGATGGTGATTATCGAGATGGGGAGGGTGGGGAGGGGTTCAATGTTAGATAGAAGAAATGGAGGACCTATTACATTCCTATGGAAGAAGAGGAAAATAGAGTATCCATTGTCATTACTATGTATGAATGATATGCAGCTATTTATGAATGTGAGATGGAATGATGATCCATGGTGCTTTATTTTTCATCATTGAGCTTTAAAATGTTGTAAGAAAATACAAGCAACTTGACATAAAGATTCAAGATGACCAGAGTATTTCTTACATGGATTTTGATATAGCAAGTTAATACAAACAACTTGATATAATGGATCAAGTTGACCTGAGTATTGCTTGCGGAACAAGCAAGGATTATCTCCTTTCATGCATGACTTGGAACGTCCTCCTTGATCTTAGACTGATCATATCCTGAGACAAGTGCATACCGTAATAAGAGATAAAACCTTTATCCAGTTTGGATGAGGTAGGAGGAACCAAAGAAAAAGCATTGTACCTACAAACAAACAGTATATACATAAAGAATAAAGAATAAGGATCCTTGCTAATGATTCATGCTCATATGGTCGAGGTATACGCTGTAGTCAGCAAGCCGTAGTGATCTAGGACTGTATTTTTGCCTATGATAACGTAACTTAGTGAACTTCCCACGTAGACACCATTAGTACATGCCCCAGAACTTCATCAGAAATAATGCGCAAATGATACAAAACAATGCTGCAAGATCCTGATACAGATAAATGAACGATTGTGCTCACAAATCAACCAAGTATTTGATAGCTTAACATAATTTTCTTGTCAAAGAAAACGTCATCTTGTCTTTGGTTTGGTAAGGAAGGATGCATCCTTGTTGAAGACAGTTTGATTGTTGATGTTGATTGTGTGGTTGATTGGTAAATGGTCATTGTGTGAGTAGTTTGTCAATGTTTATTTTGGTATCTGCATGGATGGGTATGTACAACGTGTTGCCATGTTTTTGTGTGATTTTTCAATGGTTTTGTCGATGTTTTGGATTTTGAATTGTTTTGAATGTTTTTGGTATTTTCTGGTATGCAGGGGAGCCTGATGCTTTGTTCAGCTTAGGTATAAAACCGTTTGAGGTGCATGCTGTTAATTGGATCTGCAAGTGGTTCTCCTTCTGATGTAGCCAACTGATATGCCCTGGACCCGAACACAGCAATGACAACATATGGGCCCAGCCAGTTTGATTCAAACTTGCCCTGATGTTCTCGGTTTGGTTGGTTGCGAGGATTCTCTCGTAGAACAAGATCACCTACCTCAAATGTACGAGGTCTAACTCGGTGATTGTAGCTTCTGCTCATGCGCTGCTGATAGGCTTTGAGATGGTTGTATGCAGCTTGTCGCTTCTCATCAAGTAACTCTAAGTCCTGAGGACGTGAGACTCTGTAAGCTTCATCATCAATGAGATTGTGCAAGGAAACCCGTAGTGACGGTATCTCGACCTCAATAGGCAAGATAGCTTCTGCACCATAGACCAATGAATAAGGAGTTGCACTTGTAGGGGTTCGAATGCTAGTTCGATATGCCCATAGCGCTGGATTTAGTTGAACATGCCAATCACGGCCGGCATCATTGACTGTCTTCTTTAGGATCCTCAATATGTTTTTATTGGATGCTTCGGCCTGACCATTGCCTTGTGGGTAATAGGGAGTGGAAAAGCGGTGTTGGATATGAAATTTCTCACAAAGTTCACGGACATCCTGATTTTTGAAAGGAAGACCGTTATCTGTGATGATGGACATGGGCACACCATACCGGTAGATGATGTAGTTGAGGATGAATGAGGCGATCTGCTTGCCGGTGACTTGGGTAAGTGGAACAGCTTCGATCCACTTTGTGAAATATTCGGTGGCGGTAATAATGAATTTATGGCCATTGGATGAAGATGGATGAATCTTACCCACAAGGTCAAGGCCCCATTGACAGAAAGGCCATGGTGTTGTGATTGGTTGTAGTTCCTGGGCTGGTGCATGTATCAGGTCGCCATGAACTTGACATTTCTTGCATTTTCTGACAAAGTAGTAGGAATCCTTTTCCATAGATGGCCAATAGTATCCATTGCGCAGGAGTTTCTTGGCTAGTGACGGACCACTTGAGTGAGTCCCACAAATTCCTTCATGGACCTCTTCCAAAGCCTTTGTTATCTCACCTTGTTCCAGACATCGAAGGAGAGTACCATCAAGACCGCGTCGGTATAGGGTTTCAACAATAATGGTATATCGAGCAGTTTGGAGAATGAAGGTTTTACGTTGGTTATTTGATTGGTTGGAAGGAAGGGTGTGATCGCGGAGATAGGTGTAGAACTCACCGTACCATGGGGATTCAAAACCGACAAGGCGACATATCATCTCAGATTCAAGGATATCATAAGCGGGGATCCAAAGCTGTTCGACCAAGAACTCATAACGTGTTGAATTCTGTGGAAGATCTAGGAGAGATACGATGGTAGCCATAGCGTCAGCAGCTCGATTCTGATCTCTTGGTATCTACTCAAAAGTGATAGTAGTAAATGATGTCTTTAGAGTGTCCACCATTTGCTTATATGGCATGAGTTTATCATCTTTGGTCTGATATTCATCAGTTGCTTGTCGAATGACTAGTTGGAAATCGCCATATACTTGCAGTTCTTGTAATTTCCATTGGATGGCTAACCTGAGTCCTGTGATCAAGGCCTCATACTCAGCTATATTGTTTGTGCATAGAAATGTGAGCCTATAAGACTTCGGGATGCTATCACCTTGAGGTGTGATAAGCAGAGAAGACTTTGAGGGAAACCATTAAAGGCTTGAAGACTTTAAGGAAAACCATTAAAGTCTTAAGAAGACTATAGAAGGAAGCCATCAAGTTTGAAAACTTTAAAGCCATCAAGTTTGAATACTTTAAGGGAAACCATTAAAGGTTTCAAGTGGGTGAGGATAAATAGGATTTTAAATAAATAATTTATTTAAAATAGTTGTGCAACTTGCTTTTGTAGGAAAATACAAGTGGGTGGAGGATAAAGGTGATTTAAATAAATTATTTATTTAAAATAATTGTGCAACTTGCTTTTGTAGGAAAATACAAGTGGGTGGAGGATAAAGGTGATTTAAATAAATTATTTATTTAAAATAATTGTGCAACTTGCTTTTGTAGGAAAATGCAAGTGGGTAGAGGATAAAGGTGATTTAAATAAATGTTAATTTATTTAAATGTGAGAGGTGGGATTTTGGGGGATTTAAATAAATGATGCTCTGCAAAAAGGATTAGAAAATCTATTTGATGGCAACACACACAAGAGCACAAGAAACAAACGTTAGTGTTAGCAACAAAAGATTATCCTAAACAGGCATATCAAGAGAGATATTAAGCATGAAATAGAAAGCATACAAACATAGAATAGATAAACTATACTCCTCCAAATGATAATCAAGATGCTCATAGTTGCTCCTCCCTTGTTCCTCTCTTCTCCAAGTCCCAAATGAGTGTAGCTCTCAGCTTTTAGCACTAGCCATGGATGCCATATGGAGATTCAAGATAGTTGAATATGATAAGCAAATGCTATGCAAGTGTAGATAGTGATGCTATGAAAAAGCTCTATGCTAATGCCAGTACAACAACAATACTCTAATGCTTTTTTTTTTTTGCTTGAGGAGAAGGGTTCTATTTATAGAAGAAATGGGGAAATGAAGGGTTAAGATTGAATGGTTTAATCAAGGGCCAAGTTTGAAAGTTGGGGATCCAAAAACAATGTCAAAAGTGCAACCTATGTGACATTTTCAACATTCAAACATGTTATTGGTTAAAAAAAAAAAAAGCTGATCTTTGTGGTGTTTGGATTCACATCGGGTTCACCAAATGATGCTCTGAAAAAGGATTAGAAAATATGTTTGATGGCAACACACACAAGAGCACAAAAAAAAAAAACGTTAGTGTTAGCAACAAAAGATTATCCTAAACAGGCATATCAAGAGAGATATTAAGTATGAAATAGAAAGCATATAAACATAGAATAAAATAGCTAATCAAGATGCTCATAGTTGCTCCTCCCTTGTTCCTCTCCTCTCCAAGTCCCAAATGAGTGTAGCTCTCAGCTTTTAGCACTAGCCATGGATGCCATATGGAGATTCAAGATGGTTGAATATGATAAGCAAATGCTATGCAAGTGTAGATAGTGATGCTATGAGAAAGCTCTATGCTAATGCCAGTATAACAACAATACTCTAATGCTTCCCTTTTGCTTGAGGAGAAGGATTCTATTTATAGAAGAAATGGGGAAATGAAGGGTTAAGATTGAATGGTTTAATCAAGGGCCAAGTTTGAAAGTTGGGGATCCATGTGCACAATTGGCACCAATAAAATGGTGACAAGTGTCAACATAGGATTGGGTTGAGAGAAGAGGTTGGAGGCATTAAAGGCCTGAGAAGACCTCATGGTTATCTAGAGGCTAAGGGTCAAGTCCAAATTAAGATTACCCACTGGATTAAGAGTTAATCCAAGGATAAACCTTTGTGCAAATGTTTAAGAGATAATCATGGTCAAAGCATTAATGGCCTGATGAGACCTTTGGGTTGGGTAGAGGTTGAGTCAAAACAAATGTTTTAACCATGTGGGAGGGTTTGAGGTAACCATTAATGGTTATTGGAGACTTTGGGGATTAAGTGGTTGAAAGCCTTCAATGGTTATCAAAGACTTTGAGCCATTTAGTGGTTGAAGGTTGAAAGCCTTTAATGGTTATCAAAGACTTTGAGGGTTTGAGAAGTGACTTCCCTTTTGCTTAGGAATGTGACAAAGTTTAGAGAAGGGGTTAGGTTATTTAGAAGTGATTAGAAAATTCTAGAAGGGGTTTAGGCATGCAAGTGGATTTTGTAGGAAAATGCAAGTGGGAGAAATTTTGGTATTTTCAATTAAAATAAAATCATTTATTTCAATTAAATGGTGTAATTTGCATTTGGATAAATATTCAAATAAATATTAATTTATTTAAATGAGAAAAATGAAGATAAATCATTAAAATGCTTGAGGACTTTGAGGGAAACCATTAAAGGCTTGAAGACTTTAAGGAAAACCATTAAAGTCTTAAGAAGACTATAGAAGGAAGCCATCAAGTTTGAAGACTTTAAAGCCATCAAGTTTGAATACTTTAAGGGAAACCATTAAAGGTTTCAAGTGGGTGAGGATAAATAGGATTTTAAATAAATAATTTATTTAAAATAGTTGTGCAACTTGCTTTTGTAGGAAAATACAAGTGGGTGGAGGATAAAGGTGATTTAAATAAATTATTTATTTAAAATAATTGTGCAACTTGCTTTTGTAGGAAAATACAAGTGGGTGGAGGATAAAGGTGATTTAAATAAATTATTTATTTAAAATAATTGTGCAACTTGCTTTTGTAGAAAAATACAAGTGGGTAGAGGATAAAGGTGATTTAAATAAATGTTAATTTATTTAAATGTGAGAGGTGGGATTTTGGGGGATTTAAATAAATATTAATTTATTTAAATGTGAGAGAATATTTAATTAAATAAATATGATTTATTTAATTAATTAATGGTCTGAATTTGGTTAAGTGAATTAAATCAAATAAATTGAATAATTTATTTAATTAATAGGAGAAGAGGGTTAAGATGAATTAATTAAATATTAATTTAATTAATTATTAATTGATGGTTAAATAATCAAATAAATACTAAGTATTCATTTAATTAAGTGGACAGATTTATGTGACTACACTAACTATATTGTTCATTATTTAAAATGCAGTGTTTAATTAATACATGATTGTAGGATTGTTCAACGGTGTAGGTCTTGTAAGAAATTCTTCTTTTAAATCGATCATATCATATTACAAAAACCTCTCACCATCTCTGCTATTGGCAATTAATCTAATAAATCTATAATAAACTTTGAATCTAAATATTTGAATATGTATAGCAATGAATTTGTTGATTATACCCTACCTTTTTCCTGCAGCGATTAAACCATTCCTACATCCTGCAATGATTAAACCCACAGGGAACCTATGTCTGCCTCCCTCCTTCGTGTTCATCAGGGGATGGCCCAACACTAACTTCTCGACTTACTAGACCCCCACCTGTGACTTCTTGAGCACGTAATCGATCTAGATTCTTTCGCTGGAATCGGCATGGGAGGAACCACTTGATGGGGAGGCTTCAAGAGGACTGAAACACACAATGAAATGTGAGGGAAAATGAACAGGGGAACCTACTGCGATGACATGGTGTTGTTGAGCAGAAACTTTAGACTGACACAACAACTCTGCAATCTATCAAACTTCAATCTCCAATCCCGAACTCATTCCCACACAACTCCCATTCATACGCATTCTCACGGCAAGCACATAGAGATGTTGCCCTACCACGTGCGTGCTTCTTCTACCCACAGCCCGTTCCTGCAAATGACCATGAGAATGATAATGTACATTCTTCCTGCCCACACTCCACCACATTCAAACCACTTCACATGGTAGACACGCGAGCAAGAGGCATATTTACTCAACTCTTCAATTCCTCCAACCCATGTCCCCAATCGATTTGGAGGGAATAAGAAGCAAAAAAAAAATAGTACTTAACTGTTCTGCAAACACCAGACCCATAAACAATTTTCTAATGTTGGTTTAAACATTATACACTTATAAACAAGGATTTAGTCTAGCAAAGGCTTTTAACTGCTGTTTAAATCCTAAACCCATACACCCCTAACAAAATGCCAAACGGCTTACAAATGGGCCCAAAACATGCCCTTATTACATTAAATAATTCCTAGACTTGAAAATACCCCTAAACATACGACAAACAAAAAAACATAACGAAATTCCTACCATGAAGCTCGAAAGTTTCCCGTCGCCTGGTATCTTGGTATAGCTGGTCCTGTAGCACCACTTCATTCTGCGGCTGGAGCACTAGTAGTAGATAGCTAGGATAGCTGACAATTAAAGCCACAGGTTCCGTGCAGAGGCAGGATTTTTTAATGGCAAAGGTCGACGGGATGAAGAGGTGGGATTTATGAAATGAATTGGTCTTTTTTTTTTTTAAGTAATCCATGCGGTCGTCGGAATTTTGACGAACGCGGGTACTTTTTCTAAAAAAACCCAAATGTCATTGCCAATTCCTTCTCCATCGAAACCAAATGTTGCATTATCGTCGGAATTCCAACGAAATCGGGCATTTTTTCCAAAAAAAAATCAAATTTGATCACAATATACCTTCTCCGTCGGAATTTTAGGCCAAATGTATTAGTGTTTGTTACCTTCTCAATGATTTGTGACTCTATTTCATGATAGATATGTACTACTTTGGAACCCCAATTAGTCTCATACCTTCATATCAAAACACATAAATCAATAGTATAGAAGTAGGAGCAATTTTTGTATATAGGTAACCCAATAATATAATGAGGGGAAAACATTTTCAATTACTTGTTAGTTTATTCCATCTCCTATAGGTTGTACTTGTGCACATTTATATAAGCTATATAAGGGTTATAAGAAACCCGTTGTTCTTGATTTAGTGATAGTCTTTTGAACTAAGACATCAAGTTGGGTTTGGTTGAAAATGTTTATTGATTGTATATTTTTAATGGAATTAATTACTACTACTTGGTGTACTACTAGGATCACCCTTCTAAGTTTAAACTGGGCTCAAAACAAAGGAGATATAACCTCACTCTCGTAGAGTTTCCATTAAACCTCCACATTTTGGAGATGAGCTAATTTCACTTACATGATGACAACCCTAGCCTTGTGAGTGATATTTACTTCTAAGTGGAGCAACATTTTTGAGACCCAACATAACCTTTGAGTTTAAATGACTTGTCATTTACTAGTCATTAATCCAAATCTCATCCTCTATCCAAATTTAAATTCATCAAGTATCCAAGTTTTCCCACACTCCATCAACCATTCAAAATATCAAATACAAATTTTTTAGAGCCTCAAGTTATCTTGGAAAATTAATTCACCTCATACACATTTTTATAAATCAACACTTTATTATCTTTAAAAATAAATACTTGGATAAATTAAAACTTGCCTTTGGATCCCCCATTTTTAATATTAAGACTTCCAAATCCATCATCTAGGACCCTTAATTATCCTAGGGCCTAACATCTAATCCTTGGGAGCCTTGATTATCCTAGGGCCTATAATCCAACCTTTGGAACTCCATAATTATCCATATATTTCTAAAGTCTTAATCAAATCCAAACATCTCTAGAGTCCAAAGGTGTGCAACATAAATATTCCAAGGTTGGTGCAACCAAGCATTTCATCCAAATAATCTATCCAACCATCTATTCCCACTTTTGGAAATCATCCTATCCATATAACATATATATCCAAACCATCTAAAGATCTTACATAAGATTATCTAAGGCTATCATCCACTTGGGATCTAACATCATTGTCTAACATAATAGATTATGCATACAAAAAGAAATGGTTATCCACTACAAAAATTTCAAAACAAAGAAGTGTTTCTATCTTCTCATATGTTTATTAGAATTTTCTCTAGAATCATGCTAAAATTAGGTAAGTCTCATAGGTGTCTTAGGCTAGTCACATTAAAAAATAAAATGACTAAGTTAGAAAGGCTTGAAGAAACCATGTATTGAGTGCCAAGCCACTTGGATCTTGGGAAAAACCAGAAAAGAAGCTTAAGAGAATCCAAATATCCACAAAAAGGATAAAGGGGGTTGAAAACACCCAAATAGATAAGGTAATATCCAATGAGAAGACCTTACTCACACATATGTAGAGTTCATGATACAAGAGATGTTATCATCTGTTCAAGCTAGGAGGAAGGAACTTTTGCAAAGTCAGGATGATGAAGAGAAAGATGCACTTAAGGAACAATGTCAGAAATGAAGTCAGGAGAACATGGTTATGAGAAATGAAATGCAAGTTATAACTATGAGAATGTCTAAGGAGATTGAGCACCGAAAGAAAAAGGAATAAAATCTTGTTGTATCCCTGAAGAACAAATTTGAAGAATGTGGTAGGTTGGTTCATGAGAATGATATGTTGAGAACTCATTTCGTACAATCCCAGAGTAATGAACAAGAGCTTGACATACAAATGATAATTCTGAGAGAAGATTTAACTACTACAAGTGAGTATAAAGAAAAATTCAAGATTATCTCAGCACAACTAGATGAGTTATTGAAGAGACAAAGGCAAATTGGAGATTCCAATGGACTTGGATTTGAGCAAGGACAGAGTTTCGGTACTGCTAATGAAGATCAAAACCATAAGGCACCGATAAGGCAATTAAATGCTTATAAATTTAATGGTAGATGTTTTGTTTGCAATAGATTTGGTCACATGGCTAGACAATGTAGAAACAAAGAAAATCAAAACCCGAAATCTGCTCCCGGTAAATGTTCTAAATGCAATAAGTATGGTCATAAGATAGAAGATTGCAGAATGAATGTTAAATTCTATGCATGTGGAAAGTTTGGACATATGGCTAATCAATGCAGGTCAAGCAATTTCACTGGTTTTAGCAAAGCAATTCAAAGGAACAATGTTACATGTTATGAGGTTGGACATATTGCTAAATTATGTAGAAGCAAAATTCCACCAGTTGGTAATGGAGGATCAAATGAGAAAGGGAAAGAGAAGGTTAGTGAAATCCGGCAAGATCATACTCAGAGATGGGTTAGGAAGACTGAAGAACAATCATTAGATTGAAATGCACTGGTTACTTATCCGATAGAGGAGGTTGCTCCTGCACTAGCATGTAGCTCACCCGGTAACTGAGGCAGATGTCTTAGGGGTAGGCAAAATTCATGAAGATGTTGCATATGCCCCAGGAAGAGGTTCTGGAAGATGTTCCAGACATTGGAGATGCTTATCCAGCATCGATATGTTCTATTCAAGATCTGGTATCATTCACCGACAGTCATTTATGTCAATGGAAGATTAGGGTTTTTCTGAGAGGTTATAAGGTCGAATTCACTTCATTATTGATCACCTTGCATTCAGAGCAATTTCAGAGTGATTAAGAGCGACTAAGAGCGATCAAAGGCATTCCAGAGCAATCAAATTTCTTCTTGAGCGATTTCACCGGCGATTGGAATAATTTGTTAAGGATTTTCACCGAAAGCAGTCAATAGGTATTTATCTTTAAACATGGAAGCGGGATCATCATCTATTCCTATCTTTGTTGCAAACTCGACTGTAGTAGAGGTCAAGGACTGCCCCAGGCCAATTTTCAAGCGGTATCCGCATGTGGCTACCCTGGAAGATTCGGTTGGAGCATTTTCCCATGTTCCGGAGGGAGTTGTCTATGTTGAAGATGTTAGGGCATACATACACTGTCACATAGAGGACTTGGGAACATCTGAAATAAAGGGCATGTACATGAGCGAGCTGATGGGAGATTCTGGAAAGATCAAACCGACATACAAGCACATTGAAGACTTAAGGTTTACCGACATTTTGGACATCTCAGAATTCGAAGATGAGATAATTAGGTATGTTTTGAGCAGAGTACATGGGGATTTTATCTGGCTAGATAGACCTTACAAGATCACCAAGGAATTCATCCAGGCAATCACTGGTTTACCATTGGTTGGGCAACATCCAGATAAGAAGGTTTCGAATGATTTTGTGAACAAAATCACTGGCGTGACATCTGACATGAGATCTATGAGACTAAGCATTATTACCGACACAGATATCAGATTCAATAGCATGATCATTGGGTATAAGGTAACTCAGTCAAACCGACTGAATTCTGTTTCCAGTTCCTGCATTTTGGCTGCATACAAAATGATGAGAGAAAATGTGAAATTAGATCTATGCGGTTGGATGTTAGATGAGTTGTTAATAAACCTAGGAAAGATTGAGGGAGAAAAGAAGGGAACCTTCTCGTATGGCAACTTAACAGTCTACTTAATGTTATTTTTCATGAATGATACACCTGATTTTGGTAAAAGGCAATGGGCATTTGACATCCCGGTAGGGAGACAATTGAAACAGTCAATTGCTACTTTAGGAAGTCAGAGAGATGATAAGGTATGGGGATATTTCAAATAATTTCAGAAATCTATGAAGTCTAGGGTAAGGGTTCCTAAGCATATTGTAGAAAAATATTCAACTGACATATGCTTCATGGTGAAGAAGGATGAAACACTTATGGAAGTGGTTAAGCCCCAAAAGATTTGGATTGAGGAAATGGGCTATGAAGTGGATGCACATATCCTTGATGCTTATGCAAAAATATTGATTGATGCACCTATTGATGAGGCAGAGAAGCCATGTGGTACTGCACAATAGAAAACACATGAGGTTGAAACAGAGTTCAATCGAAAGAAGAGAGAGAAGAAAGAAGGAAAAGCAAGTAAATTTGTTGAGAAGGTCTCACGGGACATTAAAGCATTAATTGATGTTGTCCTGGAGAAAGGCAAGAAGAGGAAGAATCCAAAAGTACACATTGAGCCTGTTACAACAGAGTCTGAATATGAGGATGACACACCGTTGGCATTCAAGAGGGTTGTAAGGAAGAAAACAGAGGAAACAAAGGTAGAAGCTAAAAAGCAACCAACATTCAAAATATTGGCATAAAAGCAAGCACCAAAAGTAACCACTTCAGCTACATCCGGTACTGCAAAGATGAAGAAGAAGAATGACACTAATACAACTATTCAATCTGGTAATGTTCCACCTAAAACTTGTGCAGAATTAGTAGATGAAATCACTAAGGATGGCATGTTAAAGAATGTACAATTTTACTATGATCATTTAGAAGAGGATGAACAAAGAGAGGTAGAAGAAGAAGTCTTATTATACTTGGATATTTATAAGAAAGCCTTAATAGAAATAGAAAATTAAATACCGACAGAATTATACAATATTTTAGATGCTAGGAGACTGTTTGCAATGCAAGAAGATAAGCATATCAAAATTCAAGAATTATTATCTGTTTGTGTTACTATTGCTCTAGAGGAAATGAAAAGGACACTTGAGGTGGCAGATAGAAAAGTTTTTAATAGCAAACATAGAATAAGCAGTCTGATGCTAGGAAGGGTAAATGATAATAAAAGAGACTCAAAAAGCATGGGTTAAGTTCTTTGGAGAGAATAGAGGATTCTTTACTTCATCAAAATCAAAGACAGACACTATAGACACCCTGGTTGAAGGAAAGGAAAGGGGATTATGGGTACTTCACCCTCAATTTTGAAGAGCATTAAGATAGTGGAAATCAAGCCTCCGGTAGATACAAATGTACAGATTGATGTTGAGATACTGGCTAAAACAGAGAGTGAAAAAGTTAATGATGTACAAGATACTAATTTTGAGGATAATAGTCCTCCAGATACAAATTTACAGGTTTAGGTTACAGTTCCTACAGAGGAACCGACAGTTACAGAGACTACACCAAGTGGCGAAGCCATCAGTGCAAATGAGGAAGTTATAAAGGATAAATCATCAGAGGAGAAGAAAGGGGAAACTGACAGGTAGTTGGTCCATCATTGTTGTCAATTGACACCTCACATATTGAAATTAAAAACATAACAAAGATGAGTCCTACTGAACTCATGATGATGGCAGCACAAAAACTAATGAAGGAGGGATCTACAGATAAAAAAGTTTTTTGATCAATCAATCACTGTTTTACACAAACTAGTCCCAGAGTGCAAGATTGACAATGAAGTGAGCCCATCCAGCAAGCTTAAGACAATTACTGAGCATATTTCAAAGGATTTTCAATCCTTACAGCAGATTTCAAACCGATAAGCATCGAAGAGGTTCACTCGGGCTAAGAGAGTTGCATTTGATCAGGTAATTGAATCTGAGAAGAAGAAGATTGATGAAAAGCTGAAACTGATAGAAAATTATTTGAAGCAGTGTACAAATATTTACAGGGTATGTTGTAACATTGATATACTTACAGTTAATGTGGATAAAAAGATAAAAGAATTTCAGGAGAAAAATTGTAAATATAGCTAATTCTTTTGATGGATTGACTTCATTGACTACATCCATTGATGGTCAAATTTTGATTTTGGAAGCCCAAATTTCTATTCTTGAGAAGGAAAGAGACAAAATTATAAGAAGGGCCAAAAGTCCGAGAGGCTTGGTGAGTCCCCGGTTAGATTCACTCAGTGCATATAAGAAAGAATGTATGGATATGGTGGGAAAGCCCACACCGACAAAGGTAAATGAGAAAGCGTCATTTGCACATATATTAAGTGGACTTGTATCTATTTTTGGCACTTTCAAAACTGATTGGGATACCTATCTTGAGCTATTGGAGAAGGCTTATCCAGAAATTTTGAAATTTGTTAAGCTCCGATAAGATATTTTGGGGATATTCATTGTACAGTTTTTTGGATCTTTGACATACTTTTTAGGATTTTTTATGGCATTGATGTCAAAGGGGGAGTGATAAAGATGTGAAAAATAATAGGAGTTGTATACATTAGGGGGAGTTATGGAGTAATGGAGATATGGAGATGTGGAGTATTTTGCATTAATGAATATTCAACTCAGGGGGGGCAAGCAGGATGAAACCGACAGATGAAACCTTGACCAATTTTCACATGAGTGTTGTCATCAATGCCAAAGGGGGAGATTGTTGGCACTTGACACTCAATTGGTTGGTTTCACTGTGTTTTCATTGATAGCAACATGGTATCTTATTCCGGCTTCATGTTTTAGTTCAGTTGTGTACCAATAGGCACTTCACCGACACCGGCATTGGCAGGACAAAAGGATTACTTTGGTTACCGACAATGCAGGCCGATATGGTTTAGAATATGGTTATTGGTATTGGAGTCCGACATCTCTTGGATCCGACCTCAGCATTTTTTCTTAATATTTATGCATTCATGTTATCTAGCCGATATGTAGTTTGATATTGTAATTATCTATGTTACCCGACATAAGGCATGATAAGTTATATAGGGTGTATAGGTCAATTAGATTAGATCATTTTTAATATAGGAGATTATGAATATGCGAATGTGATACAATGTGAAATATATCAGAGAGATTATGTATGTGAGGATATTTATGTAAGAGTTATTCTGGTAAAGGGTTTAGGGTTTCAGATCGGAACAGACAAAGCTTAAACCAGAACTGTATTCTAGCATAGAAGATGCTATCTTAGCAGTTCAACACTTCTCTGGATTGTAGTCTGGATTATATGTAGTCAGTGAGGATCCTTTTATGATTGAGCAGTGTGCTCTAGGTTGTAAGCCTTCCTGCAAGTGCAGGCCCCTTATATTTTGTAATGTCTCTTCATATGGCTAGTGGATTGAGATTGTGGGTCACAAATCCCACCGTGGTTTTTTCCTCTTTGAGGTTTTCCACGTATAAATCATTGTGTTATGATTCTCATTTATGTGATTGGATTATTGGTTGCTTTACTTCTTTCAATTCTGTATGTACCGGTATATCGGTTGGTGTATACATGTTTTAATAAGGCTAAAATTGATCATTCCGGTATAAAAATGATTCACCCCCCCTCTCAGTGTTATTGGATTCCAACAATGAGATGCTTAAATAACAAGTCAATTTGATTTGAATTTTTATATTTTATATTGACATGTGCTAATTAAATTATATTAGCTTTAAGGAGAATGGGTTACATGGAGAATAAGTTTAATTAAGTATAATAAAATTTGATTTGTGGTTAGTTGGTTATTAATATCTGGCTTTAAATAGTGATGAGAAAAAAGGATGGTGACGAAAGGAGTTGTGGTTGGGGTGCGATCTTTAGTACGCAAGTAGGGTTTTGACCCTACCTGTGTTCTTCTTTATTTTGATTTGCATCCGGGGTTATTTCAAAGGTGTTTGTTGGGCTTTGGCATGGGATAGAACTAGATATGTATGTTGGTGTAACAAGCCCATTGATCTACCCATACAACTTACTAAGTTTTAGACCACAAGTGAATTAAATAAATTGCCCACATACAAATAATA